>NC_089746.1:28099011-28316511 GCF_040412425.1 Macrobrachium rosenbergii
CCCTTCCCTTTACCTGGGACAGACATTTGGATAGCACGGTCAAAAGGGGCAAGGATAAGAAGTTGAGTGCCACTCCCTTAAGCAGCTTAGATGATCATCTAAAACAACCATTCTATGAGGCAGAGTGATCGCGCTGAATTGTCTTTCCACAGGACACCTGGGGAGATGCAAGCAGATGGTCAAGACACCTGGAAGATGATACATATTGGGCACAGTCAGCATACGGGCCCAACATCAGGGCCCCTACCCTCAGCAGATGCCTTAAAAGGAGCCAGGACAGGAAGGAAGATCTTTGCAGTTAGCCAGACACGCCAGAGATCACTATGAGATGCTGCGAGGCCCCCTCCCCCCCCCACCACCTGACCCTCCTGACTCGGATCCAGTTCCTTCGTCACCACATGAATGGACATTCCATGTGAACTAGTGTATAGTGCCACGAGTGCGATCGCCCTTCGTCATTCTTCGCCAGAGACCCGCTGCTCCTCCCCCCCCAACGGTAAAGTACAAGTGAAGGCCTTTCAGTCACGACATTTTCCCCTTAGAAGTGTTTGTTGAGTGCCAGTATATCTCTGTATCCATTCTGCCATTTTACCCAGTGCTATTTCAAGTGTTTTGTGTTCCAGTGTTAAGTGTTCATTCATTCCTCCAGACCTTGGCACTCTCAGTGCAGTCTTGATCTAACTGAATGTTTTATATTTTCCCTTACTGGCATGTAATCCTTAAATCTCTCTTGCAGAGGGACCCATTGGACTCTTCTTGGGCTGTGCCTTGCGAGCATTCAAGTCTTGAGTAGGAAGACCTCCAGGCTTTGCAAGCCTCAATATTATTTACTTTTCCATTTTTTTTTTATCCTTTTATTGTAACAATTACTTTAGTTAACCCCAGTGTTTACACAACATTCCTCCATGAAGTAGAACCCTAAGCTCATATGAAATATACCTTTTTTTCTTTTTATTTTTTTATAATTGGACCTGTTAGTGTTGACCATAAAGGCCAAGTGAGTAAAATTCTGTTGCTGACCTGTTAGTGTTCTACAAATCTAGAAAATATAGGGAAAATCCTAAAAATATAGACATAAGTGTATACATTATATAATATATATATATATATATATATATATATATATATATATATATATATATATATATATATATATATATATATATATATATATATATATATATATATATATATATATATATATATATATATATATATATATATATATATATATATATATATATATATATATCTCTATAGATATATATATATATATATATATATATATATATATATATATATATATATACATATATATACACACATTGTTATATACTTTTGAGAAATATTTGCATTGATATTTTTGAATTTAAGATATTTTTGAATTTTTTTGTTCAAATTTCAGGCATGAATTTTAAAATGTAGAGCTACAACTTTTGAGTCTTCATTTTATGTACCAAAAATTTTAAAACCAAAATTTATAGTATAGGTCATTGGAACTGGATTATGACATTATGTTATATGACTGATTACAAAACGTCCTGTATTGCAGAAAATGTGATTCTATAGATTAAATTTTCTTGGTTGCCAATATACAGTATATATTGTATATGCATTATATTTGTATGTATATATATATATATATATATATATATATATATATATATATATATATATATATATATATATATATATATATATATATGTGTGTGTGTGTGTGTGTGTGTCTGTGTTTATGTGTGTATATATGTATACATATATATATATATATATATATATATATATATATATATATATATATATATATATATATATATATGTGTGTGTGTGTCTGTGTTTGCATGTGTATATATGTATATATGTATATATATATATATATATATATATATATATATATATATATATATATATATATATCTATATATATATATATATATATATATATAGATACACATTATATACTTTTGAGAAATATTTGCATTGATATTTTAAATTTAAAGATCTTTAGTACATCACCACCCTTATGGAATTTATCGCAATAAGTTACTCTGCCTCTGATATACCTATGCTGATCTAGTTGTTCAATGGGTTTATGTAGCTTGGGGGTGGGGGCAGTTTGGGTTTGGTGCATAGGTCTACCTGCTGAGTCATCAGTAACCATTCCCTAGCTTTCCAAAAGTCTCATGCAAGAGGAGAGGGGGGCTTGAGTTTCTATCTTATATAAGTATGCTGGGTACACTATGCAGTGCTATGATTGGTCCCTCAGACATTGCAAATATCATAGTCCCTCAGACATTGCAAATAAGTGTGCAACAACATGTTCACTCACCTCGGTGCTCATTAACAACCTTTAAATCATTAAAATTGGGGTGCTGGGCAGTATTGTATTACATTTCACATTAAAGGGGAATCAGCAAAAATATCAACGGAAAATTCTACCTACAATAACATATAATTTATTTTCACTTTTACTTTTGTAACCTCCAGAACAGTGGCATGGAAAATACTGATAACTAGAAAGCTACTCTACAATATTACCCCCTATTCCTTGCAATGTTCCATGCAATATCAAATCAATTATCAATCGGGGCTAATAATACATCAGATTGAATTCTAACTGATGATTTCCATCCTTAAAATTACCTGGTAATTTAATAAATTTTCTTGAGGGGATATGGATATGAACATTCACATACTCAGAGGAGGAAACAGTGCACAACGCTCATTAACAAAATACTTAGTCATAAGTATGGTATCTCCCAGTGATTAGTAAGTACTTAAAGGCTAAAATTCCCCTTGAACAAATGAACTGTTGTCAAGACCACATGTTCAGAGTACAATGAAAAATTAATTCAATGAGATTTCTCCCTTTAGGATCATACACCCAGAAATAATTCTAAAAAGATATACTGGAGGCACTTCTACTGGACGTATGGTACTACTGTATCACAATCTTTTATCGGTAAGTTTTTTCAAATGCACTAAGTTCCAAAATTATAGGACTATTCTGCTAGTCTTCTGAAATTAAACAACCTCTAAGAGACAAATGCAGGGGAAACAAGTCTCTCAAGAGATATTTATCATGGTGTGTAACAGGCATGAAACCTTCAAACAAAAACAAAAAAATAAAAGTACTGTACAGATTTTCTTTTTACTGTATTTTCATTAGTACAAACTATGTCCATAATATAAATTTGGTTAATTTGGGTTTATTTATCTTCTACTGAGCATCTTCTTCTATTAACTCCGTAAGCTCTGCCAAAGAAAAGCCCATAATATCAAGGCATGAACCACTGCATACACAATATCGCACTTAATTTGATCTCTAACACATTTTATACCTGCATCTACAGAATCATTTACAAAGCTATGGAGACAGGAACTTGTCTTAGATCCACTAACCCATTCTATCTTTTATAAACATATTCTAGAGGAAGCCAGTAAACAAACTATCTTTGTCAACATACATCCTCATCATCTTTGCATCAAATCTTTCCTGTAAGCCCTTATTACTGTTATTAGATTATGCCAGCTTTATGCCAGCAAAGCTATTCCTCATAGAGCAACTCATAACTCTAGGTTCATTTTATCCCCAAACTTACACACATTTAGAAGTACTGTATGTACAGCATTCACATTCTACAACATGCTCATCAAAACAGGTAAGTTTCCTTTACAAACATAGAAAAATGGCCCTACTAGAGACTTCTTGTAATATGTCCTTAAGTAAGGGCTTTTATTACACACACAAAAAAAAAAATTAAATACATCAAATGCAATTTCCCCTATCACCTGGAACCAAAACTATCATTAATGAAATGCAACATGTTTAGTACTCACAATATAAAAATACTAATATTTCCTTAGAATAATTATGTGAAAATTAAATACTTCATTGTACAGTATATTTATAATTAAGAAGATTTACACCATGTACAGTACATAACAAACCAGTTGGGCAGAAGTTCAAACTACAATAGGATATCAGGAATATTTCACTCAAATGACTAAAACAATGGAAAAATGGCTAAAATAGAGTAAAGCACTGTGAAATTCAATAACACTACTATAAGAAAAACTGATTCATTGTTTGCCTACTTAGAGTAATACTGTATATTTCAAAGTAAATTGTTACAATCATGCACTAATCAATACTCACCCCAGTCCCTAGTTAAGCATTTCTTAAAGTTAGAGTAGTTTATCTTACTAAACTTAACCACTTATATATTTCCTAGCAGCCTACTAAAAAGCAAAGCACTGAGACCTATGCCTTACACAACATACCCTCGTAACAAAATACTGCCACTATGAACTACACAAAAAATACACCCACCTCATAACCACTAGCAGTAGCATTCCTCTCTACAAAGAAGCTACTATTTCCGGGCCTCACAGTTATGCAAGATTCAACTTTAGCTTGAGAATAAAGATTCACCTCAACATTTAATACCAGAAATTTTCAAAACTACATTATATGAGTCATTTAAAAAAAAACCTGTACTAAATACTTATGGATTTGTTAGTCTTTTGGAGCATGTCACATGTGCCAAAATGCTTGCATATTCTTTTCAGAGGAGGTGACTGTGTTACTGTATTACCTTCATAACTATATTACCTGTTGTTCAAGTAGCATCTGCAATTCAAGGGACACCTGACATCTTGATGAAACCCACAAGCCTCATGAATATGCCTTAGTTTCTGTTGTCATCGTGTCTGCTATTAGGCAGAAAGTATTTTCTTAATACAAGCCTATTCAGGTTCAATCCTAAGCTCATGATCTTAGACGGTGACCACTTACATTATTTTCATTACATGAATTTAGAGGACCTTACTAATGTTCAAGGTAGAATTCTCCTAGTTTTCAACGTCTCTGTTTTAAGTCTTTATTAGCATAAGAATGATGTTTATTTCTCAATTTCTCTGTTATTATTTCACCGGCTGACACGGGACCCGGATCCAGAAAAAGGATTTTGACAAAGGAAAAATCTATTTCTGGGAGGGGCCCGTGTCACCCGGTGACCCACCCTGTTTTTCATTCTCTCCCTCCCATGATAAACATCATTCTAGTGGGGTGGGTGCTAACATGGAATGCAGCTAGTGTTGCCTTGTGTACAGTCCATGAGTAGTGCATGGGCTTGTATCGGCACCTCTCGTTGGGACTTTTGACATTGGGAATCTTTATAGGGCAGGGTCCCGTGATTGTGACAATCTCACTCTTTACCATATACGACTCCATTTCTTGGAGCTCGCTCTGGGGGTAGTAACCCCAGCTTTACATTTAACTTTTCTCTGGTATCTAGCAACGGAATTACCTAGAAATAAGTGCTGAATGGATTATTTCACCGGCTGACACGGGACCCCGATCCAGAAATTACTATATCCAAAGCCAGGAAAAAAAAAAAAAAAAAAAAAAAAACAGCTGTGGCACCCCAATAGTAAGACAAAGAAGGGTTACCCTATGTAACTGCATACCAATTCTAGCCTACAGCCTGTCTTCAATAAGTCAGCTTCTGTCAACAACACATACAATCAACCAACTCCCTTTGCTCTGAATGATAATCCTGTCTGTACACCAAGGATATGGCAAGAGTTTTAGTGCAATACTGTCAATGGTGATCAGGTCACTAGCTCAGGATCATACCAACAGCCATATAGGACACTGGTAAAAGGTAAGTTGGGTATATGATGCAAAATTAGTCAAAACAATATTGGGATTACCTCTCTTACCATTTAAACTTCACATAAATGATTATGTAATGAATCCCTTGTTGCATACCTTTACCATGACATCCAAGAAAGGAAGATGTGTATGGAATCTTTGAGTAAATTTTGAACCAGATACTTGACTAGTAGTCTTACTTTCTGAGATTCACTGATGCCCCTCACTATTAGATTACTTCTCTAATATACCTGCAGTACAAGGAAGAGAGCAGCATTTGAGCAGCTTTCAGATAGAATGGATTCCACTAGTTCAAATAGGAAATTTGCCAAAAATTAAGACCACTGGGCTGCTAATTGCAATATCATCCACCTGCCAAAACAAATGGTCTTTCAGGCAAGAAAAGTATCATGCATTCTGCAAACTTTGTCTAAGATAATGTGAATATTACTCATTACATATCAACTTGTGAAAAGACCACACATCCATTCAAGGGGGTATTTACTGATGCACAGTTGATTTAGTTTCTTACCCTGGATAGTGAACTACGTCTATCCATGAATGTTGCAGGATCCATGAAGGATTCATGGGCTAAATGAACTAAAGGATAGTTTTACCCAAGATCAGGTGTCCAGAGTCGAAGCCGAGGAGACAAACATTCAATGCCTCAATTGTACCTGTCATCCTGAGCTCGCCACAAATTTCAATTCTAGATCTAGTCTTTACCAAAAGAGCATCAGCCCACAAGGCAGCCGAGCTCTTCAGGGCACCAGAAGAGTTCAAAGACCTAGGCCAAGATGAATGAGAACTAAGAGACAAGAGGCTGGAGTTCAGTAATTAAAGGTCCTTTGCACTGCCCACTGTTGGCGGTAATGATCATCATCATCATCTCGATCAAGACAGTACATCTACGGCCCCATCCATATGGGTGAGCTTTGCTCAGCAAACTTTGCTTGGTGTGACGTCAGAAATGGAGAAACTACAAGCAACGCTTCATATAGGGCTTCCCTAATGTTTAGCGAAGTATCGAGGCTTTGCCTGGCAGGGCTGTTCCCTGATGGAAATTCGTCTGCTAAACAGATAAAGACGCCACACTATGGACGTGGCGTCACCTGCGGAAATATTTCCGTAAGGAGCAATTTCAAGTTAAATCTTCACAAATGAATAACTAAATAAAAAAGGAAAAATAAACAAGTGTTTCCCATTAATTTACCCTTCATAATAAATACGTTAGGTGAGTATGACTACAGTGTATTATGGGAACTGTTTGAAAACCAAACATACTAACATCCTTCATTGTAATGCTACGGAAATCTGTCAGACTAGTCCATACAGAGACAGCTTACTGACAGTTGACCAATCAGGTGACAAGATGATGATTCCTTAAAGTTCTTTACAACTTACAGTATTAATCATATTTCATACTATTTTTTTTATAAGTAATATGTATACTAATAATGGCATTGTTTAAAAACAATGCACCAGTTCATCACTAAATAACTGCTAACTTTTGTTTTTGTTTTCTTTGTTGTTCCGTATAAAATGGCAGTGGCTTTAGAGTGGACTATAAGATTATATATATATATATATATATATATATATATATATATATATATATATATATATATATATATATATATATATATATATATATATATATATATATATATATATATATATATATATATATATATATATATATATATATGTGTGTGTGTGTGTGTGTGTGTGTGTGCACTTATAAATAATTAATACTTGTAATTATGGGTAATCTTATAAATGAACTGACTGAATAAAAGTTTTAATGCAAATAAAGCAGTGTACTGTAATATAATATATCCATGTTGTCATACACAACTCGATCTGTGTCAGTCACTGCCAAGCTCTCACTATCCAATCAGCGTTGTTTGGACTGCAGCATAAGTGAGCATGACTGGCTTAGCCTGCAAAGAGGCAATGTTTACCAAGCAGAGCTCGCCCATGTGGATCGGGGCCTAGGGCAGGATCTGGACTGCAACCAGGCACTGATGCTTAACAGGATAAAGGGTTCTGGACATTCTCAAAAAAAATATCCTTGAGAGTACTTACCAACTCAGTTTATGAAAATTTTACTCAGGAACAGCTTCTTTGATATCTGATGGCTTCTGTTGGTTCAAAGTAATTCTATGGAATTTAAGAGTTGTCAGAAAGGATGCCTTCCACTTTTAACATATTCTTCCCTTATAGGATACACTACACAGATCAATGATTTCCAAAATATCTTTTACTATCATGACTTTCACCAGCATTTTTACATCAGATTTTTCCTTTACTGGGTTCAACATGAAATGATTTCACATCACTTTCCTAAACCATCAAAATCCTTGAAATCCCAAGTTTATTTTATTTTTCCAAACTCTGAATGTCTAAAAAAATTCCTCACTAGTCCAGCCTGAGCCTTAACAA
Organism: Macrobrachium rosenbergii; assembly: GCF_040412425.1. Lineage (NCBI taxonomy): Eukaryota > Metazoa > Arthropoda > Malacostraca > Decapoda > Palaemonidae > Macrobrachium > Macrobrachium rosenbergii. Next base: position 28,107,116 of record NC_089746.1, read on the forward strand.
TCTAATCACAACTGCTCATATTCACTTCCATTTTCTTTATAAACTGCCACATCCCTATGTGTATGGTACAGACCTTATATATGCACTATTAATTTGTCCTCTGTTTAATCAAAGAATTTCATTATTTGCCAGCATTTTAAAGATAATGTTTCACTTCATCCACGCTGTTGCTACATTGTTTCTTTACCTCTCTCTCAATGCCAGCTTCACAATGTAGTGTTCCAAAAGCATATTTGGTGGATTCTTCACCACAACATAGTCATCCCTTCCTTCCCCCAATTAACTATTGTAAATTTCAGGCACAGAAAATCAATTTTCACTTTACACCCATGAGTACCTCTTGTGATATCTGTTAAACTGGATACATAGTGAGTACTGTAATGAGGTCACCTATATCAAGAGCAACCAGAATAGCTTGGTGCCATATTGGTACCCAAATTCCTATTAGACCAATAAATTTTTAATGATGCATGACCTTATTATTCATGTGAGCAAAAGGCAGGGGGATTTGGGGGGAGGGGGGAGCACAGTTCTACCTGCTGAATCCTCTGCAGCCACTGCCTTGCTTACACAAGTCTCACATGGGTGGAGAAGGGGCTCAGATGCTGAGTATATATGTGGTATATGTTTAGTCTCAAGTACACTGTGCAGCAGTACAATGACCTGTTCCTTGCTGTTTTAATAATGTCAATTTATTTTGTGTTCACAAATGTCATTCAAATAACTGAGCACTTCCCAGTTTTTGCAGTTACTGTATCCCAATATTTTGGACTAATAAGACTTAGGAAATATATAATTACTACCACTGTTAATTTTGTTGAGCATATACACCCTAACATGTAAATACTGAAAAAAAAATTTTAAATTAAGTAATTTAATGGATTACTAATCAGCCTTGTCTACCTTTGGACTGTGATTATTAACAATAAGGAAACTATCAATAACCCATTTGGATGACATGCTATGGAATAGCAAATAGGGTATTTTCAATGACATGGTAGTAGTAAAGAAAAAAAGGTTAATGCAAACAAGATATTTAGGGCTGAAGACAGCGAATCAATAGGAACACCATACAAACCTGTTCTTCGGTTTTGGCCAATGAAGCAACTTTTCAAATATTCTTAGTAACCATTAATTGAAAATTAGAAATCCTATTCAATATACTTTCTTTACACAGTATGAGAAATCTACACAACATATATAAGTATGTATATAGCTATGGCTGAAATGTATTTAGATATGAATGGAGAGAATTAAGGTAAGCACCTAACCTGAACTCATAAACCACTTTGTAATACCTTAGTTGTCCTTGAACACTACATCAATAACAAAGCTTCAGCATGCAAAAAGCCTAATAATGACTCTTTCAAATGTTAGTAATTGTAAAACTAAATAATTGTGAACACATATTGAACTCAAGTTTATAGTAAACATTCGGTGTGCATAAGCTTCTCTTTAATATTCAAACTTACCTGAAATCACTTTGCCCATTACCCATTTGATTTCTTTGGGTTATCAAAGCCAATCAACAATGAACTTTTAACAAACTAGTTTCTATGAAAACTATTCATTCCTAACAGCAAGAGCTAGTGGTTTTTTACAAGCTATGTATATATATTTAAATCATGGCACCATCACAGCAGTTAGTAAAGGAAATAAAGTTTAGTTATAATAGCTTTTTTAAAAAACCTGTGCAAAAAAAACACGCAACTGCATTAACTGTGCAAAAGGGGATACAGGAGCCAGGAGGTCCAAAATAATACCTAAGCTGATTAGAAGGATTTTATGTTTTCTCTGTTAGAGGAAGAGGAGTTAAAATACACCCTTAAAAGGATTTAGGCAATTACAATGAAGTGCAGCAATTGACAGTGAACTGGGAGGGAGGGATGGGTACTGTATTTAAAGCTTAATGTGGATGAGCGAGTGTGTACATAAAATAAGAAAAGTGCCATCACACTCAAGGAGGAGCCAGTGATATCACAGCAGTGCTCAAACAAAGAGATTACCTTAATACTGCATTTAAAGTCCACCGTACGTTGACCGTCAATCTTTCAACTGTTGAAACACAGAAATCCACAATTACTTACAAAAGACTAAACAAAATTTAGTCATCTTCATTTCTTACTGTGATGAAGTTAACAAGAGGAAGTCATAATATCTATGTTCAACTAAAATAATGGCTTATATCAATATTCTATAATGCTTACTAAGAGCCAGGCAATCTGAAAATACCAAGTAGGCACTGCAGCCAAAATATTATTAAAAACACACAAGACTTTTGAACAAAGCCCTCTGGCAACAGTAAAGAAACAACAATGTAAAGGCAATCCAACACACATCTCATATGCAACACATTCCTACAAAAAAAAAAAAAAAAAAAAAAAAAAACTTTTACAAAACGTCCATGTCTCAAAGTGAACTTTCCAAAACTTCAGTCTCAACTTTTAAATATGTAAATATGTCACATATAAACCCTATTACATATATTTCCCCACTGAACTTTGGACTATAATTTAGCAACAACTATTATTGTTTTGCCAATAAGTAATGCTGGTTGATGAGAGAGAGAGAGAGAGAGAGAGAGAGAGAGAGAGAGAGAGAGAGAGAGAGAGAGAGAGAGAGAGAGAGAGAGAGACCCTAATTGTCAAAAGCAAAAATTTTTTTTCTATCTACAGTATATATGTATGTATGTGTGTATATATATATATATATATATATATATATATATATATATATATATACAGTGCTCTCGATCCCTGAAACAACGGGACTGTTCGACTTCACGACGTTCGAGTTTCTGACGGTTTTCAGATATATTCATTAAAAATCCAGGCGCTTGGCGTTTGTTTTGAGTTTTGACGAGCAACCGTTCTTGCCCAGCCTGTTTACGACGCTTTTCAATTATGTATATTTATAAAAAAATCCGTTTCTGGTTTAACAGTAATCATCAAAAATCAGTTTCTGGTTACAATTATTAAAATACATTGCAAGGTTATGACTTTTTAGTAGCTTTTCGCAGGGGATTTGTAAGTGGAACTAGTTTTAGTGGCGGGGCTGCGCTCTGTATGTAACTGCATTGGTACTGTACAGTAGTTGACCGGACAACGACCTTCCTGGGTCGATCACGCAAGCGCCACAGTAACAATACCAAACAACCCTTTCTCACTCACGTGTTTGCCTCCGCAGAGTTAGGTACGTTGCCTCATTGTTGCTTTTCTTTAGCTGCAGTTTTTTCGTGAATTGTGCCTTCACTATGGCTCCAAAGCGGCAGAATGTATCATCTGATGCTAGTGCATCCAAGAAGTATAGGAAGAGCATCACCATGGGAAGTCAAGTACGGCGTAATTAGCGTTCGAGAAGGGTGAAAAAGTAACACCGAGATAGGCGTGTTTGGCCTTAGCAGAACGGCGGTTGTTACCATAGTGAAGGACAAGCAGCGTATTTAAACATGTGCAAGACGCTGCCAATGAAGGCAACGGTGATTAGCGTGAAGCAACGTAGCCAGAACGTAGTGGAGATGGAGAAGTTATTGTTGATCTGGCTGGAAGACCAGACCAACGGCGTGTTCAGTGAGCCTGAGTGTGATTCAAGAGAAGGCTAAAGGGCTGCATGCGGCAGTGGTGAAGAAAATGGGAAGGCAGTGCTAGTGAAGAATTTTCCGCCAGGGGGTTGGTTTAACCGCTTCCAAGGCTCGTGCAAATTTGCACAATGTGAGTTGCAAGGTGAAGCTGCTAGCGCTGATGGCGTAGCAGCAGAAAGTTTCCCTAGTGGTTTTGGCTGAGATAATTAGGGAAGGTGGTTACACTGCTGACCAGGTATTTAATGTAGATGAGACAGGGTTATTTTTTGAAAAGAATGCCAAATCGTACATACATTTCCAAGGAGGAGGTCAGCACCAGGCCATAAAGCTGGTGGAGGCTGACTTTACTCTTTGGGGCCAATGCTAGTGGCGATTTGAAGCTTAAGCCCTTGCTAGTGTACTTGGCAGAAAATCCCAGGGCTTTTAGGGCATTTTCAAGAGTCAACTCCCGTCATTTTGGAAGTCCAATAAGAAAGCTTGGGTTACCTTGATGGTCTTTGAGGACTGGTTCAATGACCACTTTGTGCCGCAGTGGAAAGGTATTGTGCCTCGAAGGGTCTGCCTTTTAAGGTCCTGCTTGTCTTAGACAATGCCCTGGTCACCCGGCTAATCTTAGTAATATGAACCTAATGTGAAGGTGGTGTATCTACCACCAAATACTACATCCCCTCATACAGCCGATGGACCAGGGAGTCATTGCTAACTTCAAGGCATACTACCTGAGGAGGACAATACGCTGCTTACGGGCCGTTGAAGGTAACAAGGAGTTGACTCTGAAAGATTTTTGGAAGGGCTACAACATTGCAGATGCTGTGGAGACATCGCACGTGCTTGGGGCCAAGTAAAGGTGTGTCGACTCTGAATGGTGCGTGGAAGAAGCTGTGTAATCAGGTTGTGAATAGTTTTAAGGGGTTTGAGCAGGCAGAAGGTGTTGAGGCTGTGACAAGGAAAATTGTTGGGCTAAGCAAGAGGCTGAAACTGGACTTGGAAGCTGAGGATGTCACCGAGCTGCTGGCATCCACGGAGGAGGTGTCATCGGAGGACCTCATTGAGCTGGAGAAGCAGATGATCGAGGAGGAGGAAGAGGCACCACAACCAAAGGTCAAGGAATTAACAATCAAGGGCTTGACAGAGGGTTTTGCTCACCTGGAGAAATGTTTGGCAGCATTTGAGGGTGAGGACCCTAACATTGCCAGGTTTGAGGATTCGCAGAGGAATGCTGGATCTTACTCGTGCTACAGGGAGGCGCTGAAGGAGAAGCAGCTGAAGAAGAAAGTGCAGTCTAGGCTAGACTCTTTCTTCGTGAAGAAGTCTTCAGCACCACCTGCCACTCCTAGTCTAGGTAAGGATTTCTCAACTTTATTTTTATTAACTGCTGTAATATAAATTGGTATAACTTGTAATAATATTTATAAAAATGTTACTGCAATTTATATTTACATACTGTAGATACACAGCATAACCCAATAAATTTTATCATTTGTATCATTGCAGAAGTGACTCTAATCCAGATTCCCCAGAACCTCTACCTGGCTATGAATCAGAACCTGAGCCTGAACCTGTACCTGCAGTAACCTCCCCAGCAGCTTCTCCAGCTCTATCAGGTAAGGGAATTCTAAGTGTTTAATTTTTATAATTTTCATACATGAAATCATTTGTATATACAGTACTGTACATATGGTACAAATTTTATATTTACTATCGCATAACCTAATTTATTTCATTATGTGCCATTCCAGATCTCTTTGGTAGTGATGACAGTCCTGACCCCCTGAAGAATTCCAGGGTTTTGAAATTCTGGGACCTCCTGTCTCCTCTCCAACTTCACCAGGTAAGGAATTCTTAATGTTTTTAATGTTTTATAAATTTTTATAAATGTTACAAAAGTGTACTGCACTTCACCACTGTACAGTACACTATTGCTTTAGTATTTGCTGTAACTTTACATAATCATTATCATTCCAGATCCATGTTACAGCCTCCCCTGCCCAACTCAGCTGACCTTATCCCCTCTCAGCCCCATCAGGTAGGATTTCATGACTTTTTTCTTTCAAATCACTTTATAAAACTGTATACAGTACAGTAGCTTATTGCATACATACCCCTGTGTGGTAATTTCTATCTTTATCATTCCACAAATGACAGGTGTCCCCTGCTCAACTCCAAATTCACCTGCACCAGTAGCACCTGCACCCATTTCATGTCCACCAGGTAAGGAATTCTTCACTTTTTTAGAAATTTCTATTAGCCTACATTGTTTTAAAATGTGTGTTATTATACTTATACAGTACAGTACAGTACTGCTGTGTACAGTATCATTTCTATCTTTTTCATTGCAGACTCCCAAGCACCTGCAGATGCCACACCATAGCCCCCTGTTCTCATCTACCATATGCCCATCCCAGTAAGCAAGCCAACCACTAGAATTTGGTAGAACACTTTTCTGTTTTATAAATTGTTATACATTTTATAAAATTAGTGTACTGTTTATGAAATCCACAGAAGTACTTTATTCTAATCTTTATCATGTACATTATCATTCCAGACTGACATGCACCTTTAACCTGACCTCTACTGGAACTGTACAAACCTTCCTCATGTAGCCTACATCTTTCAAATCACTCAAGGTATTGAATTCTTCACTTTTTTTAATGTTATAAATGGTCATATGTACAGTACATTTGATAAATATAAAGTAACGTCTTCATTCTAATATTCCAGACTGCCCAGCACCTTTACTAGAGCTCCCTCATCCTCGCCTCCATCTTCTAAAAATCACTGAAATTAGGTAAGGCATTCATATTTTTATTTTGTACTTTGTTGAACATAGGTTTGTGAAATACCTGAACTGATACAGAACAGTGTAACACATACAGTACAAACTCTGCAGCAATTTATCCTTATCATTGCAGGCTCCCCCACGCATACAATCTCCATCTCCCCAACCTAGCCTGCGGTTGTAACAGCTTGACAATCACTGAATGAGGTAAGGAATTCCTAACTCTTTATAATTTTTATATATTTATTATTCTACTGTAAAATACTGACTGTTCTGTATTTATACAGTACAGTACTGTACTTTGTTGCATGCAGGACTACTGTACAGTATTATACATACACTAATACTAAATTTTACATTCCAGAATCCCCTGAATCATGAGGCCACACCATTTTTCCAGGGTTAGAAGCACTGGGGTTTCCAAAATAAAAGTAAGGAATTCACTTTTTTTTTTATCTTTTATAAACTCTTTGGTATAAATTACAGTACAGTACAGTGTACTGTACACCTGTGTTACTGTATAACATGTTGTATTTTACTTTTGTGCAGTGTATGTAGGATACAGTACTCTATACTTTACTGCATACAGGATTTACTGTACAGTACTGTACTTTGTAGTAAATTGTAAATTTTTACATTCCAGAACCACCAGTTTTGGATACACACCACATCAAAATGTAGGTAAAACATCAAGAAACAACATGCAGTATACCCAAAGGATTAAAAGTAAGGCTTTCATAACTTTTGTTTCAAATTTATACAATTTTAAACCTCGTTGAAACATTTCGGCGCAAGTTACATTAGCGGGGACTGCCTGTATATATAAATATATATATATAAAACCTATGATAACCAAAAATTCTGAAATTTCATTTCTAGGCAACATCCTTAGTATCTAGAATCAACTGCACTGTGTCTGGAAAAATGGCAACATTCAAAATTTCCTTAAAGGTGGCAAACTACATTAGTATCTGGTCCAGGTTTGCAAGGCTTGGTTTTTTTTATAAACCTAATGGCTGCTGATTTCCAGTTTTATTTTGCAGATTTTGGGAAAAAAATACACACATGAATATAGAAATGCAGTAGTTTTATCACCTTATCAATGGGCATAGTGATTTACAGTAACTGTGGTCCCAGATTAAAGTTATAAATTACATATCAGATTTCTATTTATAAATCATCTCTAACAAAAAATGCATACAGCTGCTCAAAAGATGTGTGTAATTATACTGTTGCCACAGGACCTTGCCTATGACCTGAAGTGTTTTAAGTTATAAGGCTTCAAACCCAACTTTTTCTTTAACTATGAAGACAAAGGTATGTACAAACATTATAAGAGAAGCTAAATCCTTTACAATAATTTTACAATTTGTATATAAATAACTACACACTCATTCTAAAAAGGTACTTATCACCTCCATAATACATTTTTTCTTACTTCTACATTGTGCCAATAATTTCAAAACATCTCAGTTAAAACTGCCTTCATATTTCTCTTAAGAAAATATTGCATTCAAAAGCAAAGGTGACCAAAACTCTAACACATTTGTAAAAATAAGTCTCCATTCTACCTGCATTATATGACCTTGATTGCCATACTACATCTAATCCTTTAGAAATTAAAGGCAGTGATCATGAGATCTAAACTCTATATTAGTGATGCATCACTGACTTCAAGTGCAAAGTAAATCAACCCTTATTAAATTTCCCTTCACCATATAGTAACTAGCAAGCACTAAACTTATAATAATTAGCAGACATTCTTCCTAAGCACTTATTCACAATGGCTCTGCTTAGGCTTACCTTCTCTACAGGTTTAAAATTTACTCAGCACCATTAACCTACAAACTTAAACATCCAACCATGCAATCAGTAACTTATTGTAAACACTTCATTATAACTATCATAAATACATGACAACTGGACCCAGGCATACAAACTACTATAGTACATCATGCAAATCTCCATAGAATCAAATCAAAATGAACTTTCTTAGACACTGCTTAAAGATACTGTGTATCATAGACTATCCATCAACGACTCCAAGCCTTATTACAAAAATTAACTTACTGCATATCACGTTACTACAAAAATGGAAAATCACATTCAAATATACTAAGATTTACTTAGTTTAATATTTGCAACTAATTAAATAGAACATTCTAATTTAAATACCACATCTATAATAATAAAGTCTAACATCAACAGAAAGCACAAAACAACATTTGTGAACCTTGTGATGAAGTATTAACAGCATGTTTACGCCTAAACATAGAGCTACATAATACTTCAAGGATCAGCACTCATTTTACAATGCAACAACAGCAAAAGGCATTAAAATGTAAAAAAAAAAAAAAACATCAATACAAACTACTATACTTTACTTATAAGTGAAATCCTGAAATGAGACTCAAAACTATTCTATATAGGTATATAGTTCACTCCAGATTCCTTTACAAATTTACAATTATAATAAAAAACTCTTGTAAGCTACGTACAAATAAAAGTAAAAGTGTAGGTTATCAAGCCAATTACAATATCATTACTGCATATGCTATGCTATTCAATTAAACCCTGATTAAAACCACCACATGCAAGTAAAAGTGCAAAAATTACCCATACATGTCTCTACTGAACACGTACGGAATGTTATCATGGTCAAGATTATCTAAATATAGTTCCTTAGATGTACGCTGGTAAAATATTAGAAGGCATGTGTTTCATCTAGTCAAATTGTCATTCATAAAGGAATAGAAATTATATGAAGCGCATGCAACATAATGTGAGTCAAGTAACCAGAATTAAGTAATTATAATTTGTACCATAAATATAAATATGCATGCTCAATCCATCTCATGCATATTGTTGGAATGAAGAACATGCATCAGTGTTTTGGTCATACAAATATTAGTGTAAGGGATGTCAATAGTGGTTATTAACACATTAAAAACTACACATTCATTAAGGTGCATGTCCACCATTTTCTACCTTTGTGCTGTTACTTCTGTCCTCTTGACTGTCTGTTCCTGCTTCTGCTCCACCTTCCGATTCACAAGCCTGATCCATAAGCACAAAGAGGGTGATGCACAAAAAAGTTTGTTACTCCATTATTACAAGCCAGAATTCTTGATTATGTTAACACATCAATAATAAACACAAAACAGAATTCAGAGTAAAATTTCTTAGTATTTAATCAGTTAGCCCACTACAAAAGAGTTTCAGTTCAAAAGTGAGTTACAATAATTTACTATTACTATTGTAATAAAAATGAGGTCTTAGTTTACCTATCCAATACTTTGATCATCAGTATAATTTAAGTGTACAGCAGTCAATAAAATAATATTGAGACCATGGCCTAAGGTTTAATCCATTTACAGTTCTACAGTTCACCTCCGGAAGAGCACTTCCATTCACCTTAATGTCATCAACATTAAACCTAGTTTAGTTAAAAAAATATACAACACACTTCCCAAAACACAGATTCAGCATTAATCAACTTCAAATGGGCTAATTCCGATATGGAATTACTAACTTGATTGTATCTTTATTCCTTGCCACACAAAAAATATGCTTAAAATGAATATAACATAAAACAAAGCTTACAAATGTTTACTACTACAGATATCAACCATTCAGTACATGGCTGTTACTTAATATCATTACAACACAACATAGTGCTTGTCAGTGCTCATTATACTTTCAAACTACCAACTTCAGTCCTAAAGAGACTTGCTAAATATACCGCCAGAGAAAGATTCACTATGAAAAACCCTGGTTTATATTTGCATAACACGAATGAAGAAATATGAAACACTCCAGATACATTAAATAAAAACAATCTATGGAAATAATGAAGAAAACAAAAGCCACAGAAGTGTTCATCTACTACCATCATAAGGATGGCATAACAAAAAGAAGCCTTGGTACATAAATAAACAAATAGCAAATCATACACAAACAAAAACTTAAATATGAAAAAATATGATCTACCTCTAGGAAAATCCACAAAAAACCAAACACTTTAAAATTGGAGAGAGAACCAATGATAACACAAGTAGGAGCACCCAATATGAATTATACTTACAAGGTATCTGTCATGTTGAGAGTTGATGGCAACTGAGGATTTCTACGTGAAACTTTACTGGTAGAGGCAACGGGTCTGCTGCTGTCGTCAAAAAAGCTGCGCCATCAACCTGTACACAAGAAATTTCATGTAAATAAAAAGAATACAGAAAATAATCGTGAACATCACATTTCCAAATGACGAGTATGAAACTGAAAATCACACACTATCCTGTCATTTTATCAAAGAACAAATACTGTACCTATATTTCTACTTTTCCATCTTATACTTTTTTTACGTGACAATATTTTTTCTATAAGAAACTGACAATTTTTCAAAATAAGAAATGCTGCTGTTTGTGTTCACTACGACAACAAAACCATGCAAGGCGAAAAGAAGTAAAAGGAAAACACGGATACTTGAACAAGCCCAAGATCTACCCCATGAGAAAAACACGTTTTTTTTTATATGAAAAGCCACAAAGGTAGAACTGGACAGTGCATTAAATATTCAACGTTGCAACCTATAAACTGCACCATGAATAATGTTTCAGAATCATTACTCCCATCATGATAAGGTTCAAGTCATACCAGTATAAAAGTACTGCCAATTACTATACATTACATAATTTCCCTAACACAACTGCCAAAACATATTCTTTGAAAAACTATCATAGCCCAACAACAAAAATATTTAGATAAAAATCAAACACCCACTATTACTAACACTGTATTCTCCCATGTATTCATCCAAAAGATCGAAAGATGACAAAATCTGTAGCATCCACACTAAGACAAATTATCTGTAACAACTGATATAATGTTGAAAAAAATTATATATATATATATATATATATATATATATATATATATATATATATATATATATATATATATATATATATACATACATACATACATATACACATACCAGGTGTTTCAAAATTAGAGCCCCCTCCACAGAACAAATGGAAAGTTGTGAAGTTTTCTGCTATAGCCTATCTCCAAGTACATTATTTTAAGTTTCTATTAAGCTACTTTGCATTTTACATTTCTTGTATTTTCAGACTGAGTGATGGAGTTAGATACGGCCATGGCTAACGACTCGGAGAAAATCAGATGGATTGACCGAATCCAGGCTATAACCTTTAGAGAGGCCAGGGATGCTGGCACATCCTTCATTTCACATTCCTGGATAGCTAAATACATTAAAAGAGATGAATCCTTTGTTAAAAGAAACTGGAACAAAAATCCATATGACTGTCATCGTGAAAAGAGTGAGAATCTTGGAAGACCCGAAGTCCATTCTCAGGAGTCAAAAGACATCATAGCTGAGGCAGTCTTTACATAAATTGGTGCTTGAACTAGAAACAAAAAGGGGACAGAAGAGAAGTTATAGTGCTGTATACCATGAGTCGAAAAAATCAGGTATCAAGTCATTTCATGTTATCAGTAAGCCCAACATCACTCGGCAACAGAGAGAAGACCGTGCATGGTTTTGTGGTTCATTTCTTAAAGATTGGGATGAAGCTGACTTTCTCCATGTTGCCACATCAGACAAATTCTTCACATTTACACAGTCAGGAAGCCAAATCATAAAAATTACATCATTTGGGCTGCAAAGTTAGATGTCAGCGATGACGTGCACTATCGCCAAGTTTTGAAATTTCCTGAATGTTTGGGAATTTTTCTGTTTCACAGCCAAACAGTTAATGTGGATCATCAAAGAAAAAGGACAGTCATGGAATGGCGAATACTTCAGAGGAATTGTGCTTACTGGTGGAGTATTTCCTTTCCTTAAAGATCCTGAAAATGTGTTATCTGTTGAAGAAGTCACATTTTTGCATGATAAGGCATCATGTTTCAAGGCTCTTCAGACACAGGAGCTGCTTCGAAACACTGCTATCGATTTCTGCTCGCCAAGTGAATTTCCAGGTAGCTCCCCTGACCTTAATGTGTGTGAAAACATTGGTAGTATCTTAAAGGATCGTGTTGAAGTGCACACAGTGAACTGTTATGGTATACCAAGCCTCGATGACCTGCGAAGAGAGGTGACCGAAGTGCTCAGGGAAATGGAGTTTGAGTCTCAGCTTTTTTGCAATTTGCTGAAATCATACCCCTCTAGAATGCAGGATGTGGTAAAGACAGATGGAGGCCACACAAAATATTAAATACTCAGAGAAAAAACTTAAATAAATACCTGTTTTGAATTACTTTTGTTTTTTTCCATATCAGTTTTAGTTTATGCTGTAGAGGGGGCTCTCTCTCTCTCTCTCTCTCTCTCTCTCCCTCTCTCTCTCTCTCTCTCTCTCTCTCTCTCTCTCTCTCTCTCTCTCTCTCTCTATATATATATATATATATATATATATATATATATATATATATATATATATATATATATATATATATGAGTGCAAATTCTGAGCACATTAGGAGCTAAATATTCAAATATTCTAACACAAGAATAAAGGATTAAACACCGAATCACAACCTATATAAAGGCATAAAGAGCACCAGCAACTGTCATACGCAGCGGATAACAGAGCACTGAAATTGATCTCCATCCTAACACAATCATGTTTTCTGGTCATTCGGAAGCTTTGTGGACGTTTATACCCTTGTGTACATTGTACACAGACACGGGAGAGATTAACGGAGAAGCATAAATTGCTTCCTAATCCTAAAAATGACCGGGGTTATTTCCAACACTGGTCGGAAAAAACAAGAAGAGAGAGAGAGAGAGAGAGAGAGAGAGAGAGAGAGAGAGAGAGAGAGACTGCCACACTGATTCTACATTTAGAAACGATAAAAATAGAAACTTAAAAAAAATGACTGATAGATAAAAAAAATTACATATTTGCTGTATGAGAGATAGACGTGGGGATAGGGGTGGCGGTTATGAATGTAGTTATACTACATCTATATTTAGAAGTAAACGAATAAGTAAAAACAACTTCCTAAAAATGACCGCGGTTATTCCCACCGCTGGTATGAGGAAAAAAAAAGTGGGGTTATTTGTGTGTCCTTTTGAATGGCGGAAAGCTCGTCATTTAATCACACTACCAACGCAAATAATAAGAATCGCATTTCCATACCATTAGGTTTCGGGATGAGTACGGATCACACATAAATTCGCAGCCTTCTACGACTAGTAATGATGCTAACGATGATGACAGATTGTAAAATAATTATGATGACGCAAGTAACATGTGATGGTTATCTGATCGACTGCTATTTTAAGAAATTATTTACTGACTGATTTATGAAAGTTTGGTCTAATGGCCTGGAACTAGATTTTTTTTTAAAGAAATTATGATTTAGTTAAACGCAGATTGCAGATTCAGATTGCCACGTGAATTTTCAATATGGTCATGAGTCATTCACACAACTGCACAGAGTTGGCACCATATTCATCTGTTAAAATGGAGTTTACAGTTGTGTGTGTGTGTGTGTGTGTGTGTGTGTGTGTGTGTGTGTGTATGTGTGTATATGTATATATATATATATATATATATATATATATATATATATATACATACATATATGTATATATATGTAATTTTTATCACACCGTAATTTATATACAATCATGAAGTTACAAATGTTAAATATCAACTCACGCTATTTCGGGAATATCCCCGATGGGGAATTATCACAATACCTTCCTACAACTCCAGTCGACAATCAAACCAATGAGCCACCAGGAGAGGTATAAGTTAATGCCGAATCTGCCGTACTTATTTACCCGTCGAGAGCGGAAAATGTACTTGGCTTCGGCATTAACTCACCTCCAGCCAAGGTCTAAAGAATACATTCTTTAGACCTTGCCTCCAGCATGATAGCTCATTTGTACGTTTGGAACACGCAGCTCTTATGAAATTTTTATCACACCGTGATTTATGTACAATTATAGACCTATAAAATTAATGTTGTTCAATATCCAATTCATGCTACTTCGGGAAAGTAGTATTAATATGCTCTTGCTGCGCCATTTTATTCAATCCATGCATCGCTTTTCTACCACATGTTAAATGTAATATGGATTCTACACTTGCAGCCATCTGCAATAAAATCACGGCACTCTTTCACTTTGTTCACTTTGGTTTTATGTACAGCCCTCCGCAGGGATAATTCCCTCTCTGGCGGGCCCTTCCTTGTACGTTTTCAATATAAGGTGCTTCTTATATCTTATATTTGTCTTTCAGTGTTTTCTCGTCAGTATCGTAGCTCCTGCAGAATAGGAGTCTCTAGTTCCTTTTTAAATTTGCATTCTTCTTGTATGCTCTTCACTTCAAATCCATTCGCCACCATCCACTAACAATTCTTTGGAAATACAGCATTATAGAGAGAACAGCTGCCAATGTATTTCCGTTGAAGTTTGTAGCTGGAGAATCACTTCAAACTCTACATATATATAATTCCCGAAGAATGTCTCTTAACTGTAAGGACAAAAGAAGTGTTTTTACTGAAGCCTTCAGTGATAACCCCAAAACATTTCCATGAATATTCATGTCAGTGATAATGACTGAACCTTAGGTAATTTGATACATGTTATTAGTACCTCGTTTCTACCACTGATATTTAAGAACAGTTCAATTCACCACTAACCTTCACTACATTTCTTCTGACTCTCAAAACATTTGCGTCTCTTCCCGTCGACATTATTCATTTATTACCACTCCGGGAGCCCTTGTTCGCAACCTTTAACCTCAAAACATCTATTTTTACTCCGTCATTGGGAAAGGGGACCTTCCCTTCCCTTCCCTTCCGTCCTTTTCCTCCTCTCGCAACCCCATGAACGTGACAATGCAACCAAACGCCTCATGCCGGAAGTGAGCTCCTTTTCTTCGCGCCATTCGTCAGTCAAAAGGATCACTCTCGCTGCCCATCACGATTATGGAAATCACTTCCCTTTCGATGCAATACAAATGGCCACGACGCCACCAATACACGAGAGCGAGCGCAGGACCAAAAACACTTCGGCCTGTCGCTCTGGAACATCGCTAACCTAAAACACTTAGTTCATGACTCGCAATATTATTTACGGATTTTTGAGAGCTGTCATGATTGTCTGATTACTGCTCATCACCGATATGACTACCTAATATTCTAACTACTTTTTTGAAAATCATACTGCAAAACATAGCAAGAAAAAACTGTGCTGTTGCACTCACTGATTTCTCGAGGAACCTAAAAACTTTCACACAGAACGGTAGTCATTATGGGGTAAGTGTTTTTCGGGTGAGGTAGCTAGACGAATAGAGAGGACAATTTTTTTCAGGGAACTTCTACCTTAAAGTCTCGTATATAAAATAACATCTTTCCGCTTCCAGAAATGATTATAGCTGAATACATAAAAAAGCATTTGCACCCATCAAATCGTTTAGCGCTTTATCTAAATTGTTCATCCTGTTCTTGTGGCGGACCTACTTTGACATGGGAAACACTAATCATTACGATAAAATCAATGGATCGCGATTCCACTGAATGAAAACATAAAATCGGTGACTTTGTAATAAAACAAATAAGTTGCATCTGAGTATGAGACGAAACTTAATCTACATTATTTGATTGTGCTGAAGGGGAGTGGACAATAAGAGTAACCCGCAAGGGAGAACTTTTACACAAAGTAAAAGGGTGGAAACGATAAACTAAAAAAGTCAATAAGTTCCACTGGTTTCGCTACAAGAAATTATCTTTCTCTTATTGCCTAACCACAAGCATCCTGTTACGACATCTATTTACCCATTTATTGTTTATATTAACTGACTGAATACTATAGTTCATACTTATCCTAGCCACTGAGTACGGCTTGAAGGAATACTATTGCATTCAGTTCCCGTGTCATCACTTCTTTTCTTCGCGTAATATCATCAAAGCTATAATTTGGTCTTTTCATTCCCTGTCTAAAATAATGTCGTTGCATGGACGTAGCCAGGGTGACAAGAAGAAACTTTCAATGAAAAAAAAATCAACTGAGACACTGCAATCGAACGTCTACATAAATCATTGCATTTTCTCTTAATAAAATTAATCGCAAAGTAAACTAATCACAGTCTAAACAATACTCAAGGAAAATAATTTTGTCCTCCTCCCCCACCATTAACCAAACATGGCTACCCCAAGATCTTTAAGTCTTGGCTATATCCCTATTTGTCTGTTGTCCCGATTTCACATTACTGGTCAAAGACTGCGGTCACA
The DNA here is from genome assembly GCF_040412425.1 of Macrobrachium rosenbergii. NCBI lineage: Eukaryota > Metazoa > Arthropoda > Malacostraca > Decapoda > Palaemonidae > Macrobrachium > Macrobrachium rosenbergii. Next base: position 28,123,738 of record NC_089746.1, read on the forward strand.
GGACTAGCCGGTTCAATTATTTCATGTTTTGTGGCTACTGAACTTACATTCATCTCACCTGAGCCACCTCTCCAGTTCAAGATTCCAATATCCTCGTATACATTAAAAAGGGCGGTCGAATGATTCTGATACATCCTCCTCCCCAACCCTTCCCTCCCCTCCTCTACCGCCAATACCTCTCCTCGTGTTATCGCAAGTCTGGGCCAAGGTCTAGGTAAATTTTCCTTAGACCTTGGTCTGGCTTCCTAACGAATTTGGTTTCATTTTTCATTAGCCTTAACCTTCTGAAAAATCACCTTCATTCAATTCCACCTATAATGCATTAGCAAAAGCCAAGTCATCAGTGTTTTTGGTTCTAAACATAGAGATAGAAAGAAGGCGTTGCCAACATCAGTTCTTGACACGGGTACACACCAGATGTTTACAACTTTCGGAAAATAATGGCTGCATTTAAAGGTTTTCTTTGGCAAAAGTAAGTGTTAAGTGTTATTCAGGCTAATGCTGATTAAATCACCCAACTGCCATTACTGAGTAGTGGAAGTGGTAAGTTGGGTAAAATGTACATACTATTTTACAAACGCACACAATAAATGTGAAAAGATCTTGTACAAGGAAATCTCAATTACGGATCGCAGCATACTAGAATAAGCAGAACTTCTTCACTCTGCAGAGTTGGTCTTCTAGATTATTCAAAAGGAATTCAGTGAAAGGTGGACATCTAAAAGACTAGATCTAGATAACCAACAATTTGCCCAAAAGACAGATCTAGTACAAGGAAACCATCAACGAATATAGCACACTAGAACAAGAACAACTTCATCTGCTTTTCAAAACAATGCGACTATATATGCAGATGTGACAATGTGGCTTAAACATGTACAGTGCCATTGAAGTAACCCTTAATTGCAATCTCGTCCTGTATATTTGAACATTTACGTGTTATCATCATAACCACTATGGCACAAAGAATATCAGCCAACAATACAAACCGCTTAATACGGCGTCCTTACTCCTAGCGAGATACTGAATTTACCCACTGAGTAATATCCACTTCGACGAAAGACCTTAACAGTACCCTTCACATAAAGGAACCCAATGAAGCACGCTCTGTCACTAATAATATCAGCTCTAATGACAGCCTTGGGAAGGATCAATGAACCACAAGGCTTGATCACAACAGGGCCTGAATCAATTTTAGTGACTGAGGCAAACACTGAGCAAAGCTTCCAGTCAACTCAAGTGACAATTAATCCCACCATTTGACAGGAATTCCGCGCAACAAGCAAACACCACACTATGTTCTCAGAAAACGTATTCGTAAATGCACCTAATTATCGCTGCTTCAACACTTGCTTTCTGCCAACCTTACCGAAACCTTGCACTCAGAGAATGATCACGGCACTATAATAGACAACAAAATAGTAAACATTTGCTACATGTCATGCTTAATATGTGTAAGACTCTAAAGCAATTCTGACAATGTCTATCAACTTCATAAGCTTAAAAATATTTCATCGAGTGAACCGATTTATCGAGTACCTTCAATTCAAACGGAATATTACTTAAATTAATGCATCCCATTAAACACTGCACATACTGTACATGCTACAGTCGGCCAAAATCAGTTCGAAACACCTTTTCAAAATCGTATGCCTGATAGGTGAATAATGTCTGTGAGGATGTTTCTGCCTACAATGGTAGGGTTATGTCAAATGATTCAGATCTTTTGCTCTAATACAGTCAGAATATTGTTATCGTGTCTGGATAACGATCGCCAACCAGGATCTTTACCTTTCACACTAAACTGTCCGGAGTGAAGGCTCTCCTGTGTCACAGTGCAGCGATGCCAATTACGACTGAAGACGATCTGGCCTTCTTCCACAGGCTCTCTTCCAACAGCGAAATGGGGTCTTGTCGAGAGTGCCTGCGTCATAATCCACAGCTACCAGAGGCCATTCATTCCTTGCTCTATAACACTGTGAGACAGGCCCCTTGGCCATGCTATGAATGTTGATGTTCGTTTAGTTTAAAAAAGGACTTAATGCCATTTGTTAGTTCCTTGTACCGCTGCTTGTTTATATACGTTTGCTAACTGCTTATTCATCAGTTATCTTCTCCCTCTTTTATAAATAGTAGCATTCTATTCTGTATAAGTTAAGATTGCAGGTTACTTTTTTTTGGCTTGTTCCCTACTACTACTACTACTACTACTACTACTACTACTACTACTACTACTACTACTACTACTACTACTACTACTACTACTAGTTACTCGCTGGGTAGCGGGTTCCGTTCTAGCTACTATCTACTGGCCAGTGAAGAACAAGAGGAATTTGTTTCTGGTGATAGAAATTCGTTTCTCGCTATAATGTGGTTCGGATTCCACAATAAAGGTCCCGTTACTAGGTAACCAACTGGTTCTTAGCCACGTAAAAATAAATCTAATCCTTCGGGCCAGCCCTAGGAGAGCTGTTAATCAGCTCAGTGGTTGGTTAAACTAAGATATACTTTCTTTCTACTACTACTACTACTACTATAATAATAATAATAATAATAATAATAATAAATTATTATTGTTATTATTATTTCCATGCAAACGGCCAACAAGCTTCGTTCAAACTGTAATGCTAAAAAGAAACCAGCTGCGATGAAGCCATAATAATGCCGAACATAACAAATAAATTGCATTGTGGGACGTATGCTCCGCCTACTTACGGGGATCGTTACAACGAAGACACGCGAGTAATAGATAATAAACGGCAACATAAGGGCATTAACGAAAAACAAAAAGCTGATCGTCTCTTGAAATTGTGGAAATTAATTGACAGGAGTTTCGCCCCTACTTTACAACTTCCACCCTTTGCCGTCGATTACGCCAAATTTTGTATTCAAATTTCTGCTCGGGTCTTCTTGAGGATACAATACGGCCATGCCCCTCCAAATGACGTGTCAACTGTCTTCGTAGAAGATCCGCGTCCTTAATAATCACTCGATTTGACATATGATTCACAACCCAACACCCCACATGATCAGCACTATATAGAAGCAGTAACATGACATGACTTCTAACGCGTCCAAGTACTTATTTCATCTTGATTAATCTAACTTTCAACTGATCTTTCTCTTCTTTTCTCTCCCAGCTGCCAACTTAGCTCATGCAAAATTCAAATTTTAGCTAAGGATGAAAATGATGCAAACCTAGAATCTTTCTCCGCTTCGTTTCTTACTTTTACCTCACAAGTCATTGCACCAACACTGTTCTATATTAGTTATTTAACTTCTAACTGTCTTTCTTCGTGCCAGTTACTTCTGTTCACCGCCATCCTAGACTTCTTACTTCATACCTAATATCTGAGAGAAAATAAAGTTTTTCATGGCTTACCAAATTCATTTCAGCTTAAAGACTGACAAAGCTAAATACGGTCAAAATTGACCGAGCTTCATACAGCAAGCGGAGTTGCCAGACCATAGGCATAAACAAATTGTTCGAACATTTTTCAGTTATGCCACGTCGCCGCCTTCAATTTTACAGTCGGTTAAATTTTATCTGTCCACTCACAGGTACAGATGTGGCACATACGCATGGTTAGCACGTGACTGACTGACAATCAACGTTTCCGATATCGTTGGGTTATTGTGATAAATATCAAACTGTTTCTCCAATAACGTAGTTGAATGTTTCTGTAGACAAAGAAACCTCGCCTCTTCTGATGTAAATCATAAACTCGTAGAGTTGTATTCATAATATACCAACACAAGCACACACAAGAGGAGATTTTATCAAACAATCTACTCAGATCAAATATAAACGAACAATGACCTTTCAGTAATTATAATTTATCTCATTAGTATAGCCATGACCACGCACACATCTATGCTCAAAAACTGTTCAAATTAAAAGATTTTCTTACCATTCAAACTATATTCATTGTACAGTTTCATTGCATGTATATAAAACTTTATTATGATACCAAAGTAATACCTACGTCAGTAAGCTGAAAAATAACCTTTAATATTTTAATATTATTTACAGCTCAGACTTTATTCGAATAAATAATAATAATAATAATAATAATAATAATAATAATAATAATAATAATACGGTTCATTCATGAATATTCGAGACATGGAAAAAAAGGTCAAGGCAAAAACGCAATAACAATGAACTTTTCTCTAGCAAATTTTCCCCGACCTAAAGCCCCACCTGTCTCTCTCATACTACTTGCAAAAGAGCTTGCAACAAAATCATTAATAATACGCTGCAAGATGAAGATTCCTTAATATCAGGCAATAGAGCGGCTGCGACCAGGAGCGAATGCATCTCGTGCCTTGTAATCTAGTAGAAAGATATTTTCGACGTTATTTTTCCACGCAAAGTGCAAGCCACATATCCAAAGGGAAGTTTATTAATCTCAGCCCTGTAAAATAAACTCAATATTAACTGATGCAAAATATATCATATTTCTAACATTATACTCCTCTATACTGGTAGAAAATCAACTCTTCAGGGCTATTCAAGCGTCCCTGACGTCTTTCCAACAGTTACCTTTTATATGTACCCCTATCTTAACTCACGAATAAACAATTATATGCTTTTAATGAATATCGAGTACTTTTGAACCAGCAACACGAATGTACCCCCAGATTTAAGGCAAGGAAAATGTTCGTTGTTTATAACGTAAAGATAATGTTAGTTGTTCATTCGGCGGTGCTTTGAGTTACAGACACACCCAGGGAACTGCACTGACAAGAGTTAACATGTAGCACATACGGGGCAAAGAGAAACCCAAGTTTCAAGTTATACACACTTACAGGCTGAAATTATACCCAATAAACACAAAAAATATTACAAGAAGAATTATGCAAATGTGAAAAACTGTACCAGTTATATTGTAGATGCTTTTCATAATAGCCTGAGTAAGCAAGATTGAGAGCAAATTCCGAAAGAAAGAATTACAACTCTGAAACAAAAAATGGGAAATGAATGGGTGGGTCATGAGATAATCTCCAGGAAGTCACGCCCAAAAAGAGACAAGACATAAGAAGATGAAACAAACCTTAAAACGGACATTATCTAAAGAACTTGAAAATTTCAGAATAAATGCCTCATTTTATCCTCAACGTTAACATAAAAGCCAACAGATTATGAGATCATCAGTACTTTGCACCGTACCGAATCATCCTCCTCCTGAAAGAATACAACAATAGTTTCAATATATAATACCTGGTTACAGCCCCGTTCACAGCAATCAGACAGGCGTCAGATGGGTTGAAGAAGTCATGTTTATCATAAGTTAAATAACAACCAGCCAGCTTTCAAGTTAACAGGGAGGCGTCTTTAACTAAAGAAATTTTGACAGAAAAAGACAACTCATCAAAGTACCTCATACTCAGAAGTAATGACAGTCGGCACACAAACACTGGCAGTGACCAAGGATGTAATCAATTTGTAAGCTGGGATGGAAAGACTCCAATGGTTCCAAAGGGCTTGAGGGACGGGTGCAGGTGGGTGAATCATCAACTGAACTACAGACAAGTGGCAAGGAATAGCTATTTGGTAGCCTTAGCTTTGTGCTACCAACAGACTCACAGCTCAAGTGTCTAGGAAACTAAATACAAAAAAAAAAAAAAATGATACACGATCAGATAAATATACCGTATCTCTGAAGACAACAAAAGACAACCAATGCAAAAACAAAATCAATGTATAATGGAATAAGGGAAGCATTGCAAAGAACCATTCGAGAGAATTTAAGAGTGGGACGAGCTACATCTGAAGGTTAAGAACAAATTAAAATCGGCAGTTCTTGATCTTAACAAGAAACTAACTTGGCTACGTGAAACGTGAAAATCTGTCAAAATATGACTAGCTCATTGGAAACAGAAGGCTCCTCTTTCGCAAAGACAGATTTTGGGACATCTCAATATGTGTGTGTGTGTGTTTACGCAAAATGATTTACATTGTTTAAAGAAACCAAATTTTTTAGAGAACCAAGATCATGAGTACAATATTAACTCATCTTAACAGCGCATAAATGGAAAGACGACTGTTACCCATGGACAGTTCATTACAGCAAATTTATGTCTAATAAAAGAACACGCAAGCAGTTTTAAGTCAAAATGTATGACCAAAAACTAATATTCTGTCTGAGAGAGAGAGAGAGAGAGAGAGAGAGAGAGAGAGAGAGAGAATGTCGACGAGGTCCTCCCGTTTTTAAGAGAACAACGTTTTGACGGAGCACTGATCGACAACTGCTATTCCTTTATATTATTTCTAACGAAGTAATGACTGCGCACATTGGTTATGAAGCCCACCCCACCCCACTTCTGCCCTCTCTTTCTTTCTCTTCCGCGCCCTTCTCTACCGACCCATTTCAGTCGCCTCACCATCGACTACACAATTCACAGCTAAGGTTAACAGATACATATGGGCTAAAGGTATTATACCCAGACAGGTATTTCCTATACCAAGCTTAAGAGCCAGGCTTTTCGCTTTCCGCGCGGCCATGTTACTTTTTAAGCCAAGACAAAGAAGCCTGCAGGACTCACTCAACTGAAAGTGGGTCCTGCCTGCAGGCAACCGGTAAAGAAAGAGTAAACTCTTACTTAAAGACTACATGTCAAAACCTCATCATGAACAAGTGACAGTTTCTATTAACAAACCCATCCTACAACCAAGCTTTAAGTAACAAAAAAAATTTTTTTTTCGAGAGAAACAATTGTATCATACAAAACCATTTATATCGGACACATTCCACTACTTTTAATATGAGATTTCTGCGTGTAGTGGTATGTCATTTCAGGTATATAAACAAGAGTTCGCGACACCTGAATAACATGGCTAATAGCAACTACCAAGCTGAATAACCAAGAGCAGAGGAAAAATTCCTGAACGGTATAATTTCCCATCTTGGATGTGTTCATTATAACAACGTGAGAGGCTGTGGTGAGCCTCAGAATGCAGCCGATATTGCCCTTAGGTAGCACCGCGGACAACCTTGACTTAAATTTACAGGCGCCAAGTCACGCTTCAAGTCGGTACAGTGTGCATTCCGAGATGCCGCAAATAATAATGTTTCAACATTTGGAACAATCATCACTCAAAAATATACCTCGAACACGAACGGTCTTCTCCAGGTAGAATATCTACACACAGGAAATAACTATCCAAGTCTGTAGCATTTCAGTTAATAAATTAACACGCTCGTTTACGGCTGAACGATCAAACTTTACAAATTAAAAGTAATAAAAAAATGGTCTCTAAGTGATGCTCTACGAGCAAGGACCAGTGCCAGCTTAAGGGAAATTTAATCTAGAGCAAAACAAAGATTAGGTCCATTTGTAACCATCCTTCTTTATCAGCAAGCCAGGGACATTATTCATTTGCAGCTAATCTGAATAACGGATACATTCATTCATTTGGAGGACGTTATCGACAACTCAGAAACAGTAAATCAAGACCTGCCTGAGAGAGAGAGAGAGAGAGAGAGAGAGAGAGAGAGAGAGAGAGAGAGAGAGAGAGAGAGAGAGAGAGAGAGCTTTTAACAAAAAGTTCTCATTTTCTTTATCTAGGAGTATCTGTTCCTCTGCCTTGGATTCAGGTAAGAATGGTCCCTTACAATCAAAATAATCCATGTGCAATCTGAAAAGTTAAAACTAGTTTTTAAAAAATAGAAAAAAAGCAGAACGGTACTGCGGAGTAAATACTATGCACACTAAAATATTTAATTGTAGCACTTACGCCGTTTATCAAAAGTGCATAGTATCCCTCTGAGGACCAAGGAAATCTGGACCTTCTCCGCCATTATAAAAGCTTTTGAAATAACTCCCGGCCGCTGGAGGAAAAGGTGGAGAAATATGCCCAAGGAATCAGGCTAAACCTGGTCTGAGTGGATCTTCAAAAAGACCCAGGCCCTAAAAAGATGACTAGAATCTCAGAAAGCCACTAGTGTGGAGGATGTCCTCGAACTTTTCCAGCTCGAGGACTTCTTATTTTATTCCCCGCCAGCTCTCTCCACTCGTTTATGCGATAAGGCGCCTATGACAGTGGTCGGGTGCTGCCGTTGGGCTGACATATGGGATACGCATCATCCCCATCTTAGTTCCCATGGACGAAAATTATATCCCTCCTCGCCTGCCTTGACCAACTCCCAGCAACCTCACAAGAATGGGCACACTCATAAGAAACCCGTGTGTGGGTATTGTAAGAGAATAGGGCAGCCCACTGAACAGTGCTGCTTGAAGGCTGAGAATCAACCAGAAGCCCCCTCTACGTCCTCAAACAGGACAACATCCCGAGCCACATCTGGGTCGTGGACGAAGGGTAAAGGACCTGCTCCCTCCTATGGGACAGTGCCAGGTAAAGATTATTGCTGGACTTATTGCCCCGCTTGCAAGGCCTATGGGCACTCCGCCCAATGGCCAAAATGCCCTAGTAATAATAAATGAAGTACGCCCGCCCTTGCCTTAGCAGTCACCTATCCAACCTCTTTAGGTCCTCCAGCCCAGGGTCCCATTTATGTGGCACTTTCCTGAGGTAGGTGCCCCGCCAGCCAGGTCAAGGCATTTGATGATTCTGGTGCACAGGGAAGACCAAGTTCCGCGTGGAGCTACTATTAACAGACGTAACCTTGTCATGATCGAGGGTATCAATCACTTTAAAATGATACTTCCTACTGTCAAGTTGAGGATCACGAGACCTCATAGATCTGAAATTTGCAACCTCGCAGCTGCCAGATACATTCTGGGAGGTTATGACCTCCTCCTGGGGCAGGACTTCTCCAGTCCCCATCTAAGTTACAGGGGTCCAAATCCCCCAAATCATTCATTAGGCAGGAGTAAGCCTCAAATGCCTGCATTCGTTCCACTGCCAGTGCCACCCGAGTGCAATGTGCAATGGCCCCTCCATCAAGATCGATTCCTGATCCCATTCCGGTGCTCGGCCCTGCCCTAGTGCCAGTGCCAGGGCCCCAAGTACATCCTCCTCCAGGAGATCCCACACATGATTCACAATCTCTGCCAGTGTCACTTGGGTGCACTGAGCAGTGCCAAGCTCCGTCCGTCCCGAATGACGAGCAAAGTCCAAATCAAATATTAGTGCCTCACCCTGCCTTAGTGCCAGTGCCAGAGCACGTCCCTGGTCTCCATTTCAGAGATCGCAGTCCGGGTCCCCTATATTCTCCCAGCTTGGCTTCGCTCCGGATCCTTCCGACCACTACAGAAGCTCGCCCAAAGGTGCGGCCTCGCAACCCGTGCCTGAGCTGGTCATTCTTACCTGAGAGCCTCTCGCCTCCCACAACTGCTTCTGTTCTGTCTCAGTCTGCTGCAGACACAACAGTGAGTGAGGATTCTGCCACGTCTCAAATGGCTGATGAACTCAAGGAACTGCGATGGATCGTGGTAGAGCTTGCAAAAAAGCTCGTGCATCAGCCGTCAAAGAAGCTGACACAGGTGGTAATCAAATACCCTCCCAGGGCTCGGTTCCACCAACTCCCCAACCAAGACAAACCATCAAGGTAAGAGAGGTCTGTGGAGGAAATACCACGGCCATGGATAATTCCAGGTGGCTTAAAGAGAGCCCCTGAGCTCTCACGTGCCAAACTGGTGCAGTGCCATCCCTTTTTCCTACGAAGACTTTGGCACCTATATCTAGAAGAGGATGTCAGGCTCCTTCACCTACTTATTTCCTTTACAACTCTATCCCTTATTCTTCCCATTAACATTTCCCTTCCTTACTTCTGATTATTACTCACATTTATTTTATGCCTTACCAAGGCCCCCATTTTACTTTAATCCCCTCTGCCCATGCAGAGTGCCATTGACAGATATGCCAACTGTGTAAGTCCTACGACTTCCCTTTCATGCCTACCGCAGCATGATGCATTTAAAATACGATATGCCATCGCCATTAGTTATTATTATATGTGCCAACCTGGCACAGTGCCATTATTGTACATGCTGGCAAATGATCCTGCCGGAGGAGTAGCGCCCTTTAGCTACCTTTGTGGCCTTCTTGGGCTAAAGAATGAACCTAGCCATTTCCCATAGACTAAGGAATGTAATTTCGGCATATTTAATCATCATCTTTTATTAACACTCATTGATTACTCTGAATCTGTCACCTATTCTCTTTGTGAATCTCTGTAAAAAAAAACAAATTCTTGAGTCTCAGACTCACGACCTTGTGTTTATAGTGCTCAAGTATCGTGGAGACACCTAACCAAGCCCACGTTTACCTTACTGTAACACCTGTTCAAGACAGACTAACTGCATGTGCGCAAAATTCGTAATTGACAATTAGTAAGAGTGCATGAAGTATCTCTAGAATTAACCTAGTACTGGTTCACTGTTTAACTATGCCATGACGTTTGGAAAAATATTCTGATTAACACTGCCTTAACCTAATGGGAATTTAATGATAAAAATATGTCATTTCTAGTAGCAAGTATTTATTCTGCGTTAACGTAAAAGTCAGTGGTGTTTTACCTCCAGAAATTGATAGCTATGAAGAAGTTTTACATTAGATTATAAGGCACCAAAGGGAAATGAGAGAGAAGTGAAGGGAAATGAGAGAGAAGTGAAGTAAAGTATTTAAGTGAGTTTGCTTGCTGGTAATCATTCTTACCCAATCTAGGGTGTGAATGCTAACTTGGTTGAGGAGATGCAATGGATGGGACCTCTTTTCCAAACAAACTCACCCATTTTTACCTCCGTAACGTAGTTAAGAAAGAAATAAAACTAATTTCAACTGATTTAATTACTATAACTGTGGGTTTCCACTTGCTCCTTCATAAACTCTCTCCTTCACTCCCCAAAATTGTTAAGCCTAACCCTTCTCTCTGTACAATTGACTGCCTAAGGCCTTTTCCAGATGCCTTCCTTGGCAGCGTCAGTCAAGCAAGGCAAGGGAGGAGTCAAAAAAAAAAAAAAAAAAAAGAGAAAGTTGGCGCCCCGCCTCATTCTGAACCCGCCACGAGAGTTAACTGATGCCATGCGGTCATTATAGAAAACATGACAAAGATTGACCTTCGTGCCATCTACAAGATTTGCGATGTGTAATCCCCGAAGGTTATTTATAGATGATGCAACAGAAATCGATAGAGAGAATCGCTCTGAATGCCAAGATGTCCTGAACCTTGCCTGGCCCTTGAACCGTCCATGTGTTCGACCCCGAGGCTAGAACCAGTATACTTTGTAGTGGCATTTTAATTTCCCCCTCTATCGCCAGCGTCCTATCGAACAAGGATGCCGTCATCTTGACAAAGATAGAACTTGACTGTGGAATCTCTTGGCTCTATCCATGTGCAGTCCCCCTTCTACCCCCACTGCAATGTTTCCTGTTATGAATATATCGTCAGCGCAGAATATTTATTCTGTGTAGGATTCACTCATTTAGCAAGCCCTTATTATTACCTGCCTGGTAATTCGTCATTCTTCTGATCTGTGTTTGTTATGTAAATACAATCAGTTAAGAGGACCCTTGAGTTTATGTAATTTTCCCTCACATGAAGAAGTCCATAAGCCATAGAATTCCCTTGTCTGGCTATGAATTGTACTGATATTGCGTCAGATGTGTAATAAATAAAAGGAACTCCCTGTGTTCATCCGTTGCCGCCCAGAATCAAGTAAGTACCCCTCGGACATTCGTAGAAATATATATATATATATATATCACACATTACCACAGGTGAAAAATAAGAAACGGGGTGTAGGTCCTGACCGGTTTCGACTTTATTTCCAAGCCATTGACGAAGGACTGATACAGAGTATGAGACATCACAAATATATACTCGTATACTACAAGAACAGTACTGACGAACATACAACCCCGTTTCTTATTTTTCACCTGTGGTAATGTGTGATAAATGAATCATGTACAAAAGTGATAATAATCATATATATATATATATATATATATATATATATATATATATATATATATATATATATACAGTGTGTGTGTGTGTAAAGAAAGATGTGTCTCGTCAATCACCTGAGTAAAAGTACAAAGCACTTACTGATTAGGTAATGAACATCTGTTACCGCATGCAAAGAAAATGAAAAAAGTAACATAGTGACAGTGCGCTATGTAAATTTACATGGACATTTTCATGCACGTACAAGACATTCTGCATGAACGTGTGGGGATTCTCCCATGCTCATTATAAAACTGCACGATACAAGTATATATTGGCTTGCCACTTCTGCGGCTTAACGCCCTTGCCAACCTGAAAACTTGGAAAAGCGTCCCCGAAAATTGAGTTATTTAGGTTATTTAAAATCCTCTGAGTGTTTCGTATTGGCTGACAGAGTTCTTTATTTTTAATGTTGAATTACTTGAAAGATCAATTACCAGAGAGAGAGAGAGAGAGAGAGAGTGGCCTCCAAACAACTAATTACTTCCAGTCGTTCTGTAAACAAAGTTTAAAAAACTTACTACAAATTACTCCCGTATAAAAAAAGAACTTGCTGTCTATTTTCAGAAGTTCAGTATGAAGCGAAGGCTTGAAAACTAATCTACCGTCCTTTACTCCATGCCTAATGCTTTAGCCGGTGGCTGTAATTCTAAGTTTCCTGTATTGCCAAAGCCAATGATGGGAAACCATCGCATTTGTACAAACTCAGGATATCTCAAATGTCAAACATCACAACGCTTTTCTTGTGGAATGAAAAATGTCACATTTTGCGACAAGCAAAACAAAATAACTACACAACGATGATAATACCAATACCTCAAGACGTAACAGCGTTTGATGTCCGTGGTGATACTAACAATAGCATAAGCTGATATCATACGCTACATTAACGAACACGTGGATGTTAAAAGATCCAAGATTTTTTTCTCAAAAACACATGAAATACACATTAATTATATGGACAGAGCACAATTAACTGGTTATCAGCCTCAGGTCACTAGTAAGAACCAGACCAACAAAAGACAATTAGTCAGAAGCAGCATAACAAGTCTCTTCACTTACCAGTAAAAAAGAAAATAAAAGCCCATACCCGTGACGATAAAATACGAATGACTGCTGTCATTAAAAAAAAAAAACTCCATCAATATTCAACAGAGGTGCTAATAATAAAAAGAGGCAAAGCCATTTCCTTCTTGTCAAATGCCGTGTTACCTTTGATCCGACTCTTTCCAAGAAGCGGACAAAGACCGAGAAAAACTTTTATGACAGAAAAGGGGGAAAAGGTATATGCCAACGCCGTCAAATTGAAAAGCCATAATAAAACCGATAAACTTTCATAATGGGAGAAGAACTACAAGAAGAACTTCAATCATAATGGCATTACTCGTTTGGAGTCGATTATTAATATCAGTTGCTATTGTACATACAGACAAAAAATGTCCGTAAGGTATTATTTTACAAAGACCCATAATTACTCGAGTATTCAGTATTGTTATTTCTCTTCATCCCATCACCTTAAGCATCTCTTCTTCCATAAAATTTCTGTCGGAAATTAACAGTTACCGGGATATTGATATCATGTTGATTTATAAATTTTGCCCGTCCTAGGTTCGGTTAATTTCATCAAGGAAGTGTCCCGTCGTTTACAATGGAAGCAATTATTACAATACGTTGCACTGAATAGTCGCCATTCCAAAAAGGTACACAGACGTCTACACATAAGACTGCCTCTACATAACCGCAAGAGAGCTCGACATTGGGCCATACGTAAACAAACGGAAATTGTAATATAAAAATAAATAACAACACAGCAATAGCGCCGGCAATTACGGGCACTAGAAATTTACCGATGGTAATACAAGAGGGGGCCAACAAGGCATATCCAGGCACTAAGGACGTTACGTACCGTCCCAAAACCCATACCAAGAGACCTTCAGTCGTCTTATGTAAGGGCAGGTGGTGAGAGACGATGTCACAGGGTTGGACGACGGCATTTCTTACAGATTTATTTAACCCGTAAACTACTGCTGTTACACACAGAAAATAAGAAAATTGAAATCCATACTCAATTTTCCTTCCAAATATATTAAAGATTACAAAAAGGACTCTCATTATCAATTATCTTACTAGAAACGTTAATATATTTTGAAAGAAAAAAATTTATTTTTCTCCCCACTGTGCTTGTGACAGCATGATTAGTTATTATTATTATTATTATTATTATTATTATTATTATTATTATTATTCAGAAGACGATCACTATTCATATAGAAAAAGCCCACAGGGGTCACTGACTTGAAATTCAAGTTTCCAGAGAGTGTGGTGCTCATTAGGAAGTAAGAGAAGGTAAAGGGAAATTCAGAGAGAGGATATCCACATATTAAAGAAAAAAATAAATCAATACGGATATAAAAACGTATTAAAACGCAAGGGGAACAGCATAAGGGTAGTAATGCACTGCATCTTTGCCTGAACTTTTGAAGTTCCAATTTCACGACATCCTCAGGGAGACTGTTTCACAGTCCAACGTTGTGTAGCATAAAGGACGTCAGGAACTGAGTCCAAGAGCGAGGCACATTTACTGCATATTGGTGCTGCAGTTCAGCGAATCTGGTTGCTCTCGGCAGGAAGAATTATTATTCTTCACGATGAGCGTATATTTTTCCTTCCATTTAACATGCAAGATCTCCCACCTGAATAATTCTCCCATGATTCCACTCGTAAGTTATAAAAAACTGCTGCCAATTAAAAAGGTCAAATGTAGCAACAACTTCATTTTCCCACGCGACATAAAGCTCGAACTTTTGCCTGGCCGGGTTTCCCCTCAAATAATACCTATCCTCGAAGGGAAAAGCAAAATTATAAAAATATTAAACGTTGCTAGCCAAAGAGCACTTCAGGAATGTTTAGCTGCAAAAGACTACCATTATTCATTCATGCTGCAGGAATGAGTCTTGAAATTTAGGCTGTAAAGCCTAGCACCATGGCACTTTCACCCACTTAGCACTCAAGAGGGAGTTGAACCAGTCGGATAGCAAGATAAAATGATCCACAGAATAAATGACACGAACTAAAGGCTCTAAAGGTGAAATGGGAGAAAACTTCACAGTTGCAGTATGAAGTAGTGTTTGGAGAGGTTAAACAGCTAGACAGGAGAAAGAAGGAATGGATATTAAATAAGAGGCTAGCATTCTTGTTGCGCTGTCACCGCAAACTTCTTCGCAAAAGCGATCGTTCGCTGGAAACTAAACCTTGACCGTGGGCGACAATACCTTCCATTATTCATCAGCTTACAAGTTCAATTCCCTCCTGAAGTCAACTTTCCAAATCGACAGGTCACATGAGAGAAGGAAGAGGAAAAGCAACAGCATCAGTATACAAATACGATGAATAACGCATAAACGGAAATCAGGGTCTGATTCACTGATTTATGCATTTATCGTAGCCGGAAGTGACTTCATGGTTATAATTTTCATAAAAGGGAAAATTACTTGTTATAATTTCATGGAAAAGAATAATTCAAAAAATACTCAAATTACTACACTATAAATAACAACAATAACGATAACCTTACTCAATCACAAGTGCAACATAAGCTGGTATTACTATTGCTAATAATATATATTAACAGTAAAAGAAAAGCACAGAGTGCTAGAGAACCGCGACAAGCCTAATGTAAACTAGCATCCTGTCAAGGATCCAGCGCACATGAGATATGAAATTTTAGACGGAACAGAAAACCTTAACCCACCCTTCTTTCTTTTGTTAATTATGATGCATTTGCAACCTTCTTACAAAATCTTGATTCCTGGCGTTAAGCATGGGTCTGATGGATGTTGAGAAGTAAAAAAAAAAAAAAAAAAAAATGCAGCAAACATATTTTTGTTTCATGACCAATTATACCGTAACTCACAACTAATTCGAGGAACACCAGACCCGCTATGGGTAAAATTAATAAAGCAATGTCTTTCCCTTCAATCAAATCGCCACTTGCCGTAAAAGAGAGAGAGAGAGAGAGAGAGAGAGAGAGAGAGAGAGAGAGAGAGAGAGAGATTCGGTTTAGCCGACTTTATTATTATGAGCACGACATTCCGAAGGGCCAGATCACTTCTCGGATAGACAGTGTAAGTACCAAAACTGGTCGTCTCCTCTTATTTTCTTCTTCCTCCGCTTCTTCTAACAGTTATACGTGGGGATGATAACGGTGTATTTTGGCCATGGTATGTCGGCTATGCGCCCCACCAACTTTTTTTTTTTTTTTACTTATTTACCAGCCGTGTTTCTTACGTAATATCGTTAAGGGGCAAGTTGTATATTCATTTCTGAAGAAGTTTTCTTTCCTGTATTCAAATTAATCCAGAACAATATTTTACTGCAAACTCGAAGTCTGTGTGTGCATGACCAATCGACAGTATGTGGGTGGTTGCATCGAAGCGCTTACCTGCCGTTCAGAGCACAAACCATTTGCTATTTCCTTTTTGAGGCGATTTTCAGAATTATTTACATCTATCTTCATTTCAACTTTCTATTAGCACCTTTATGCCTTCTTTTACCACCTTTTAACGTAAAAGCACTCCAGTAGGAGGGATGACATTTCGTCTATTCAAATGCTTCACATCAATTTCTAATAAGTTTTTAAAAACACAGGTCAAATAATTAAGGAGAATTTTAAAATTAGTAGACTAGCTACTTGGAAACATTATGCACAAAGCTGAATTAAAGGGCATTTGCCTGAATCAATATACAAATGAAGTCACACAAAACCCAAAGAGAAGCAAATATATCTTGGGTGCATTCTTGCGTTTCTCAGGCGAAACCAGAAACTTTCCGGTTATGACCAATATACGCAATAAAAGTACACATACATGCATGCATGCATATATATATATATATATATATATATATATATATATATATATATATATATATATATATATATATATATATATATATATATATATATATATATATATATATGCACCTAAGGTATATTTGCTTATCTCTGGGTTTTGTTTGACTTCATTGGTACATTAATTTGTATATTAATTCCAACGTCAAACCATCGTAACGTTTACTTGACCATTTTAATTCAATAATCTCTCTGCCACATGGTGGCAGTTAGCCTGACTCTACACCATTATTTAAACTCAACTGTTTGGTACAGGTCGTTCAACACTTAGATAACAATAAACACATTCTTTTTGTATTATATTAAAACTATCTATTCCTGACAATCATAGCACACAAAAACCGTTACCTACAGTATCCTCCTGCCATCAGTCGTTCTAAGACGAGCCAAGATCTTGACCCGTGATCTGTCCTTACCTAGAAGTGCAGTTCTTGAGGGAGGGAGCTTGAGTAGCGGAAGAACCAGACCCAGTTTTTCATAAGATCGCGGATGAGAGCACTCGGGAAGGTTGTGGGGAGATGTTCCATTTTAGATGTTAACAATGTCTTGAAATAAAAAGAGTCGGTGGGGAAAGGGGATGGTGTGAACACTTTGGCTCGGGCACGGCACCTTTAAAGGAATTACTATGCTTGCATACTACTCCAATCTCTTCCCGCCCTTCTTTTCGTTTCAAATGACTCCTCCACGGCGTTTTCATGTCGATTTACATTCAAGAGCTACATTCTCTGCATCGCCGTAACGACTTTTCATTTTGCTTATGTGGGGCTGATGATGATGATTAAGAGAACTCTTTACTTTTGAGAGGAAAAACCTGATAATCGCCGAGATCACAAAAAAAAAAAAAAAAAAAACCGACGGCATACCATGATGTGACAGTATTACCAAGGGATGACATTATGCCTATAATATACACCGTATCAACAAAATCATTAGCATAACTTTACCTATCAATACCATAAACAAATACCAAGAACAATATCATATTAATAATACTGTAGAATATATCAACGTCACTAGAGAATAATAACGATGAATTCAGTATCAGTACGAATGTGATGAACTTCATCAATATTACCGTTATTAGTGGGTAAAATGAAAACGATCAGAAATTCACTACCACTGGATCCAAATCAGCCTACTCTATCAACCTGAAAAGAGAATTACGTACTCCAAAGATTATTCATCAACGACCACTACTCACGCAAACACGACCATCCATGGCTATGCTGAGAGTGAATAATGTACACCGTACATATTCACAAGTATGTGCGCAGTCATTTTTAGAATATAAAAGACAAACATTCAACTGGCGATACTTGATACCATAATTTAACCAATCTGAATCATTCCGGCTCTAATTTACATCTTTCCTAGCACATCGGTGAGAATGCTGAAATTATTGATGAAAGCTGGTCACGACAACAAAACACTCGACTGTCTAAAACGCAAGAGGTTTCAGCCTTCGTGGAAAGGAGGGTCAATAAATACGAAGAAAACTTGTGACGCATCGGGAAGCTTCGATTATTTCAATCACTGAATATTCATGAAGAGCAACATGACACTACAACAACGACCACGGTAATGTACAGGGGTCCCAAAAGATAACATTCACTAACTTCTTTTCTTTTAACCTTTCTTGTGGAAGATAGACACTGATGCAGCGCCACAGCTACTAAAATAAGTAATACGAAATATACGTTATGCCTAACCAAATCTAATTTAACCATAGGCTCACGATGTTTTCTTCGTTTCACACATTTCAATCACACTGTATTAATGGGCTACAAAAAAATTACTAAAGTGCATGACTACTATCCAAAAATACGTGTAATTTGTTAAACTTACGACACGCGCAAAAGTCTAAGACACTACAATCCAAAACTATATGCATGTAATATATATAAATTATGTATGTTTTCAATTCACATGAGTTCATACCTCTAGGCCAAAGCGGTTTTTTGCATGCATAAATCCATATGGTAGGATATATTAGTTGCGTGTGGATGCAGCCCTTGATTTCAACAGAGCCAAAGCGTGACGTGACTTGTAGTATTTGATTTTTAGAAAACTCGACCAAGCCACCAGAGAAGCCACAGTTACTTTACCCTTTATTTTCCTTTAATATCGAACAAACTTAGGACTTGGCATACCTGGCACCAGTGAAACTGGAACGTAATAAATCAAAACCTATAAGCGACCTACAATCAGAAAAAAAAGAAGAGGAAACATTCTGAGCTTCGAGCTGTGACGAAAACCAGCACAAGAATGAGAGCGAAGATAGACGACGCTCGAGAGAGAGAGAGAGAGAGAGAGAGAGAGAGAGAGAGAGAGAGAGAGAGAGAGAGAGAGAAATCAAAAGCACATCGACCCTCACCATGGCACTACAAGCATAATAGCCACATCTTTTAATAGCGACGTCCAATCTCATTAGGTGCTAAATACGCTCAGATCAAAAAGAACAGCAGACCGCTCATTAATCCTTCCAAACAACCTATTAAGCTCATTAACATGAGGCGATAATTACACACACACGGAAAAAACAATTGCCACTTCCCAGCTTCCCGATAAAGAGCAACAAACTAAGTCCAAAACTGAACAACAACGAAGAAAAAATGCTTAAGTTCAGTGGTATGCTCTCAAGCGTATGGACACGATAACCTTTTGTCAGAATAGTTTATATTCATCCAGGATGTACAGGCTGAAGATTTCTCGTGTATGGAGTAACCTTCCTTATATGAATATGTGACCCCTTTAATTCCCATACAGCTGTAAGGTCACAATTAGACTACATTCATACTTTTTGTAATTTCAAAACACTGCATCCTCCATTGATTACCATCGAACTCAATCCACTTTATTATTACGGTTTCACCATTACTCACACTTAAAAAGTTTTTAAAAGAAAGGATTACCTATCTTTTGCTAGAGCTATGACATCATACAATACTTAAGTTAAAACTTCATTCATTTTTTCACAATACTTGACGGAACGGAATGCGAAGATGAATCGTTATGCTCAGCGATACACGAGTGCTGCTAAACATGTACTGCACCATCGCGACTATTCCAATCATTACTGGAAAGTTGGGGGGGGGGCGGTTGTACAAAGCGCAGGGTAGAGGTCATAGTTCATAACATGGAAACAAAATCTCTGACGGCTTCATGAGTTACAGCAATACCAGTGTTGAATCTGCATTTTTATCTATTTATCTATTTATTAATTAATTTTTTTCTTTTTTAATAAGTGGTATCTCCTCTTTCTGTATTCCCCTTTATTTCCTCTTACTTCTTCCTAATGAACACCATATTCTTTGGAAGCTTGAATTTCAAGTCAATGGCCCCTGTGAGCTTGTTCCATATGAATAGATTTCATCTACTGATTAATAACAAACATAAACACTCTATGGGTCGTTTTATCCGTACGACATCTACGCAGATTTCCGAAAACCATTTCTTTCTCTCTCTCTCTCTCTCTCTCTCTCTCTCTCTCTCTCTCTCTCTCTCTCTCTAACACACACATACACGCGCGCGTGATGCGATCAAGTAGACCCATGTTCGATCTCGGGATAGGGAAGAAATGATACATAGCATTCCTTGGAAAAAAAAAACTGTATAACACTGTTGACCTAAGTTTAAGATCCCTGCCGAGATCACACAGGTTGTTAGTCGAGAATTGTGGATTGCACCCAGAGTAAACAGACGTGATGATGGTAAAAAGTGTGAAAGGTAAAAATAAAAAAAAATGAGCAATAAACGTATGTGAACAATGCTTTGTCAGAATGCATCCACGTGATATGAACAAAAACGGGAGCGATTGGACAAGGTATTCCTCACAACCGCAACATGTCTCACGATGCCATTCATGAGATAAGATAATCTCTCTCTCTCTCTCTCTCTCTCTCTCTCTCTCTCTCTCTCTCTCTCTCTCTCTCTCTGACACACACATATAATATATATATATATATATATATATATATATATATATATATATATATATATATATATATATATATATATATATATATATATATATATATATATATAATGTCTGTGTATACCAGAAACAGTGAGTATTTTCGCTTCGTATATAGAATAAGAAATATGAGTTCAGAATGGAGGACGTAGCGCAATTACATCAAGACAGGAAATCCTACACGGTCATAAAACTATTAAGAAACCCTGTTTTTTCTTTATAATGCATCGCCAGGCCCACAATATCACAGTGAGAGATCAACAAAACAGCCTGCTTTCGTCTCTGCATTTTGCTTATGTTCGGGATAAAACATAGCTAAAATATAAACAGGAAATCCGAGGGCCAAGCAAATGACAAGGCAAGGTAAACTGCAAATCTGACGAAAATACTCAGATTTTCCGAGTCATCATTTCTTTTTTATAAACATTACTCCGAACAATGAAGAAATGTCTCTTACGATCAACTACTTCCACTCGTAGTATTGATTTGCCAGAGCTATTGAAGAATACACTTCTTTCTATAACTTAACTTCTGAACGAAAAACAACCATAGGAAACAATATGCTTGGATCAAGCACAGAAAACTTTAAAAAAATGTGGTAAACGAAATCCAGTGAAAGAAGTACAGCCACAAAATACTTTAAAATGAAAAGCATTACAATAAGGGCCACCCACAATCAAGTGTATTCCTATACCAGAGGTGTTTATTCATCACGTACCTCCGATCGTCAATCTTGAGCAATAATCTAACATCATAAGCAGAAACAACAAAAAGCGAAGAGCAATGTGTTATGCTAAATCTACAATACAGAACAGTTACAAACTTGAACATTAGGCCGTAAAAGAATTTAAATATATATTACACTATGCAAAACAAAACGCTTACAAAAAATAATAATTTAAAATACACGACTGTAAAATGATCAGGAAAACTTACTCCAGCTTCATACATGAAAATATTCGGAAAACACCAGACGAGTTTTCTTGGATCGTCTCTTATATAGCCTACATATAAACCGATTCGTGTCACGTGAGGTAATAGTGGAAACAGCTTTCCACAAGTCACATTTGCTTTGGTCAAGTTACCAACATCGAAGGTCCTTTCCCTCTCTTTCTCTCTCGGCCAGCCACTTTCCTCTTCCCTGCCCATTCACGTGTAGCTTCCGATGCTGGCCCCATCCCCGAGGCCCCAACCACCAGCGCCAGCCGCCACTACTACCTCCTCCTCCTCCTATTGAACCAATGACTCAGACCGTTCTCCCTCCAGCGAGGGATCCTCCCCTTTCCCCAGCACACGCACTACTACTGCTGGCTGGACCACCTCCACCACCACTACCGTTTTACGCCTTTTCCGCTAAAACGCACACGCCCACGTCACACACAACCCGTCCTTCATTATTACCTAATCAATATCGAACAAAATTCACATCGTGCCTGTCCAGGCATCCGACTTCACCCAGTAAGCAGAAGAAAACCGTGCACACGCACGCATGCTTGCCTACTCGCTGCCTAGTTGTACTTTTCCACATTCTGCTTCTTGCTTCTCCTTCCATCCCAAACAACTATTATTTTGTTGCAACGTAGGCACTTTGTTATTACACAGCTGTTTTACACAAACATTCATAATCTTATACATGAAAATAAAACATTCATAATCTTATATATAAAAATAAAAGCACAACTCATATATATACTCTGAACTTAAAGCTAGCTGGCAGCTACTGACTTCTGAGAAATATAAACATTCTCTTAATCGAGGATACGAACTACATATTTATATTCCATTAGGAAACACGAGATAGAGGTAGAACTTCTATCATACTTCGACTAAAACATGCACTGTGACTTTTGACATGTTGGCTGTAGCGATTTTAGTTTCAGAGAAGAGCCTTCCCATATGCGTGACACTCGTATTGTGCCTAACCCCAGGGGACACGCCCCTTCCCGAATGTTGTTGGCCCAGTATTCTCCTTTAAATCAGCGAGACATGTTATACCGTTTTTTTTTTCTTTTTTACCACTGAAGAAATGACACGCAGCGCATTTCTGTGCAATCGTGTAAAAACAAAAATAATGTATGCCCGGCAAACGGCGCCCAAACAGTTATGGAAAAGTTGGAAAGGAAAGCCATTCTGACAATGCTTTCCTGGCATCATACTGGAGATGAATGCCATCTGTCAACCACTTTCTGCGGTGACAATCTCCATTCTATCTAAAAATTTTCAATCCATTGCAAGGCTTTCGAACTCTCTTTCTGCTCTCCTTTTTTCTCACACTGATAATCTTCGCTTTTTTATGGTTAAGCTCCTCGACTTTTTATCTTCCTTTTCCTTTCCCTAGGCTGTCCTTTCCATTCACCATCAAACACCGCCAGGTTCTATACCAGTGAATTCGGAGAATTTTCTGATTAAAATATAACCTCATAATCATGAAATTTCAATGATAAACACAGGAATGACTAAAACTGTCTTTGAAAACATATTTATCGCCGCCTCCAACGCTCCATGCAAAGGACATCTGTGAAATTCCTGTGCATTATCTTCCGCAAATCTCCATTTTTCCCTTCTAATAGCTCTCATCCAAATAGGCCTGGCTCTTTCTTAGATCATGGGTCTGGGTCTTCCAACTCTTCTGGTGACCACAGGAGCCCAGCTGCCACTATCAAGTATTGTTCTCCAGGGGTGATGCGAAGAACATGTCTCAGCAATTTCCATATCCCTTTCGTCAACAGACTGAACTTCCGCAGCTCCCCTTATGATAAGATTTCTAAATCTACCTTGTTAACATTCCTCGTACAACTTTATTCTCACATAGATAAAATCATTTAAACACGAACAAAATATATATATATATATATATATATATATATATATATATATATATATATATATATATATATATATATATATATATATATATATATATATATATATATATATATATATATATATATATATATATATATATATATATATATATATATATATATATATTGACATATATACATAATATATATACATATATTACCAGTATATACATATAAAATTTTTTGTCAATTGTCACTGATTCACGCCTAACTTCAATACTCACTCAAACATTAAACCACAATTAATCCTCAATATCAAATTCACTTTACCTTGAGAATACCTTACACCCAAAAATTTATGGCAAATGCTCTTGGTTCGGCTACGATTCGAACCTATGTCCTTTGAGTTTCTTGACGGTGTCATATGAACTTATGCACTGAGCTATCAAGAGAGAGATAATATAAGTAGAATAGGACTCTGTTGTGCATCCAGATTCTCGCTAAAGATCAAAATCAACCGATCTCCATCAGTCAAGCATAAATGGTTACTCTATGATAGTTTGGTGTGTGTATGCCCGTCTGTCAGTCAATAATAGTTCGTAAGCGGTACAAAATGGGCAGCGATCAGTTCAGACAGTTTATTAGATGCTATTAAGGTCCCATTAAGTGTTCATTAGCAGGACACTGCATGGGCTAGTCTTTTTAAAAGTAACTGTTACTGCTGTGATAATAACCGGTGCTGCCTACCTCGACACCGCTAGAATAACACGCTTGTTACACAACCCCGACCCATCATTTATACTGCCGAAATTGAGAGCAAATAAAAGGTTATAAAAGTCCGGGAAAATGAAAGATGGACGCGTTCCTGCACAAACTGAGGATGTAAAGTGTTTGGAAAGTATTACGTTGGATCAATATCAAACTATATTCTATTCTCAAGTCCCCTCTACAGTTTAACAGTATCCGTATAGTTTTTCAACGGTAAATAATACAATATACACAATTAGAGTAAATTTCGAGAACTAAAACTGCGGGCAAAATCTAATCCTTACGTTTTTGAAACGGTTATCCTGATATGGATCTTTGGCTGTTTTGAAATTTTTAATCTCACACTGTTTTTCCTGTTGATGATAATTTCAATCTAATTCTCAGTATCCTTAATATACATATATGATTTAAAAGT
Organism: Macrobrachium rosenbergii; assembly: GCF_040412425.1. Lineage (NCBI taxonomy): Eukaryota > Metazoa > Arthropoda > Malacostraca > Decapoda > Palaemonidae > Macrobrachium > Macrobrachium rosenbergii. Next base: position 28,148,522 of record NC_089746.1, read on the forward strand.
CTGTTTTCATATTGCTTAAGCAAAAAAAATCATAATAAAAAAAATTAAAAAGGCTAGATAATGAGGGCTTAAAAAAGCCATCAGAGGAAGCCCCAATATCTTGAAATGTTAGTGCATATGTGCCAGGGCAGTGAAGCATTGTGGAGGGTTGTGGAACCCTGGGTAGAAAGAAAATCCCGCTCTATGGCAGATGTGCACCTTATTAACGCCACAGGAATTCGTATGTTTTAATCCTCCAAGATATTTTTGAAGTAATTGCATTCTTACCGCATGAAATTTATTAAAAGACTGGAGACAAGGATTTTGCTTCCCCAAACCATATTCTCGGGTTACAAAAAGTCACATATAAAAAGTCTTAGGTCTTCGGGCTTTGAATGCGTCTGGATGTAGTACAGAATATAAATGTAAGATAGTGGCTGAGAGAGAGACAGACCTACAAGCGACTGGAAAAATAATTTAGGCGAGACACCGGAAAGAAGGGGCCTCAACACATGATATGCGAGAAAGTGCTTGCAACCTAAGAGGCAGATGGCACTGTGTTTGTGTGGATTCTACATAGTGCTTATGAGCCTTGTACGTAGGTGCATGAAGCAGATAATGTTGTGGAAGTTTTCCATATGAAGGTTCATCTACGGTTAAGCAATTAAAGAATGAATGTGGCACTAATCAATGTCTCACCTTAGGAGCCATCCCTTGTTACAGAAAGATGCGTAATGCTGAAATTCATAATATATGTATGTATATATATATATATATATATATATATATATATATATATATATATATATATATATATATATATATATATGTGTGTGTGTGTGTGTGTGTGTGTGTGTTTGACTACGTTCGCTATTCCTTAAATCCCAACATTATGATGCTTGCAATATCATTTGTCAGAAAAAATAATATAAATTGAGCTAAAGAAGAAAATGAAAAAACATCAAATAAGTGACTAATGTCAAACGTAAATTTCCTTCCAATCGAATCCGGGGCTGCAGTTTTCAGTGATCTGAACGATGTTCTACTCGAATGAAGTTGGAATGCGCGCAGCTACTGTACCGGCAACCCCTTTCGCACTGTACATGTGCCGCATCCCTTGTGATGTGAATGTATCACAGTGTATGAAAGGGTCATCCACTCCTCGACTCAATCCCTTCATTCCACAGCCATCATTCCTTTTCTGAGGGTCTCATTCCCAGCAGATTTTCCCCTCAAGGCTATCATCATAAATTTGACACCATCTTCCACATAAAAAAGAAAATAAACCTACCATTGGCTGTAATACAATGCACTATATATATGATCTGCCTAATGCACATACAATATCTTTAACCTGAATGAACGTATTGGGCAACAGCCCAATGTTGAACGTCCTTATTACAATATAACTCCAGATAGTTCCAATTCAACGATAAAACTTTTATAATAATAACGAAAACAAGCACAGATAAAAAAGTCGGGATACCTTCATTAATTTTTTTTTATTCCACAATGTGAGCGCGGTGCTGATGGTAGCTACATAAGTATTCTCACACAGTTAATTTGAGGTTTTAGTTTGTCCACTACAACAAACATCCCAGAACAGGAGGGCTGACTGAGCGACTGTTATGGACAAGCGTATCTTTGTGAGATTCACAGGCTCTCAGAGTATATTTAAAGGACCTTGGGCTCTGTCATATTAACGTGGCCCACGCACCTTCAAAACCCGTGCACGGTGGGCTTAGTCCTCAACAGGAACTCAAACAAGCAGCCCAGAACATACTGTGAGGTACGTAAGATGCTAAATCCATCTGAAGTTCTCTTAAAAACAGCCGAGAGTCTGGCTACTGATACTCCAGAAGTTTTAAGAAGGAAATCCTAAGCAAAAAGTATTCACTACTACTAAAATACATTGACACTAGTCCACGACTTAAGTAATTTACAGCTTTCAACTTTTTTTAAACCATTCATTTTACATGTACGGAAGGTAAGTCTGAACGATTGACTGGAAGAGCACACAATCAGAATAATGTTTTATAAATTTAATTTTGTCTAATAATGGTCCATAAGATTCATCAAGTTGCACACTTTGTAGGCATGCTACGAAAAAACCTACGCAGACTTCAAATGTACTTCCCATTTCAACATAATAATGTTCAGCTTCGTATCACTATTTGATATATGATCAAGTATAACTTCAGTGCTTGTATACACCATACTCCGATTATGCATTTTAAGGTATTAGATCCCATTATTACCTTAATTAATAGCGCAAAGGTTACTACGTTTGGTACATACGAGTCTGACATATATTTAGAATGAACATAATTATCGCTATTACATGCATTCTTTGTTTTTGGATCCTTTATTAAATACCGTAGAGCAAATTCACACGAAATAACCAAGTAACTTTGCGAATGAGAAAAGCTATAAATTGCCCTTACTCCCCAAAGAAGAAAATACGAAGTCGTTTTATTATTAACGCGTTTTGAACGACGTCCCTATTTAAAATTTATTCACATTCACACTAAAGCTACACCAACATCACATCAGGGAACTAAATCATAACTATTAAACTTAATGCCTGACGACATTAGCAGCTTGAGACGTAAATAACGGACTACATTACTTTGGTATATTATTAATTGTTATTCATTTATACTGTACACTCAGCAAATTTTCTTCTGACTCCAGGGTGGGAGGGCTTGCATTTCCACACCTTATTCGAGCAGTGGTTTGGTTGACTGGATAAAGGCCTACGTAAACAGTGGGGTATGGATTGTTACAGATCACGAAACAAAATTATCTGCCCTTCCGGACGAAAGACAGTCGTTGATGCTACGATATATTTCACCACAAACGTAAACAAGTCCTCTCACAATACTACTGCTATATGCGCAATTATGACAGAAAAGTTTATTGACCTCTTCAGAAACGGGCACGCGCCCACAAAAAAGGCAAAACTAATAAAAGCTTCAATACCACGAATTACGTCCAATCGAAAGGAGAAAAGTTCCCTGAAATAAAAAAAAAGTAAACGTTCTGCTCACAAGGATTCTGATATCGGTACATGATAACACAGCCTCCCGTTCCTCCAACATTTCCTGACAGCAAACGAACTCTGTATCGGTTCGAGAAAGAGCAATTTTTTCTCCTCCTTCTCCTTCTCCTCCTCCTCCTCATTTTCCCCTTTCCAATTGATTTTATTCTTTATCCTTCCAAGTCACTTTGGTTGAGGCCGACGCTACTGTGTGGATTCCTCCCAGCATACCGATCCGGCTTTTTTCTTTTTTTTTTTCTTGGCGGATATTGTTTGGTTTGGTTACTGGCTGCCTGTCTGAAAACAGTACTAAGTACAAACCTTTGATAAAACGTTTACATACCTGTTTAACAGATACGCTTGTTGTTATTGTCACCATGAAAAAGTTTCCCGCTGTTTGTGAAATTATAAGTGATGAAGAGATTTGGGTAATCGTTCTTAGTATCTGTGATACAAATGCAAATAATGCTGAATATATGGGCAGCAATGCCAACTGAACCATTGGAGGTTTACAATATCACTACTGTTTTCCAAATAAATTCACTTTCTTACTGGCATTAAGCAGAACTTCCGTTCTTGTGCTATCTACACTATTTCCACCATAATACATTGTATCTAATCGAACTGTACTATTTTCAGCCTGATTAAATAGTACTATTTTTAGTGTCAGTTTATGCAATAAGACTCTGAAACTCCTGATGCAGCAAGTTACACCTACTAACTCGAGTGAACACAAATCTTGTTTCCCATTTTAAGTAAAGTATGATAAAAGGATCATTGTGAATAATGAGACTGTTTTCATAGCTGGAGTTTTGCAACTGCCTTCTTCATCCAAACATTACTATGTTTCTTGTGCTACCTACATTATTTCCACCACAGTACATTGTATCTAATCGAACTGTATTATTTTCAACCTGATTAAATAGTACTATTTTTAGTGTCAGTTTGTGCAATACAACTCCGAAACTCCTGATGCAATAAGTTACAGCTATTAACTCGAGTGAACACAAATCTTGTTTCCCATTTTAAGTAAATTATGATAAAAGGATCACTGTGAATAATGAGACACTCCAGTTTTCGTAGCTGGAGTTTTGCAACTGCCTTCTTCATCCAAACATTACTATGGCACAGCTATCTAAAAGGGCAGGGTGAAGAACACATACATGCGAAGGCGACCTCATTAAAGTCACTTCCATGTCATACGATCGTAATCATAATCCCAAAAGGAAAATTTGTAATTTTAAGAAGAGAAGTTCATTTGAGAGAGAGAGAGAGAGAGAGAGAGAGAGAGAGAGAGAGAGAGAGAGAGAGAGAGAGAGAGAGAGAGAGAGAGAGAGCATAATACCGCACAAATTCATTTCGTTACCACTTAATTATGAATGGTGTATTGCAAATTCATCTGGAGGTAAACTCTGGAGGTCCTAAACTTAAAGAAGATGGAACGTTTGGCCAGAGAAGAGGAAGAGAGAGAGAGAGAGAGAGAGAGAGAGAGCATGGGGCGGGGAGTAAATTAAGAACAAATACCACGTATCCAAGCTGAAAGGTATCAGGACAAACGTCTCTTCCAATATCCAACGGCTATCATATAAAGGGGAGCACAAAGCTTATCTGTAGGTGTTAACGAAAGGATGAAGAATAATTTTCGCAATCTTTGGGAGGTATGTACAGTACAAGTAATACTGCTGTAAGATGGAGTACTCGAACCATCGCAAACAAGTAAAACCATACTTGTTTCAAGTTTTTTTGTTAACGGTGATTTCCTCGGACTTAATATATACATACAAGGAACTTGTGACGATCACAGGAAAATTCTGAATAATAATGACGATAATAAACATTAGCTAAATATTTTTTGTTAATAGAAAACAAAAGTAAACCGAAAAAGGCATTATCTTGTAAACATTCGAGTATCCGCATGGCCTTGTTTAAGCAGTTTATAAGAGTCTATTGTGGAAAAGTTAAGAAACGATGCCATAAAGGAAATTACGTAAATTCCATATGAATATGAGATAATGATGGCAGGTAGATGGAGAGGGCTTGGACATGTCTATTCACACAACTCCTGGGAGAGTAGAATGTGACAGTGTCATCTGAGATTCCCGTGGGTACCAAAGGAGTTGAAAGACCTACACCTTTTGGATAAGAAGTTGAGATGGGAAGCTGGCGGTCGAGAGGAGATTTATGAAAGATAAAGCACAAGAAAGACAAGGCATGAGTGACGGAATTTCATAGAGGCCCTTCGCGTCACGCAGAGTTTGAGATGATGCATCTATTCCCAAAAGAAGACGTAGCAGATGATCAATGAAGGCGCTAAGATAAGCAAGATACCTTTAATATAAAAATACTGAACAAAAAAAAAAAAAAACACTACAATTCAATCTTGTCTACATACAATCGATTTTTTTTTTTTTTTTGGTAAAATACGCTACATGAATCTGATATTGCATAAAAAACGAAGAAAAACAGGGTTACCTCTAAAGGGTCATAATACAAACAACACTGACAGTTTCAAAGGAGTTTGGTCCCAGTTTTCATACCCCTCCCCGGTGAATCCTAGCCATACGCTGCCTGCTCCTCCCGGACCATCAATATCATACAGTTCTCTCTCTCTCTCTCTCTCTCTCTCTCTCTCTCTCTCTCTCTCTCTCTCTCTCTCTCATGCCGCAAGGACTGCGCCGGCTTTGCAAGTGCCAATGGCAAAGGCTTTTGCCTCTCAAATCTAATAATTTTCCTTCAAGTCTTATGTAGACAAGCGAGCATTATGCTCCTATATATGTGTGCAAGATCAACCGCGCAAGCAAAGTTTCCCATTGCCTACCAGAGGTACTTGTAAATCAATAGCGTATTTACTGAAGTATGAGGTATCAAAGTGTAGTCTAACACGAACTCCTACATTGCCAAGATTATTGCGCTTTCCTGTCACGATTCCTGTCTATGAAAATGCATTCACTGGACGAACTCTGCACCAACAACACGACGCTGTTCGAGGGAGAAATGAGGAGATACAGACAAGGCGCAGCCTTCCTTTCGGGATGGGGGAGGGAGGGGGATGCAGTGTCGTCTGCAGCAACTTAAGACACGGAATACCGTAGGCGTCGGCATTATCGTTAACTATCCAACAGGTGGCAACAGCTTCAATAGACGCTTCAAGAAAACTTCTTCCCAGCCAGAAACATTCAGAAAATATATTCAATGTGAATTTTTCCCTTCCATTCTAAAAGTCTTTTGAACAACAAAGATATGAAATGAGCTTAGTGCGGCATTATCTTTTAAAGGGAAGATGTCTTTCGACTTTCCTTGAAACAGTGAAATATACAACGTATATACACAAATTTTTTTTAGGAGAAAACAATGTTTAAGTTACTATAAATTCCCTACCTACCTCAGTATATAACTTGTTAAAATGTAAAATTTCGTCTCTATTTCTTGCCACCGTCACAACAAGCTGAAAAATAAAACGTTCATTCTGATTTACAAAGGCTTATACGCAAAAACATAAAACCCAAAACACCTTTTGTTGAGGTTCTCTAAAAAAATTTATAGAGAAGACATTTGAAAGTAACTGCAGGCGCCCCTCAAACATTAACAAATACATTTCAGTTCAATTGAAGACACCAGCCAAACATAGCCCTTTGCACATTTTCATTCAACGGAAGACGCCACATTGTTAAACTGATATTCTTGCTTTCTTATCAGCGCCTAGCTCATTACCAACTATCACTGTTGGATAGTATGATAACATAAGAGTTACTTTCTTCTTCAGGATCCATATAAGGAGTTCTCTACGAACCTTCGCCCTTGCTGAAGGTTAAACACAATGTCACTCCTTGACAAGATAAAATATCAGACTGAGAAATATGTCAATGACATAAATGTGTGCGTTCTCTCAACATATATTCAATTCTCTATATTCAATAGACGCACTGGAGATGCACATCAAAAGCAACCTACTCCGACTGTAACTTTCAACTGATAATACTTAACATGTCCAGCGACGAAATATGTAAGTGGGTCCTGAAAGGCCTGATGAAACTACAAGACACACATACTTGTGTATACATTCATATACAAGCAAGACATGAGTAATTGCTTTTATTATCAATATTCTCACTTTTTCTTTGCCTGACGGGATCGGCGTAACAGCCAGTAAACATCAAAGGATTCCACCTGTTGACTTCAACTTTGTATGAAAGCAGTTGAAAGTGGAGAGGTTGTTAAAATAATGCCAAAAGTTTTCTTCCTCAAGGAATAAAGCTTCCCAACTTCCTTTCATGTACTTATTTCCACGACATCTGCATGACACTGGTAAACTGTGGCCTGCGGCACCAGTCGTAGGCAATGACTTTTAAAAATGACACACATATCTTTATATTTCCTGTATGACAGGAATCTTTTATGCTATCAGAGTAAAACAAGGCAACATTTTACTATTCTTAACTAGATACTGAACACTTTTGTAATCTAAGAATGGATCCGGGTGCAAAAAGTTTACACCAACACACGAACTAACGAACTTTCCCTGGATAGCCCGCTTCTATACTAACTCCATTGTCAAGCACTTCAGATCTCCCTTTAATCCTTTCAGGTTATGAATTCTACAAAAAGATGATAATGACCATTCTATGAAGGCGACGACAGAATTGTCCACATACAAATAAAAGAAAACTTCCACCCAGCATCCCTGAAAAAATCTCGACGAGTGTGAGGAGCTCAATCCAATTTGCACTTGAAAAAGACCTGTAATGTTAATAATGCAAATGGACCAATCCCCCTCTCCAATGAAAAACAGGATTTTTCGATACATCACAACAGCCGGATTGTTCCAAGGGATTGGGCCGGCACGTCGTTCTGACCCCACCCCATCTCGTCTCTTTCATAGACTCCAACCACATCGACGTGAAGTCTCTCTCTCTCTCTCTCTCTCTCTCTCTCTCTCTCTCTCTCTCTCTCTCTCACATATTTTAATGCTATTCTAACTAAAGTGACAAACATACGCACAAAGATGTTTCATCATATTTTAATCTCTCTCTCTCTCTCTCTCTCTCTCTCTCTCTCTCTCTCTCTCTCTCTCTCTCTCTCACACACACACACACACATACACACAGTTCAGACCCAATCTCATGAGGGCCGTAAAGCCAATAACGCATAGAGTGAATATTAACTACTAATTTAAAGTAACAGTCTAAATTAATATTTAAATTAATACTAGTACTAAATCTATATTATTAATCTTAAGTTCGTTTGCTTCACCTTCGAGGTTAAACTGCAAATACAAAAACAAAAACAAAAAATGCACCATATAAAGTTCACTACCAAATAAAAGAATATTTCGAGACAATACAAAGGCTATATACTGCAGCTAGGTTTGTAATAATAATAATAATAAATAATAATAATAATAATAATAATAATAATAATAATAATAGGTGTACCTGAATTTAATTGAACATTAAATTTAGGCCAAAGGCCAAGCACTGGGACCAATGAGGTCATTCAGCGCTGAAACGGAAATTGACAGAAAGTTTGAAAGGTGTAACAGGAAGAAAATCTCGCAGTTGCACAATGAAACAATTGTTAGGAGAGGGTGGAAAGTAAGATGGAAGAAAGAGAATATGAAAGGCGATACAGTAAAAGGAACGAAAGGGGTTGCAGCTAGGGGCCGAAGGCATGCTGCAAAGAACCTCATGTAATGCCTACAGTGCACCGCATGAGGTGCACTCACGGCACTACCCCATCCCCCACGGGGAATAATAGGTGTAAGCTAAAGGAAGTTGCCCCCTTTATCTATGACATCATCATCTGTCTGAAGTGGAACGTAAATGCATACATGACGCTGGTGCAGTAAATACGATAATCAAGGATTAGTGTATCACCGGTACAGAAATGTGATAAAACATGAGGTTTTCAAGAAGCGCACAATATCAAACAGGGTAAAAGTGGTACAAATCTTATCAGATAACGTTATCGCAATCTCGAGTTTGATTTATTCATGACAACGGTCGTACTACATATATACAATTTTTTAATCTATAAAGGAAGTCGAAGAAGAAGGAGAAGTGACTAACTGAAGAACATACAATATGGTATCGCAACAATAAAGATCATCAAGAAGAGGAGGAGGCAAGGGCAATAGCCTAATAATAATAATAATAATAATAATCATTATTAGTAGCAGTAATAGTAGTCACGAATAGCCTCACACACGTTATTTTGTCAAACTGGTTTGATCATTTCGTTTGACACACACTGGAGTCAGTTTGATGAATCTCTCTCTTAATTCGGTGACCCAGAGGGGAAGACTTCAACCAAGCGCCCGGAGTTTTCAAGTTTCAACAATTAGTGCTACTACCACATTTTCGTAAATACCGGAACAATACCATATGGCGAACACATCCTGAAAATGACACTTAGAATAAGTGTCCCATGAAACGTAACTTTGTTCCGTACACATCTACTGAACAATCTGGAAGAGAGAGAGAGAGAGAGAGAGAGAGAGAGAGAGAAAGTTTCTTTGTGAACGTGTTCTTCCTCTTTTAACATCTTAAGGGAGCACAATATTACCTCGATACCACGGAGTGACAGTCGACAGGTTAAATGAAATTTTCATACGAGACTTCTGATGTATGTAATGAAACGTAATTGGTTTCAATTTGTGTTAAGTACATTAATAAACAAAATTTATTTCTCCACACCGTCATTACATAGAGTCCAATAATATACAATAGACCAGTACCATTTCAAACCCATGAGATGAACTAAACTATCATTCTAATGAAATCTTACCTCCAGCACTATACTATGCTGCATTATACTATACAGTAATGATGTATTTTTCTATTTCCCGCAAGCATGGTTGTAATCAATATATTTAGCACTGATTTGCCAATCACTTTGGGCGTAGACCATACCGGAAACATGGGAGGTGGTGCTCGTGGTGACAATCACCGGTATAACGAACGTAACATCAGACCAGTAGCCACACCCGATCAAACTGCGTGAACAAATCAAAGCATCACTCTAGTTTTTGTACTGCAGAAGATTAAACAGTTTACTCTAAACCATTGGTTCCCAACCTCTTTTTTGGCCATGCCCCACCTAATCACTCTAAAATCCTGATGTCCCCTGTGCTGATACAGTATATAGTTCTTATATTCATGTGGAGGAAGCCTAAAAGGCCATTAATTTGGTTTAAACATTCTCGAACTGCTCCCCTTAAAAATCAAATTAAGCCCCTCCCACGTTGGGAACCACTGCTCTCAACGCTAGTCTGAAGAAAGAAGAAACTTGCCCGTTTAAGAGAGGCTCCCGTTTTAAATTGAATCAACAAATCAAAGCCATAGCCATTCAACTGGGGTAAATTTCCCAAATATATGATCAGATACACTAAATCAAACTACTGCTCTGCGCTGGAGAGTTGTTCACAGTAACTTACACAACTGGAGACAAATATGTTGGGGTACAGTGATCCTGTGCCATTATTCAAGTATTCAAGCGTACTTCTTATTTCATTTTGTTAATGCATAAGTATAACAATAATTATGGATTCTACCTGAAGCCACCATTAATAATAATAATAATAATAATAATAATAATAATAATAATAATAATAATAACTGTGGTACTATAATTATCTTGATCTGTAGATAAACTTGGCGGTTATTTTACACTACTTGGAATACAGGTTATAAGACTAATGAAAAAAATCAATGGGGGAGGGGGGGTGAATATTAATATTAACAAAGAAAGCTATAACTAAATAATCCATTCACCTTGAAACGAGATGCCCGGTGAGCCGGCCAAGCTGACGAGTCCCCGTTCCCAACGAACTCTAAGAAAATTCCACCGCACCGCACCTGTCTCTTAGGGACAGTTATTAACAGAGGTCAGCTTAAAGGTGTCGATTTTTTTTCTCATCTTTGATTTGCATTGGTGACTTCTCATTTCAATCTTAATCGACATTTCTTAATGTGATACAAATCAGGGTATTACCATTCGACGAAATTTTCTTAAGAGGGGAAATGTCAGTTATACCAATCAATAATTACGGCTAAATCTCTTTGGCAAATATTTCTTAGTATACAATCGGCAAATAAATTTCCATAACACAGAAAAAATAATCAAACTTTAAAATGATTCAAGTATCCACAGAAAAGGTCTATACCGGTTGACTTTGTGAAAGTATGGTCACACAACAGAAATGTGTGTGTGTGTGTTAGAGAGAGAGAGAGAGAGAGAGAGAGAGAGAGAGAGAGAGAGAGAGAGAGAGAGAGGTTACACGAATTCATTAAAAATGTCTGAAGTTAACTACTTCATAAAGTGAGAGGTGGATGGCCACCATGGGTAAAAGTGTGGGTACAATCTGCTAAAGAGGCTTCGGTGCTACTATAGTATGATATCTACCATCCATCTTCTACATTTGACCCCTCTAATACTAAACACGGCGGAACAGTGTAGGCGAGTCACTTTTTCCCGGTGTTTAGTACTAGCCCCTGGGGGATCGAACTGTTTTGTATACAGTTTGAGGAAGTAATTGCCATACGCCTTAGTTGGGTTATTTGGTAGATAGCATCCTAATTTTAGGTAGGTAGCGAATAGCTTGGTAGATATCATACTACAGTAGCACCGAGGTTTCTGTATGTTCCAGAATATCAACACCGTTTTCTTTCTTAATAATAGAGTCTTGCGTGTAAAGAAATAGCAAACATTCGTCATTACGGCACAGAAGTACTGGTACGCATCAGAGATAAAAGTTAAGTCTGAGAAACATTAGCAATAGTTGCTTCAAAAAATCAATAAACTTCGACCCAGATGCCGAATGGTCTTTTACAGAGTATCTAATTCAATACTGATTAAGTGGCCGCGTAAAATAAATATAAAAAAACTGCAATAGCTATACATACCAAAGTAGTGACTGTAAGACATAAGATTTAATATCTGCGCCGCAGCGTCTAGTCTGGCCATGATGATGCTATTTTGTAAAGACCGAGTGTGTACGCAGGCATAGTTCACAAAACAAACGTACTTGCGTGCACAGTCACACCTTCGTTCATGTGGGTGAGAGGTCGCTGTAGCAAGCAAGTTCAAATGAACATTCCTCGAACGTCATGCAAAAACGTTCCCATGCTATCTAGGGATCATTTCGATTTCTGCACGTCATGATATTCGATATCGATTTTCCGACAGCCATGAATTTACGGCCTAAAATACAGATAACACTAATACAGAACATATCCACTGCTTAAACCTTAAACACTGTAAAAGCCTTACTTTAAATGATAGTAGGGCTTGGAAGTAAAACCAACGATTTTCAGATTTAAAAACAAAGTTTCAAAGAAATGCTTTCTCATCTGATGTCACTTCACAACATATACACATGTACATAGTTAGGCTATATGTATTTATTAGTTCCTGTTCGAGAGAGAGAGAGAGAGAGAGAGAGAGAGAGAGAGAGAGAGAGAGAGAGAGAGAGAGAGAGAGAGAGGATTTTTATGTATTACATGATTGTCTAAAAGTCGTTCTCCGATGTGCAGGGCATGAGGGTACCACATCGAGCTGGGAAAACGCAAACCAACACAACAATCATTACTAACATTATACTAAGTGTAGCACACGAGGTAAGCAAGTAGCGAAAACAAAGAAGACACTGGAATCAACTATGTAAAACCTATTTAAACAAAGGGGTTGTTTGGCGTCCCCAAAAGCTACCACAAAGCATTTCACCTCATCGATAACACTGAGCTAATTTCAAGCACTGACTCGCCCTTTTATGGTTGCTCTCTTGTGCACACTTTCTCGAATCTAAGTAGGCCACAAGGAAAAGTTTACTATTTCAAGAAATACTAATGAAACATTTTTGACAACTTCTCCATAAAGTTATAGATTGCTCCTCCTCCCTGCGTTCCTACGGTCTACCCTCAAAGACAATCATGTCTTTGCTGAAGTTTTTCTCTCACGGGTCTGATCCACACTTTCGAAACATAGTCGTGGCTTACATGTTTTCCAGTTAACCGTCAACCACTGCAATAAAAGCAAATCAACAACGCTTGAAATAAGCTAAAGAACTCATATTCATCGATACTACCAAGTGCTGTGAGGGATACAGCTACAACTACTGTTCCAGAAAGGCGTAAAAACTTGATCCAAAATTATTTTTCATTCAAAACAAGAACATTGCTTTCAATGTGAACATCATATACAGTTTTTCAGTGTAATGAAAATCGGCATTTCTTAACTGACGCAATAGGGTTATTTATTCTACAAAAAAAAAAAAAATCAACAAAATACACAAATACAGTCGTATTCACTCCATGATTACAAAGGATGGATGGATGGATGTATGATATTTAGGGCAAAAGCCCAGGACTAGTCCTTCTGAGGAATCCTCATATGTTCACAAAGCCTGGTCTTGTACTATGAGTATATGAAACCACAACTGCAGCCAAAAGGTTTAATGACACTGCTACGTCAAAATGGGCAACTCGACAAGCCTGTTTAAGTTTTCCTCCCACACAAACGGAAGACAGCAAGCACAATTCGAACATTTCAAAGCCGTCTCGGTCTCCTTTCACTATCATAGCTGTGTGTGTGTGTGTGTGTGTGTGTGTGTGTGTTGTGTGTATGTATCAATGTTTTACCTGTACAAAGTCGCTTTAGTATGTCCAGCGAACGTTGGAAATTAATCAGAATAAACATGAAAGTATGCAAAACCATCACAATTTCTCCAGGTTTAAGACGGACAACTAACTGCTGCTTACTCTGTTAAAAAAATCCATGGGATAGGGTTACTGTCCTCCTCTTTGTACGATGGCGATGATGATGATGATGCCAAAGAGAAGAAAGCTGCCTGAGAAAGAATTTGGGGGGCTCCTTGTGCGTAGGTGGATAAATCGAACTCTGCTATTGGGGAGGGTCCAGCGTCTAGACGGCGTGGCAAACGAACATATGCACGCAAAGTATACGCGGAAACATAGCTACACGTACTTGCATCGATTGTTAAAGGTCCTGGCTAAACATTGAGAAGGTATTGCGGGGTGGAGACAATACATAATAGATTTAAAGATGTCGATACATGACAAGGAAAAAGAAATATGCACGTCATTTCCAGGAATAAGAAATAAGACAAAACTTGAATGCCATCCGCATCAATTTGAATTTACTTACTAAAACATAAATCTGAAGATACCTGCAACATTAAGGGCGAATAATTCACAACAGCAGGAAAATTAAAACCTTAATTTCTTTTCACAACATTATACATTAAACAAAGACCAAACACTAAAGTCAGCAGCTAAATAACACCAAAATAATAATTACCCTTTCGGAAGATCAACAACTACAAGAAACATCACGCCTTGCTTCCTCGAAACATGGGTTCCCTTAGGTATGTCATTCATCGCGCAACGTAGCTCTTTGATAAAATTCAGATGCACGGTCACAAAAAGAGAAGCAAAACTACTCCCCCCAGGACCACCACATACGGATCAATATTGCATAAGATGGGGGAAGGATGTACCACACCACACACAGCTTAAACCCACCTCAGGACCCCCAAGCGTCCAACACTGAAAAATTAAGCGCCGTGGCGTCAGCAAGAGCCAATACAGTGTTAACATCACTCCCTTTACTCCTCTACTGTCTTCTCGCATCATACTTGGGCGTCCTCGAGGGGCCCTCCAATTGGACCTCTCTACCGCCATGTCATGACGACGTGCATCTCAAAAGGCTGTTGAATCTCCGCAGTGCTTGTACTCTTAAAGCGATGACAGGACGAGAAAAACCTTCCAGTGTTACGTCAACATGCGGACGTCAATTGAATGAACTCACCAGACAGAGACTCTGCAAACACTTCTGAGGTTTAAATTGAAGTATTCGATAACAAGACGACATTGTTATAGGCAGTGACAATATTGATTATTTTATGTTTAACGGAAAATGATGACCCGCCAGTTCCTGCTCCAAGAACTCCCTATTTCACCAAAAGTTAAAGTTTAAACTGACCCTTCTGGAGCATGAAATTCCGTTGCACTTTTTTATTTTTTTTTATTTTTGACAAAGAGCCACTTCCAATGGCTACTACCATGGCTATAATATTCATACATACCTGAAGATTATTTCATCAGATTTCACCAGAGAGCTAGGATATGGGCAACAGCTATTGCTTCAAGCCACCAACTCTGCCACAAAGTAGGTCTCTCAAAAATGACTGATCATACGTAGCGCCATGTCGCGCGTACTGAAGCTCACACCTGCCATCATCAAGGTTCAAGGTAGAGGACGAGGGGGGGTCGAATGAAGCTCTTCATAAAAGTGGTGTCACTGTTGTCAGCCTGTTTCTTCTATATCACCGATTCACTCTCTGCAACTAACAAGCTCGCTTTCCTTGTCGGCTGTCATTCCACCACATTTCAAAGTGCCATCCGCCCTTCCTGCTTTGCCCCACTTTACTCCAAACACCCTTGGATGCAGCACAATTCATTCAGCACTATACTCACTCCTCGCGTGTCATCTGATTCTTTTGCAAGGAAACGCTCTCTCTCTCTCTCTCTCTCTCTCTCTCTCTCTCTCTCTCTCTCTCTCTCTCTCTCTCTCTCTCTCTCCGTGTTACACACACACACGCATATAAGCACACACGAGCAGGCGAGTAAAATAAAAGACAGAAAAGAGGACTCCTTCAGACAGGGTCTCTTGTGATCTTAATGAAGGTTCAATACACAACTTCCACACAATGGGGTCCCCGACAGGAGGAAGGGGATGGCGGATGGAGGAGTTATTAAGGAAGAGCTAATAGAGGAGAATGAAGGTGGGAGCACCAGCGCAAATGGAGATATCTGGCAAACAACACAACAGATTTCTCCCAAGTTGCAAAAAACACTCGGCTGCTTAATAACACCTTGAAAACGACATTCCCGGAAATTAACTAAACAATTATATGAGACAGTGCCTACACGGTGTTGATAATGACGATGAAGATAATAACATGTTATCACACTTGGCACCATGTGTAAACATTTTAGTGCTATTAAGAAAAATAATAATAATTGTAATCGTCACCAACGATATACACAACTTTTTTTGTGTAATTAACAAATGTACCATTCCAGGACATAGCATATGCCCTGGCGCTGATGACGATTTTAACAAACTTGTTCTTCGCACATATTACCCTCGGTATTACAATGTTTGTAGAGTAATTAACATGCATGTTTTCAAATTTATGTGCACCCGAACTGAAAAGCAGTTATCAAAAGTGCATGTGCACTCCAAACTAAGAAAAAACAAACAACCACAATGCAAGGTTTTAATTCAATTCTTCAAAACTGCCGTAATCAATTTACAGTAGCATCAAGAAAAGTTTCCTCAGTTTTCTAAGATCCTTTTCAGTCAACATACTTAGTTCATCGTTCCTAGAAATACTTCTGGGAAATTAAAAACAAATTTTTTTAGCATCTTTCGCAAGAAAAAAATAACTAACGATACTACAGCTTCGAGAGGAATGAAAAAGTAAATACAATACAAACAAGTAAAAAATGCGCTAAAGTTTCTTCGGCGCAATCGAGTCTTCTGTACATCGTATAAGCAAGGCCACCGAAAACAGATCTGTCTTTCGGTGGTCTCGGTATAATGCTGTATGAGCCGCGGCCCATGAAACTTTAACCATGGCCCGGTGGTGGCCTGGCCTATACCGTTGCCTGATGCAGGATTATGGCTAACTTTATCCTTGAATAAAATAAAAACTACTAAGGCTATAGGGCTGCAATTTGGTATATTTGATGATTGGAGGGTGGCTGATCAACACACCAATATGCAGCCCTCTAGCCTCAGTAGTTTTCTTTTCATAAAACTAAAACCTGTTAAGTCATACAGAAAAAGCACAATTATAACACCGTATTAGTCTTACCGTTTAGGATTCAATACT
The DNA here is from genome assembly GCF_040412425.1 of Macrobrachium rosenbergii. Classification (NCBI taxonomy): domain Eukaryota; kingdom Metazoa; phylum Arthropoda; class Malacostraca; order Decapoda; family Palaemonidae; genus Macrobrachium; species Macrobrachium rosenbergii. The sequence goes on from NC_089746.1 coordinate 28,165,456, forward strand.
TTGCGAATCTTTCTCTGTAACAAAAACATTCTGTACCTTGGAAACGTTTTATAGTGTACCTTTGTTGTCCCTAATCAACGCGCAATATTTTCCGACCACAGTAGTCTAATAATTTTCGTAAAAGTAAGGAAATGAAAAAAAAGAAACTGGAGGCTGACGAAATAATCACACGAGCTTGTTTTCTAATTAGGAGTAAAGCCGTCTTCACTCAGCATTCTCTCTGTTTCAAATGATTCATAGACCAGAGTTGTGACGAACTAAGTTACATGGTGCCATAAGGAAAATGCTCCATTACAACACTTTATTACATTACTCCTCAGTACATTTAATACTTGAAAAGCGGATCACTGTTCCACAGGACACAAAACCGTCCTGGTTATCCTGAAATACAAAACGATCTCTCTTGTTTGGCCAGAGTCGACTAGTCCAAATCAGGCCTCTTAATTCCTTAAATATACTACCACACCGAGCTGGAACAATGCTGGATTAATCAAAGCAACCAGTCTACGTTATAAAAGAGTAAGTTTTTTCTTCACTGAAATGACAGCTGCATGAATACTTATTGTCTGTCTTCGGCCTACTACACAAGAAAAAAACATAAAAGCAACTTCGCAAGCTAAGCAGTGCAAAAATCATAAAAATTCGTTCAATAAAACTAATTACAACGTTCAATCCAGCTCCGAAACTAGAATGGGATCATCGACATTTACAAACCGCGGAGTTCTTAGAATTCTTTACGATACCGACCACCAGTGGTACCTTAAACATAAACTTTGCTCGATACTTACGACACATAATTCCCGAAGAACGCTATTAAGTGCTGTCCATCGATAATGGCCTTTCTTGAACGATTTTCGTCAGCTAGTCCTTGTTACACTTCAATTTTTTTTTTTTTTTTTTTTTTTGCCATTTCTATCGTATTTTTACCATACCAATGGCGATTCAAATGCCAAGTCACCACAATTAAGGAAAGTTGGAAATTCGAGATAACACTGGCAAAAGGGTTAAAAATGAAAAAAAAAACTGAGACGGAAGTTGCATAAAACAAAATCACATTAAGTAAAAATCACATCAAATATACAACCAAACTCATTCCGAGACAATGACCGAAGCAAAATGGGAGTTCCACCAAAAATACTATGAGTACGATGGCTCTATACACACACACACACACACGCAAAGAGAGAGAGAGAGAGAGAGAGAGAGAGAGAGAGAGAGAGAGTTTGAAAAGGCATGAGTGGCTGTAACTCGAGAAGGATAGAGGAAAGGAGATAACAGGATGAGCCAGAGAGGGGATGGTGGGTCACTGGGGAAGGGGGGGAGGGTGTCGATCCTTATAGTTCACGTTGACGAGTGTTAGGAAAGCAAGAATCTTTCTGTACGCTACTGAAATTTGAAGTCTCAGTTTCTAAGAGACTCCTTAATTCCAGCAGTGTTGAAACTGCCAATAATTATTCACTACGAATTCGTGAGACGATAGCTTTCGGCCACGTCTGAAATGGCCAGATCGCCTAATTCAAACGTTTCGGAACTTCCTAGTGCCCACAGGACAGGATCATCCTATAATTAATTAGCATTAAGTCCTAAATCCATAATTGCTGGTTTTCGTTTACATTTCAGTTTATAAAATTTATATATGAGTTTAATATTGCCTCATCTGACATCATACTACACACACGGTAGGTACCTCTTGCCAATTCGTCACGAGCAAAAAATTTACACGGAAGCATCAACTTCGGAGAGCTTTGAACCCTTTGTAGGCAACAAGAGACAACCATTTAAGCAAATTTACGTGCACCAAAGGTCAAGGGAGAAGGGGAAGGGGTGAGGGTGGGGGTCAGGTTTCAAACAATGGCTCAATAAAGCTTGGACAACAGGATTTCGTAACTGCCAATTAAAAAGTTAAACAGAGATCTACTAGACGCTTCATATCGGCACCACCTTTCCTCTCGAAACGGTCTATTGACTACAACACGAAGAATCGATATGTTACATTTTTTGTTTTATTCTGAAGCGTGGGCAAAACAAGTCGGAAAATAAGACCATTCCCCTTTCAATATGCAGCACCCTTCACTCCCTTTATGAGCAACTAGCTGTATTCTCTTACATATATATTAGGGTTGCCATATCTGAACAGTCAAAATACAGGACGCTTCCCTCTTGAAACCGCCCCCCCCCACTTTCCTAGTTAAGAAAAATGCAGTTTGTATGATCTATCACTGATGTGCACGCGTGTGTATGATAAAATAATAAAAAAAAGACTTGCCTTAACATAAGGCTGATTATCTTGAATTTCTATTTAATCCTAACATAGTTACAGTCTTCTTTGCTCATTATGTCTGTGGCTGCATGTTGTGTGGCGTGTGCCCACCATATTTTTGAGAAGATCTGATGCTTTTCTGGAGAACTTTATTGGATCTTATGTAGTTGTAGAAGTCACTGCATGATGTCTCATGAAAGTTGTATTGTAATACTAACAGTGAGTATAGCAGCCGAGATGGTAACGCTTGACAGATTGTTGTTGTTGTCGTCGTCATTGTTGTTATTTCTATTTTATTTAATTATCTTTTTTGTTTTTTGCTTATTTGTATAAAAGCTGAAATTCCGGACATTTGTAGAAATTTTAAAATTCCCCCTGACGAGGATTTTGACACCTAAATACAGAACATATCCGGGGAAAATTCGGACGTATGGCAACTAATATATATATATATATATATATATATATATATATATATATATATATATATATATATATATATATATATATAAAATGTATATATATACATATATATATTATATATATAAATATATACAGTATATATATATATGTGTGTATATATATATATATATATATATATATATATATATATATATATATATATTTATATATATGTATATATATGTATATATATATGATGATTATTACCACTTTTGTTGATTCATTTATCACACATTACCACAGGTGAAAAATAAGAAAAGGGTGTAGGTCCTGACCGGTTTCGACTTTATTTCAAGCCACTGACGAAGGACTGATACAGAGTATGAGACATCACAAATATATATACTACAAGAACAGTACTGACGAACATACACAACCGTTAGAGACTCCATATCCCCACTTAGGCCGGTGTCGAGGTAGGTATATATATATATATATATATATATATATATATATATATATATATATATATATATATATATATATATATATATATATATATATGTGTGTGTGTGTGTGTGTGTGTGTGTGTGTGTGTGTGTGTGTGTAATGTTGAAGAACAACTGAGATAAATTAAAGCACGTTGTTGGCAATATGATTTCGCACCATTACACTTTCAACGCAATTCCCAGTACAGGGAATGACAGGCCTCCTTGCAGATGTGTGTTCAAGACCACAAACCGCCTAATTCACCGTGAACGGATTGCGAGTGACATTCCTATCTCTCCCAAAATCTAATCGCTTATTGTTAATAAAGAGTCCCACCTTGGTAATACTGTTAAATTCCACTCAACATTAGCATACTCCTCCTGACAAAATTACGAACTGAACTCCTACCTCATGAGAGGTAGATACAGTTACTTTTACGACAGTCTTCACTCGTGCTATTAAAAAAATGTATTGATATTACTGCCTCAGGGGATTAATAAAGAAACTTAACAACGTACCAGAAATTTCCAAACTGGACGACGTTCCAGATCACCTGTGATATCGTCCCCAAATGTGTTCACTTTTCATCAAGAGAAAAAAGCAAACAGAAAAACCACTTCTAGTGTTAATTTTACATCAAGGGTAAAACAGGAAAACGAAAACCCACTTCTTCTTTGCTTTAACTTAAATGTAGAGCATCGGAACGTTCGTGAGCGCAGAACAAGTCTATGGAATGTCCCTTCTCAAAAAAAAAAAAAAAAAAAAAAAAAAGGGGGTTTGACTACCCTCAATCTTCTATTATTATACATATTGTAGATAACGTGGTTTTTCTTGAAACCCTTAAGAAAATACGTACATCAATTAAAATGAGAATTCAGTCGCGCATGTGAATAACGCCGCTCTTAAGTACGAGTTTGCATCCCGAAGGCAGAAGCTTTGATTGCTCAATTTCTCAAGATGGCTCTTCCCAAGGTTAGCTAACAACGTAAATGGAGATACTTGTGATAAATCTGCTAAATGAATCACAAAGGATGATTGTCAGTAGACACGGGATCTTCTTCCCTATGAGTTTTTTCCAGATGGCTACTGAGAAGGATTTCGCAAATTCTTGGGATTTTTTCTTTTACTTCGAATAAGCAATTTAAGATAAGTCCGCTGCTTTAAAACCATAATTTGTAACTTTTGCCCGTCTTTTTGTTTACTTTTAGTTTTCTGACATTATGCTCCTGCTTCTCTCCGTACTGTTTTCAAACCTGGATATTATACTCAAAAGAAATATAGCAGTTAAATGAATGCTCTTTTAATATACATAAAAAAGATGGAGAACCAGGTTTAGACAATCGAGATGTAACCATTATAAAGAAATAAGAAGGGGACAAAGCTTTCAGCTCCATGAGCACCTCGCCCAGAAGAATCCGTTTATTGATATAAGACTTCACTTCAAGATATGCAAGAAACTTAGCCTTTCTGCGTCGATACAGTAAGTAAAATGGATTACTTTCTCCTACGATTAACTAGTACCCGCAGTATTCAGATACTAACTGCAATCAATACTCTCGGGGGTTTCGGTTACCGCAATCGGTTCGGATATTTGTTGAACGCCGCTCTCTTAATATCCTAAGTGAGACCTAGCTGGGACACGTCAAACCAAGATAACGCCACCACCACAAAAACTCAACAAATATAAATTCCGTGATGAGCAATAGATGTGCTTTTGCGCCTGACAGAACATGACTTTCTTAAGAAGCTCCTACAAATGCGTGAGAGAGAGAGAGAGAGAGAGAGAGAGAGAGAGAGAGAGAGAGAGAGAGAGAGAGAGAAAAAAAAAATTGAGGCACTGCAGTTACTTTCATTGTACCAATCATAACTTGAAGCCTTTTCCTATGCAGCATTAGGGAATCTAATAGTATTTTCCAAAAATTCTACATAACGCATCGCACAAATTAAATGAAAAGGTTTTGCATACAGACGAAATCCTTAAATATCTCAGTAACGTAATGAAACTATTAGCCATATCAACATCTCGAAAAAAAATAAGTTACCTTATAACAATCTTAACACAGTCACTTTACATTCACAGTTCCGTCCAATCATTTGCAGAACATATTCTAAGCCCAAAAAACTTCATACAATCTACCTAGGGCCTGTCCCATCCAAGGTGGAATAACTATCACAAGAAAGAATACAAGAATAAAATAACTACATTTTTCGAAGTCTATGTATTTTTTTTAATCTGTATATCCACTTCACCACTATAATGGCTTCATATCATCCAAACGAAATTAAAATATTTCCTGTAAAACAATAATAACACGATTGCATGATACGTGCCTGTCAACAACAGTCCTCCTCAGCCCATCTCACAAATGACAGCTTTACTGAATTCTCTTCTTTCAGAAAGGAAATGCACAGTGAGACAATAATGCTTGAAATTTCTACCACCCAAAACAGGTTTGCAGGTTTGCTCACATCGAGGAAAGAACAAATAAAAAATGCGCCTAAGTTTCTTCGGCGCAATCGAGTTTTCTGCACAATGTATAATGCTGTATAAAAATATCCTACAGGCTACGACCGGCCAGCGGCTCAAGTTGCTCCCCAGATGCAGTCAAGTTGAGGTGCGTCGCACGCCTCCGAAAAGCACTGCCAGACGCACGATCAACGGTTAAACTTAACGTTAAATAAAATAAAAACTACTGAGGCTAGAGGGTTACAATTTGGTATGTTTAATGATTGGAAGGTGGGTGATCAACAAACCAATTTGCAGCCCTCTAGCCCCAGTAGTTTTTAAGATCTGAGGGCGGACGGACCGACAAAAGCCGTCACAATAGTTTTCTTTTACAGAAAACTAAGTCATTGTGCTAAAGGATATTTCATTGCTGGATTGTCTCTAAAAAAGTACTTTTTGAAAAGGGAAATAAAAATTCCAGTATTTCTCCATTGCTAAAATAAACAAACTACAAATAATAATAATAATAATAATAATAATAATAATAATAATAATAATAATAATAATAATAATAATAATATGACTGATACAAATTCGTGCTTAAAAAGGAAAAATTATAATGACAGCTTTGATGATCACTATTTACAAGAACCTTCCTAAGAATTAATTGAATCCATTCTAGCAACTGAATCATACAAAATTTTATTGTCCACTTCATCGTAATGCATATGCCAATCATCTAATTATCTTTCCCGAATCCATTATTTGGAATCAAAACACACACAACGTATTTTGCTGTGAACATTACATACTACCGTAAAGGCAACGTCGGCAACTACTGAAATCTTCAACAGACAGCAGGTGCCACAGACTTCAAAAACACCCCAACAATAACTGCATTTCCACCTATCAAGAACAACTGTTCTTCATACACATAAAAATGTATTTTAAGATACCAAAAACAACTGTTCTTTATACACCTAAAAACATAAATAACTGCATTTCAACATAACAAGAACAAATGTTCTTAATACGTATACTAAAAAACATAATTGCACTTCCACACGTCAAGAACAACTGTTCTTAATAAACACTAAAAAAAAACTGCATTTCAACATATCAAGAACAAGCGTTCTTCATAAACATACTAGAAAAACATAAATAACTGCATTTAACTATATAAAAACCAACTACTCTACCAGAGGAACTTCTCCTAAAAATAAAGAAAAAAATCAACGTCCTCACACTTCTGACCTTGAAGTCAGTTAAAGCATGCAAGCCTTTCTTATGATATCGATAGACTCAAAGCTGATGTTATACGATTTATTGCTGTGGACTGCCTTCTGCCGCCAACCTCTACATGCCGGTTATTCTCATCCCTATGCCTTCCTTTCCCTACAGTTATTCCTTACCCGCTCTTCCTTACTGTTCGTACCGAGATTAACTGCTTCTAATATTTTTTCTTTTTTATAACATTTGTGATTCTTCAGTGACGGATCAAAAATGATTTATAAAACGACAATACTCGACTAACCTTTACTAACTTTAAAACCAACACTCCGTTTCCAAAGTGCGCCACTTGCCGTACATCGAATTAAGTAAAAATCAACCCCTTAAAAACAAAAACGAAGTGACAATAAAACGCTCCCAAAATGGCTAATGACCACACACCCTTATAAAAAGCGAGTACAAAAGTCATTGATCTGCACCTGATGTCATGTCAGGGGCGTGGAACAAAGGGAACACCATAATACAGCGCTCTTTCTCTCCTTCACTTCACCGCGGAAAGAGTGGCTCTCCAATCCAATGGCAGAGTTCGAATTATTCTTCCATGGAGTTCTTAAAAATATTCTTGGCTAACGAACGCTTCTTAAATTCTAAAATGCCATGAATCTTTTTTAAACTGAATCTTATCCTCGTGATACACATATGTTTTACAGTTTACGAAAATTGAAATATTCCTTACAAAATCTAAATATAATATGCCTAATCCTTATAAAACTTTCCAAGTTGACTAAAACTCTGATAATGTATCACAGTAATGTCTTATAAAATACGACAGTTTACATATAAATTACATATTCTATGAAACACTGTTGCAACATCTGAGTCTAATGAAACGTAGGCTAATCATTTATGACCTTTAAAATATCCCAAAGTTGGAAATTTGATAATCCAACAGACAATCAAGGCAAAAATGTGGAAGGCCCAGGGAACACCACAAAAACAAACCGACTACGCCAGCCAGTGTTTTACAGTTACAGTAGTTATCGAGTTAAGCTCTTGAAACCACAAAATTTTGAATCGCCCAGGCTGTGGAAAATGGAAACTGGCTATGGCATGCGAATTCTTTCAACTTATGTCTTCCTAGATCTACTGTACTTGCAAAAAGAAAACATTCCCAATCACTACAACTCGCTTAGAAACAGAAGTTTCCGGAATGAGGCTAATGAGATTTAATACCAAAATCCAACCAGCTTTCATAAAAGGGGGCTGAACTATTAGAATTCTGAAGGAACAAAAAATCAAGTACATCATGACCATTTACTCACTACTGTCACAGCGGATCGTGGATGCAATGCAACATCAATTACTAAGTGCGGTAAACAAGACCTAGAGGGAAAACAGCTGAGCCTTATAAAACACTCGTTCGTCTGACACCAATGGAAAACGCAACATTACTGGGGAGGAAGCGATAACAGCGAAGTTTTCCAGACTGCAAAAAGACGGTTTCGTTACAGGGGGAGGGGAGAGTTGGGGGTCTCGGTTTTCACAATAATTGTCTTTCTATCGGGTAATTATTGTTGTGGGGAGAACATCACAATCTGCATTAAATGAGAAAAGAAGTAACCGTCCGAAGGACATGAACCCCACATGATTCAATGTAATTATTTGATACATGTGATAAATAGTTTAGGTTATTCACAAGACTACCCCTCAACTCTGAAAAAAAAAAAACTGCGCATGCAGCTGAAAATGTTATGGCAAAATAGATTACCTGAAGTTTTCATGAAGGTCGGTTTCTCTCCTCCGGTGGTTGGAATTATTTCTTCAAAGCTCTTCCCTACTGTGCCTGGACTTAAATGTCACATACTGGTTATTGAAAGCAATGATGCTGAATCTGACTTAACAACTGAATGTGTTAGGGTCGCACAAATGACCTGTGGCGATGAATCTTGGCTCATCCGGTAGGAATCTAGGAACATGTCTCGTTTATGCTTGAATAAGTGTACAGGCTGATTCTCGTTGGTCGAGATACAGTGAAGCAGACTCCTTAGGACAGACGCCTTGATTGCAAGATACACAGTAGGTTGAGGTAGAGATCACCAAACACCAGTTTTAAAGGGTGTGTTGGCAGATTTCGAAGGCCTATTTGATTTTATAGAAGTATAGAATTTTATACCGTTCATGCATAATCTGTATGCTACCAAGCTTCGTCGCCTTCAGTCTAGCACAGGTCATGCTGGTTATCAACCCTTTTTGTGAAATCATGTAGTATGCCCTCCAGCACACCTATCTGGTCCAGGTAATTGTTGTGGGGACATATCGGTGAACAATAGCCAGTAATTGGTCTAATCAACGTCACCCCTAGCGTGCGCAGTGTTGATATCGCTAACTGAAATTGTTCTCAATATTGATACAGGTTGTTTGCTGCGAGTTTGCTGCAATTTGCTCGATACAAGCAGAGTATGTTAAATCTTAGGGGAAGATGACTCACATTTCTTTTACTTGGGACTTTATCTTCATGGCATTTCCATAAGGATCAAGGTAATTATTGAAGTTTCTTCATTACTTACAAAAGTTCATTAACTAAAATTTGTCCCTGTTAAAGGCTGCTTTGTTTGTTTGCACCCAAGACAAGACCGAAAACAGTTCCTCACAGGACACTTATGACATTAAGCTGATTTGGATTACGTCCCATTTGCTAATACGATTTCGGGAGATAGCTTTCGCTGTTATGCTTAGGTGCTGGGAAAGCGGTTGGGCTTTCGACGATTTAGCCGTTTCGTTTATTCTCTATTTCTCTTTCCATAGGATAGATGGGTTTCCTCAATGTTTTTTTTTTTTTGGCATGCTTTTAATAGTACTGCAAGGACGTGGTCCAGAACAGACACAGTGTAGTGTCAGAGTCAAGATCCTTTCAAAAAATTTCTTCAGTGAAGTCAATATTTTGTAGTGTCGGGAGATCGTTGCCACTTGAGTCGAAGAATGTAGCTGGAGCCTCTTATCCTGCGATTCCGGTCTGGGGCCAATATGAGGACGCACTGCTCTGAAAGCATTTCGGTAATGTGGTAAGGGATTCAATTACTGTAAGGCAGCTAATGCTACTCTTCATCTTTTTGTGTGCATGCATATCATAACAATTTTGGCTTTTTTCTTATACCTAATATTTTACTGTGCTTAGTTTCCGAATTCAAGAAATTTTTTTAAGACAGTTCGATCCACAACATTTCAACTGTTATCGAAGGGCTCGGCTTGAGTTCGACAGTGTCGGTCTCCAAAAGTTTTCAGTTTCTCTTTTTTCTGTCTAGTAACACTCGCCGGTCTCCTGGATTCAATGTAGTTTTTACTGCCTGGGGGATTCTTATATCTAGGACAGAATTGTCTGACGTTACTTAAACCTCTGACGCAATATTATGAAGGATTTTCCAGGTCGATTTGTTTCTTGAAATTCATACCAATCGATCGACTATAGTGACGATTTCTACTCAGTTTCCCTTGTGGAGGTTCAACAATGACAGAGCCGAAGGCTGCGGGAGGGGGGTGGGCAGTTTGAGTGGTGGTACAGTATTCAGAAAGAGATGAGGGTTACCTTCAGACGTTGCTTAATCATTTATGATTATTCGTAAAAATGAGACCATAGGCGTTTCCTTCTCTAGAATGTGTGACCTCGTTCTAAATGTATATTCTTGTAGGAGATAATCAGTATCATATATTCATTACGCAGTGTATAACCATATCCTCTGGACTATCACCTTGCAACTGAAGGCCTCCTTCCCGCCATGCTGCATTAGGAAAATCAAAATCACCTATTACCATTATATTTGGAATGGGTAAGCTCAGTGAATTTATTACTGATTACTGTATGTTTACGAACATGTTCTTCAAGGATCGCTCCAATGGCACATCATGATAAGAGAAAATTTGGGCTTCACTGAGATGGGAGCGACTAGTAAGTAAGAAGACAAGGTTTAACTTGATTACGTGAATTTCTGGAAAAGAACATATGTTATCTCTTCCCCTGATAATATTTTAAGAGGTATAGTTTTCCTCACGATGCGAGTGAATCCTTCCTTTTTGTTGATCAACGCCAAAAGAGAGAGAGAGAGAGAGAGAGAGAGAGAGAGAGAGAGAGAGAGAGAGAGATGACGCCTTACATCTCTCAAGCGTGAAGTGGGCGTCTTTTCATCTTTTTTGTATAACAAATACCATAAACGGAATCAATGCTTCAACGAAGTGACACTCTCCGTCGTAAGATTTTTTGCTTTCATCCAAAACACTATAAACAGTTTCATAAGACACAAACCTTACACCCAAAACCTATGACATACATTCAAAAACAACACAAGCCAATTTATTCGACATACTGATAACAAAAGACACCGGAAATGTCGTTCTTATTAAATGGACTTTCAAGAAAGAATACTTATCTTTTTCTAGCTTCCACCGCACATGGTAGGGGCCCCAACGAGGTAGTCCCCCATCCCAGGAGGAGTGCAAATCTACAGGTAAATGGCCCAGAAACTTTCTAGTTCAAACGCAAACTTTGATCATTCTTCAAGTCAAGCGCACATAGACAATTTCTGAGACTGGGACAGCTACCACCAGAAAAAAAAAAAAAACGAGAAATATTATACGGTTTTCAAAGCAAAGAAAAGCCCTCACGCGCTCTCAAAATAACTGGACCCACGTATTGTCGACAGCAAACAGAATTTAGAAACCAGTCTCGTCTACATTGTCAAGTTTTTTCACCATGATAAGAGTATTTTCCCAGGAAATACCTTACTCGTGAGTAATATGTATAATGACAGGTAATAACGTCATTATCTCTACATGAGTCAACATCGCATTTTTAAAACCGACTATTTCCTTTAACCGAACGCCAATGTTTCGCACTAAATTCCCCATTTTTTGTGAAGCCATTTTTAAAACCTAAAAAGCTATTTCAGGAACGTTTTCTTACAATTAAGCTTTCTTTTCATGCGCACAATCAAAATCAGTCATATAACTACATAAAAGAGAACATGAGATTAACACTCTCTCTCTCTCTCTCTCTCTCTCTCTCTCTCTCTCTCTCTCAGGCTGAGTATACACACACATATATGTGTATATATACATACAGTACACACACACACATATAAATGTGTGTGTGTCTATGTATATATATGGACGATCTATCACACAACCTGCAGCGTTTAAAGTTGTCATTTAGCTGGAAAAAAGGGCTAAAGTAGGAAGTTGACAAAGTGCTTTTGTGTTCTCATACCTTCTCTGGGTCAACGTGAGTGTAAATATATATTACATAAATACACTGTATGCGAGCGTGTGTGTGGTAAAGTTGATCTCTGTCCTCTTTTAGGTAATTACATGACAAAATTTTATAAATACAAACACACATACATACAAAGATATATATATATATATATATATATATATATATATATATATATATATATATATATATATATATATATATATATATATATATATAATTCTAATAGCTAATACAATGCCCTCTTAACTTCTCGAATTGTGGCTATTAGAATTACATATGTCTGGTAAAAGTGACCAGTAGATTTTACACACACACACACACACACACACATATATATATATATATATATATATATATATATATATATATATATATATATATATATATATATATATATATATCAACTTCCTGAATTCTTCACACTTTTTGGATACGCTTGCTACTGCAAAGCCTGAGATCCAAGTGCGGGAATATGAAGAAAATCTGATATCCACAGCAGGATTCGAACCGCATCTTGAGTATCGGAATGAGGTCATGCTACCGGTCTGACCACGTTGTCAGGTCGGTAAAGTGACCTCGTTCTGATACTCAGGATGCGGGTTCAAAACCGCTACAGCTTCAGAATTTCTTATATTATTGCATTTGTCTCTCAGGCTTTGAAGTGACAAGCGTATCCAAAAAGAGTGAAAAATTCAAGTAGTTAATAGGGTATTATAGTTAATACAATTACACATACGTACCTGGTTAAAAACTGAGCAGTAAATTACACGCACACACACATAATATATATATATATATATATATATATATATATATATATATATATATATATATATATATATATATATATATGTGTGTGTGTGTGTGTGTGTGTGTGTGTGTGTGCCTAAAACTTAGCCTAATTATGAAGTATGGTCTCTTAAACACATGACTTTTATACTAAAATATCACTTAATATCGCATTTACTATACCTTGGGAATAACTACACTCACGGAAAATTACTGTTAATAATCGTATCCGCCTCGTCCAGCATTCGAGTCTGAGCTTTTGGTTTAGAGACGGTGATAGACGGTCGAACTGTGTCAGGTCGACTGCCCATCGAGGGAGATGTAAGCTGAGGTCGACTCTACGGCACATAGTCTCATCGAATTCCAGTTCTGTACTTAGAAGTGATATTAAACCATCTCCATCAAGCTAGCTGATTGAACTTTGTAACACCTGGCTACTTATGAAGTTTTATCAAATAAACGTAACATGTTTGTATAAATACACAATGTGTGTATATACATACATATATATATATATATATATATATATATATATATATATATATATATATACACATATATATACATATATTTAATGTATGCTTGTAAATATATATACGCGGATGTACACTACCATGGGAATTGAAACGTAATATATTTTATAAAGTATTCGGCTACGAGGAGTGACGAAAAAGTACAAATCTTTCGCCTTTTCTAGAAAGCATTCTGAAGCAAAATCCATACAACAGAAAAAGGTATTACAAAGAAAATTCGTTTCCACAAAAGAAAAAACCCAAGATTAAGGGAATTTAAAACCATTTCATAATTATAGTTTATACAAAAGTATTACATTTGAGGCTGGTCTTCAGATGAGGAAGAGCTGTAATAAACTGACTCAGATACTTGATCAACAAAAGAGAGGCTGAAGACATTATTAACAAGAATTACCGATTATCATCGGTCTATCCTTTTAAATTTCCTTAGGACACCTTGTGCAGAACTGGGTTAAATGGTTCAATTTCTGGTTAACAAGGCACTGAAAATGGGGTTAAATGGGATAAAATTAGTGCTATTTACACATGTCAGCTCTATCATTGCAGATTCTAAGATGTTTCAGGAGGCCATATGATTGCGCCTATCATTTTGCTACTATGGAATAATGGAACACATCAGTTTTATGTGATTTTTCATTTACTCGTCTGGCCCACATAAAACTAATCAGTCCATACATCTGACTTCATACACAATATTGCCATTCTGTTGAAAAGAGTTTCTTGCAAACATTTTTTACGGTGCTGTTCATATGAAGAATTACATTTACCTTGAATATTTTCAATACTGATTTAACGGGCTCAAATCCGGTGAAATAAGGCAAAAAAAAAAGGGGGGTGGGATGTTCTCAGGTAATTTTCTCTTCCTGTCACTTTGTCAGTCTTTACTAATTTACTGTAGTATGTATTCAAAATATGAGCTGAATAACAGGACCCCACTTATTTTCCTAATGCCCTGCAGTCCTTTATCCTGGAATGCAGGGCCAACAGCCGCGATGCTCGCAAGAACACTGAAGAGAATTCAGGTTTTTATATTCGATATGGTGTCCTGAATAATAATGCAAGTTAAAATTATTTGCTTCTTTTCTTGGCATTTTAATTTATAAAGTTCGCGTCTAATAACAATCTAAAATGGGGACGGCTACCGTCTTTCCATTTCTAGCGTGAATATGATAAAAGAGGATTTGTTCATATTTTTTTCTAAGAGGTAAGAGGATTTGTTCATATTTTTTTCTAAGAGGTTATTCACATCGAAGTTTTTAGTTATGATAGCCAAATGTCCTCCACCTACCGAAACCATACTGGTATCTACATAATCTTAGTAATATAATGTTTAAAAAAAATTCAAATATTAATTTGAGAGAATGACTCATTGCCATAACAGACGTTTGTTTATATAATTTTTCATAAAAAAAGGATACCATCACATACACATTTACATCAATTCCATTTACTTTCGAGATATTTTAATACTGATATCACAACTAAAATAAAAATTAACAGACCGAATAAGTGCGAATGATTTTACCTTGTGTTGCTGTCAAACCTCATATATATATTCAATACTGACTGAAGGTTGTTCACCTAGTGAACAGGAAGGACTATAGTAAATAGTTTCGTGTAGTATTTTATGTTATTAAGTAAAGTTTTGAACTGTTTAAATGAAATGGAATTCTAGAAACCTGTACAACATAATACAGCCTTGATATTGCATAGAAGCCATAGAAGCTCAAAACATCCAACAATTTCCTTCTGCCATTTTTGCTCAGATACGAGAATGCCTTCTGCAATCACTCCTTTCGAAATGGTCACGAGTTACTTTTTTTAAATGTTTATCGGTTGAAACAACGCATAACTCTAAAACACACATGTCCATGCATACGTTATATATATATATATATATATATATATATATATATATATATATATATATATATATATATATATATACATACATGTGTGTGTGTGGGGGGGAGGGGATCTGATTAAAAACAAATTGTTGAAATACGTGGACACAACGACTCATCCCTACTTATCCATTCACATCGAAGCGAGCGACAGTCAAAGAGACAGAGAGAGATAATAAGGGATTTGGACACGTAAATCTTATATAGCTTAAAAGGAAAATGACATAAGCAGACAACCACCAGTCGAAGAAAAGAAGGGGATGAGGGGTGAGAATGGCGATAAACCACAAGCAAGAAAATGAAAGATTCTGTCTTAAAAGTACACATGTCGAAATCATTCCGAATTCTTCAAAAGTACTGTCCCCAAGCATCTAGATATTAAAACTTCGCATACAGTACAATAAGTGTTATATATTCCTAATTAAATACAACTTAATGTAGTTGCAGACCAAAACAAATTTGATTACCTGCTGAATGATCGTCACAAAAATATAATACATTACAAGAAGACCCTTTGACTTCCCTCTTTTTTTATATAGTGAACTTTACACTACTATCTTACACTGACGATATTGATATGTACCTGCCCATTTCCAACACCGCTCTTCAAAAATGGCACAGATTTATTTTCCTGTCATCACTGTCCTAACTAACAATAATACGACCTAGAAATACTGTTTAACATAGCTGTCTGAACAAGGAATTTATATTACAAGATGAACTGTCAACATTCATTCATATTTACTGACATTTCATATACTTTAGTATAAAATGTTAAATTTTACAATATGATAATGTTACGCATGAAAATGTATCCCTCAATCACACATACAACAGAGATACAAGGACTAACTTTTCCCCTGTTAAATAGAAACAACCAACATCAAAGAGACATGAAAAATCGAGGTCATCAATTTCATTCAAGACTTTTACACAAAAAGATTGAAACAGCCAACGCCAATTCACTAAAAAAATAGAAACGAAAAGTCACTACTACCATTCATCATATGTATATTCGTCATAAGTAAGGACAAAGTTTTCAGTCCATTATTGGAGAAACAAAAAAAGTAAACAATGCTAATTTCATAAATACTTTCTTTAAATGTGTCTACATTGCAGCTAAAAAATGTCAAGGAAAAAAAAAAAAAAAAATATATATATATATATATATATATATATATATATATATATATATATATATATATATATATATATATATATATATACATATACCACCATCAGTTAAAGTAATGTAACCTGTTTCACACAATTCATTTAAAAAAACACTCGCAAACATTCAAAACGATTGCTAATTACCCTTTTTTCATACAGCGTGTCTCAAACAGACTGAAAAAAGGGAAGTGAATTCTTTGAACAGTGGATATAAGCGTATTATTCCTCGTCTTTCGCACCAATAAACTCAATAACACCCCCGTCTCTCTCTCTCTCTCTCTCTCTCTCTCTCTCTCTCTCTCTCTCTCTCTCTCTCTCTCACCTCTCGAAAGAATGATAAACTCTCAGTTACACAAGCTCCTCTCGTATCAATTATAGTCATTCAGACCGTATATGTATATGTAAAAATCTGAACTATGAGAAAATCGAAAAGAATCTGGATTAATTCCCAAGAAAATCCCATAAATTCATTCAAGAAGATAAAGCAGTTCATTCGACGAAACTGTTATCTGCTCTACAAATTCTTTTAACATCACTACGTCGATAATTCATGTTCGTTCTAATTTCCTTGCAATATTTTCCAACCGCTCCACATACACTCATAATAACAACACCTACCCTCAGCCCCCTGTAAATCTACGTCCCTCCCCTAACATCTGTTTCCTCCCCACCAGGGTCTAGGAACAAGCAAATGAAGCCCCCTCCCCTATCACAACTGCAACTGCATGGAGAACGGTCCTGATAATGCATCCCAATTCCTCACTGATAATTTGTATTCGTTTATAACCTTTTTTTTTGGGGGTGAAGGGATGCTACAGAATTCTGATTCAAGAAGTGGCAAAGGGAGTTGCCTATCTTCTGATACTCAGCTTTTACCTTAAAAAAAAATACTCAGAAAAAGTCAATGGGGCGGAGGGGGGGAAAAAGTGTTATATTCATTAGTTTTGTCCACCTTTCAATTTGTTACAACTTGCAAGCATTATCAGGAGGATTGTCATAAAAAGTGAACACGGAAAAGCCTGGAATTAAAAAGAATGAAGTACAACAACTATGCAGGAAGGCATTCATTTACTTTAATTACGTGGAAACGGACAACTGGCGGTGAATGAAATGATTAAAGCACTTCGCCATATTAACAAACAGTAATGCACACACACTTTGTCCTACACCAGTGACACAAAAGAAAATAATAATAAAAATACGAGCATTTTTCCTACATGTAGGTTGACAATAAACCTACTTTAAAACGGCCAAGCTACTTTAAAACGGCCAAGTTTATGGGTAATTATAATAAACTCCTTTCTTCATTAGGAAAGTTTCATAATGAAAACTAGATGCGCTGTATAACATGGAAATAACACAAAACTCTGACGGATAAAGAATTTTTATCAGTGGGAAAACAATTTCTCAATTCTCGTGGAACTGGAAACGAACCTACCCACTGAGGTTACAGGAACGGGGAGGAGGAGGGGGGAGAATAAGACCTACTGTGTGATGAATCCAAATCAAACTCGTCGGTCACAGAACAATGTCTAGTGTAGCATACTGTCTCGCTTGATATTTTTCTTCAAAATGTCACTTGCTGTATTAAAAGTTTTTTGTCGAACCTCACCAATAAAATGCATTCAATTACAAGTTTACCGTTTAGAGTTAGCCTTCAAAAGAAATTTAAAATTTGTCAAGTGATGTATAATGAGCATTACCGCATCTATATTTTCAAAAAAAAGTTGAGATTAATTTACAAGCTGTCACTAAATTTTAACTCAAGAGCAATATATACAATACAGCCAAGTGTGGTTAAAAAGAGGATGGCAAACCGAATATTAAATTTTGTACTAACATACAAAATACCTAAAATCAATCTGCTACAGGTTTCGTTCAAGGTTTGTTGTTCAGATATAGTCATGGTTACGTCACTCTTTCAGTGAGCATTTTCTGCAACCTTTGCGTTTCTTTTGCATCTCTTTTTCATCGTTTTCATATTTTGACATTTCTCTTCAAGGTTATTCCTACACGTGTTAGAGTCATTTTGGCTGTACATAAAACAGTTCGTAAATTTATAATGATAATAATGGAATGCTATTAAGTCATTGTAACTTCATTATTAAATTCGTGTGACTTTCGTAATAATAAAGTTCGAATAATTCCTTGCACCTTCACTTCTGAACGTAAGTATGCGGTTCACAATAATAATAATAATAATAATAATAATAATAATAATAATAATAATAATAATAATAATAATAATAATGACACCTTTCCTGTGTATTAAGTCACGGTATACTGTTAGAAATAAGCTTAAAACCCTTATGCTTTACAAGGATTATGGTACTCAGCGTTCGTTCGTTTAGATTAAGCCAGCCTTATGGTGGCACGGGCTCTTGCTCCGTAACTGTGATCAAAGTCAGAGGGCTTAGTCTCCTGACTACATGACCACTTTAGTTTGTTTTGGCTATGATGCCCCCTGAGAGTGGTTAACCCTGGGCTTGGGTCATGGAGGTCAGGTATTTGGCTTTCTATCAATCCAAAGAATAAGTCTGGATTATTAGCCTCGCTTACGAATCAGGAGTTAATAGTTTCTGTAAGGCCGTGGATGGTGTTTATCTTATCTAAAACATTAAAGGATTTGTTTCCAGCTTTCGCTGCTATCAAGTTTCAGGGTAGTGGATGGGGTCCTTATTGATAAGGACCCCTTACATTTCCCAACGACACTGTACAATATTACCAGTTTACTTTCCTTAAAATCAATTTTCTGGCCGAAATCAAAACGCTTGTGTTGCTACTTCATTATTTGTTTTATTAATATTACTGGCTCCTTTTAGCTCCAAGATGCGCTTATCAAGATTTCTTCTTGTCCCCCCCCCAACCCCCACCAAACACCTGATAACGTATCCTACGGACTCGGCCTTTTCCTTTATTTTCCCAATTTTGTTTTTACAAAGGAATTTGCGGATAGATTTGGCAAAATCAAATCCAAATTTATGCTATTTACCCCCAAGACTTACGGACCTCTAATTTACTATGACAGTGTACCTTTATTATTTTCTCTCTCCCCGTTAGCACGTTTTTCCACCGTCATCGATACGTTATCCTCACATTCAAACAACAAGACTTATAAATAGTTTTCAATAATAATGATAATGTAATTCCCTTAAGCCCTTGTAACTTTTATTACCGAAATAAGTGTGACCCTCGTAATATATGCCCCTGGAGGCAGGTAATCCTCGCCACATGGGCCTCCCAGTTAATACTACACGAGTCTGCGGTTGTTACAGTCAGATAGGTTTAAATATTTTAGGAGTGCCCTCCCGAAACGATTCAAGTTTTGGGCCTTCTGGAACTTTTGTAGTTTACGCTGCTTGAATGGCATAACTATCGTTTTATTGTCAAAATCAAGCGGTTATCATGGCGAAATATTAAACTTTAAAAAGGGGGCAGAAATTTTGTATAAGTTTAAAAAAATTGTTTGGGTTAGGAAGATGGACACTAGATAACAGTGTGCGTACAAACAGATGAGTGTACAAACAGACAATGTCTAAGTATATTGTTGGTAAAGCGACATGAAGATTGGTTTTTGAGAAATAATATTGTGTTTACGAAGCAGGAGTCTGTAATATACCAAAAACCAATTTATAATCGCAACCAAATGCAATCAGCAATAATTTGTGAGCAATATATAATCGCAGCTGAAGAATTCAGCAATATGCCTCACAAAACGTGACCTTTTAAATCTGTTTTACAACACGGAGCAAAAGCCTGAATGTTTGTACACCTTACACTATTCTGCCGAGCGCTTTTCAACCAAAGAAATAAAGGCAAACGACGATAAGCAGCCACAACATCCAAACGCTGAATCGTATCAGCTCCTTTTCAATTAATTTTAAACTGTCATTGTCACAAGGTCATGAAATGCGCCTTACATACACTAAAAGCTACCATTACGATAAAGCATTCATGGAATTCGAGTCTTGTTACATTAAAAAAATCCACCCTTCGTATACTGAGAAAATAAAAAAAATCTTTGCTTTTTTTTTTTTACCTAAACCAATATTGGAATGGAAAGGAATATAGAGTTTGGGCCAAAGGCCAAGCGCTGGGGCCTATGAGTTCATTCAGCGATGAAAGGAAAATTGAGAGTAAAAGGTTACAAAGGTGTAACAGGAGGAAAATCTCGCAGCTGCAATACGAAACAATCGTTAGGAGAGGATGGATAGACCCAAAATCGTAAATCGAATAACTACGTCACTTCAAAATAACGCCATGTGTAAGTACTAATTTGTATTCTGTTATGAAGACACATCAGCAAATCAATCCCTGTACTCAGGCTGGCTTAATTTGGACAGGGATACAGGGGGAGAGAGAGAGGAGAGAGAGAGAGAGAGAGAGAGAGAGAGAGAGAGAGAGAGAGAGAGAGAGAGAGAGAGAGAGAGAGAGAGAGCCATGAAAAGACTAATGTTTGCTTTTATCACATTTCTAGAAAACTTTTAAATAATTTTCATATCAAAATACCTCGCGATTGATCAATATACTTCAAGATCATCGTTCAAAATGTTCAAAATTCGCACAAATAAGTGCTGAGGAAAGAACGTGTTAATAGCGGATTAAGGGAAAAAGCACTTTTTGTACCAGCTATCTACGATTACACCTAGAAATGTTTCCTATAATAAACTAGTTTTCCCTTCGCGTTAATTTCCTACTTACAAGTAACAAACTCAGGTATATACACACACATTTAACATCAAAATAACATAACCTGCTACATAAAACGCCAATTTACTTACTGGAACATCACAAGTTAGCATTGTTATACGCCAGGAAATTACAATGTAGTAATAGAACTGATTGCGACTGGCCGCTTTCATATGACATCGCCGAATGCAGGTGGTAATATCAGTTTCAGTTCCATTAGGACGGTTTAAAACGGCAGAAAACAAGGTAAATGGATATCCTGAATTAGAACGTGATACAGGTGAGCATCAGAAGGGCAATTACAGCGACCATTTATTATTTCGGGTCCACCAACGCTGACTTTAAAGTGAAATGCTAAATTCATTATTTACTTGAGAGGTTCAGAGGTTTAACCTTACGCAGTGCTTTTGCGTGGGGTTAGAAACTGACATCCGAACCTCATGAGACCAGATGATGTAGTCTTTAAAAAGGTTCGATATGCAATAATTCATTCTTATTTAAGTCAGATATTAAAGAGAAAACAATAATACTCAACCAAAGCTTAGAGCGTGAAAATTTGTCGGTGAATTTCAGCAACCCCTTAGTCATGCACTGTACGCCCATCCGTCAGTCAGTCAGTCATCTCCCTCACCTCTCTCTCTCTCGCATGCAAAGTTTATGATTACACATTACACACACACACACACACACATAAAAGCAGGGGTAATCCACATATGTGTTACAGAAAGAAGTTTAGGTTGGAACTCTAAAACAAACGTCTAATATTAATCACTATGAAAATCACTAACATGAGAGAGAGAGAGAGAGAGAGAGAGAGAGAGAGAGAGAGAGAGAGAGAGAGAGAGAGAGAACTTACTTTCAATTCCACTTTAAACAATCTTTAAACCATCCAAATGTACTAAAAGAGTGTTTCTTTATAATGTGCTTTATCATTTAAACACTCGCCGAAAGTCACCTACTTTAACTTCATTCAACATTCAGTAAAGTACTATTACATCCTTTCACTCATTAATCCACAAAGTCCCTTGTTGGAGCAGAATTCTAAAGAGGAAACGTCACGTCAAACAATCCAGAGGGTCTGTCATTAATGGACAGCAATGAAGCAACCTTAGGAAGCTGATGGTGCGAGTGTATCCTTTCAGCGTTTCCGCCGGGCCAATATGTTCTGCCAAAAGATCGATGCAGCCGTAGCTCTTGTGGGGAAAACGCGAGCGCACTATAAAGAATTAGCTGGGAAATTTGCTTCGATGGCGGTGTGGGTGTAATTTGCAACGATTCAAGAACTGTGTCCGTGTGCTTGCAAGTATGGTTTTACAAGTCTTGGGAATCTCCCTCTAATTCTTTATAAGCGATAGATAGGTAACGCAACTGTCCTCGCAAGACTATAGTCCAAGTTATTACTCTTTACACCAAACTGTCGGCAAAATACATTTTATGAATCTGCACAGATTTCTGTTGATCTCGTACCAATAATTATCCTTCTTCGTCTCTGAAGCTATTCCTTATCCGCGGATGAGATTCTGCATCATGTAAATCTAGCTCAATATCAAGCATTATCCCCACCTTTCAATCGTGTCAACTCATGATGTGAGGCAGAATTTCACTCTACTCTCTAAGTTGTGCGAGTTTGTTTCTTGAATGAGTTTTTCATTTTAATTCAAATTAGTTTTTGGTGCCATTTTCAAAGAACACGTATTTTACAAAAAAAAAAAAAAAGTCCTTTAGAGTATAAATCATCACCACACACTTTCCATTTTCCTGTCTCTTAACCCTAATATTTTCATCCATAACCTCTACTTCTCAATGCTCTTTCCTGAAAACCTATATGCAAATTCGCTCCTCAGCCCGTTCCGAAAGTCCTTCTCGATTAATTTTCTGTAAGGTTATTAGTGACGATCTGACTCCATGCGAGACAGACCAAGTACTTCCCCACAAGCCAATAAGTGGGGAAATACGAGTGTAACTACTATACATTTTACATTAGTCCTCTGAATACTGACTCTCCTGCTTTGGTTAGTCAAAATGCATAAGAGATTTCGGTCCTTAAGAGATACTGTAGAACAAAAATCTATTTTGACAGAATCCACTGATAGAGAGTATATAATAAGTCAACTATTGGCTCAAAGTAAAACATGGATTTGGCCCGCAGTACAGAAAAAACAGCTGTATTTCATCATCATTTTTATCATGAAACACAGCAACTTTACCGAGACACATAGCTCTTACCTGGGGCAAAATTAAAACCTGACCATAAGCTGCAATAATATTAGTATATGGAAACGTGTAAATACGTAGAAAAAACTTCTTCGTAATCATTAGGTTTCACTACTACTACTACTACTACTACTACTACTACTATAATAATAATAATAATAATAATAATAATAATAATAATAAGTTTATTCTCTTTACGTGAAAAATAACTATGTTAATGAAGCATCTCCACAAAGGAAAAACCAGTAGTTTCCCTTGAAAACTGAAGTTCGGCATTATAGAGACAAAAAGTGACCAAGACAAAAGTGTGGCTGACAGCAACGGTGAGTGGGGAGCCCATGAGGGAAAATTCCCGATAATGTTAATACGAAGTTTTGTGAATCACATCCTCTGGTGTTGGAGCATCCAGCAGGAAAGGCCAGACACAAACTTTATTTGACGTAACTACAAACCACCAACCAGTATGCTGGTGAAACTGAAAACCGGTTTTAAAGGTACCCTATGGTGCTCAACCAAATAAATTAATGAGCTTAAAAGATGCAAAGAGATATTAACAATTATTTTTTCTGCAAAAAACGATAATTTTTTTCCAAATAAAAGAGCGTTCACGCATTTTAATTGATATTTCGAAATCTTCACTCGAGTGAAACAAATTTGCGGTTACCGGATTCTCTCTCTCTCTCTCTCTCTCTCTCTCTCTCTCTCTCTCTCTCTCTCTCTCTCTCTAAAAACACGATATGATTTTTTAAAATCGAGAATTACTGTATCTTTTTCCAATTCTCCTTTTGTCCTCTAAAAACCAATTGCTTTTTTTTTATCGTTCGTGCGTTTTCACGTTTCGAAAGCATTCCTAAAGCATTCCTCAAAGACCTTTGTACAAATACACTATAAAAACTTAAACAAGGCTCGAGGTTTAAGAGATTTCTGCTTGAAGTTCTATCGCGCGCAAAGGTCAAAACGAGGAAAGCACTTGAGAGTTCCCTTTGCATAAAAGGTTATGCTATAGATAAAGACATGCAAGGTAAGTTTTCCATACAGCACTTACTTGAACGACGAAAACAACAAACAAGGGAATACGGTAATTCTTGTTCCCTAGAATGGGATTAAACGAATTTTACAATCAGACACCTCCTCAACCAGAGTTATCACTTAATGTACAATCTGTAAGGCAAGCTCAGCCATGATTATCGTGTTCTCGAAACACTATAAAAACACACCGAATATAAGTTAATAACAGATTCTAAGATTAATATTCCACAATACATACATACCGGATATTAAAATTAGAATTGCGAACTTGATCCCCTTTTAGGAAAATCGATATGAGCGTTTCAACACGTGCGTGTTCCCTGATGATATACTGGGCAAATCATCCGATTCAAAGGGCTATAATTAACACTATCCTTTAACACAGGATGGCGACCTGTAATTTCCAAGTGTACAGCAACATCAACTCTTAAAAAAAAAATTCCTTCTCTATACATACACACAAACGTGTGTGACTGATTCACGAAAATATGGAACGTGATGGTTGTTATAAGTAAAGGTAAATGCCACGAAGGAAAAATCTGAAACAACAGAGTGGTTGCTAGGCCTTTCGACACATGGTCCTTTACTAGCAGGCTGATGAAAAATATCAAAGTTCACATGAAAGCTCATTATAATCGACAGATGACGTACAGATATCCCTAAGGATGGGGATTATGAGGAATAGATGCACCTGGAATCCAACACAGTTGAAGAATTAGTGGACCAAACAAAACATAGGTAAATTTTTTAGAGGTTTTACATAGGATTAGGCCCAACTGGCTCAAAAGCAGGGAAGAGTCAATTAAAGGATTATACAGGGGAAGAGACTAACCACCAAAAATGACCCTTGAATGAATAAGCTGATTGCATACTTATAAAAGCACCACACATTTTCATCTTTTAGTAAACAATAACAATTTTTGCAAAATGAACATGTTCAGAAACACTATTAAACCTGTGAATGCATAGGAAACATATATAAGGTAACTCATTGGTAATTAAGTTAGTGGTTTTATCTTGAAGTCATTCTTGAACATTTTACTAATACGACAGTCCAAATAATGCATGCCGGGGCTAAGGTTGAAATTACAGCTAGAAGTAAGCTGTATAATTGCAGATTCTAAAACATTTCGTGAAGAAAAAACTTTCGATCTGCAATCACTGAACTTTCAGTCCAACTGATCCTGTGTGAGTTTTCACTTAAATCAATTGGACTGCCAGATTGAAAAAGTTCTCCTCAAGAAATCTTTTAGAATCTGCAATTATACAGCTTACTTCCAGCTGTAATTTCAATCTTAGCCCTGGCAGGTATTATTTGGACCCGTGTATCAGTAAAATGTTCAAGAATGACCTTAAAGATAAAATCATTGACTTAAGTACTAATTAGTTGCCTTATGTGTTTTCTATGTATTTGTATGTTTAATAGCTTTTTTTTTAAATGTTCATTGTGCAAATATTGTTACTGTTTACCAAATGTGTTGTACTTTTAAAAATATGTAATCAGCTTATTCATTCCAAGGTTATTTTTGGTGGTTAGCCTCTTCCTCTTGTATAATCCTTTAATTGACTTCTCTCTGTTTTTGAGCCAGTCGGGCCTAATCCTATGTAAAACCTCTCAGATATTTACCTGTTTTGGAAGGTTCACTAATTCTTCAACTGTGTTGGATTTCAGGTGCATCTGTTCCTTATAATCCCCATCCTCAGGGATATCTGTATGTCATCTGTGAATTATACGAGCTTTCGTGTAAACTTACTTCGATATTTTTCATCAGTCTGCTATACTCATTCTAGAATGAAATGACCTGTCCAGTGGGGCTGTTTGGGTCCTCTCCACTGTGTTTAATCTCCGCATATATGCCAAATCTATAACAAAACAGAGATAAAACCATTTCTCCCATTACAGATATCAAGCATCATCTTTTTCGTTACGCAGAATTCTAAGTCAATTACATGGGTTCACGACTGATAGTTTTTTTATGCAATAACAAGAAACGGAATCAGATTTTCTATAAACATGGCATTCTCATTTTGCCGCTGTTGCCAATATTTCAAACAGCTCCACGTGCGTTTAAATCCACCGATGAGCAACTTGAGACTGTCTCCACTGGGCAATTTCAGTGGTCACGGGTATTTTTGGAGGCATTTCCCCTTTCTACAATTACCTTGATTTCTTAATATCATAGGTAAAGAATAAATTAGTAAGCAAGGAAATATGAAATAAAGCATTACATAGAGTAAGTTGGAGGAGTGAGAAAATAAACAATCGTACGCGAACAGATAATTATGATAAATGTACATCTACAAGCACAGCCAAAATATTAAGACTAAGGTGGCCTTCAACTGTATGATGTTTCTTGTCTAGACGAAAATGTTAAAAATTTATAAATGGGCTATACATACAAAGGTAAATCTTTGTAAAAAATAAGAAAAACATGTTATTATTCATAGGTTGTGTAGAAGAAATGGATTGTCTATAGGTTGTGTAGAAGAAATGGAATGAAGACAAATCCTAAGCTGGGTGGAAGAGGAAGGAGATTAAAATACCTGGAAATGAATAGCAACCCCTATAATCTTACAATTATAGCCTCAGGGTTTGTCTCAAAGACATTCAAAGGTCTGTCAAGTTGTTGTTTTGTAAAACTGGCAACAAGGCAGATCTTTAAACACCACGCCAGAGAGGTCTCTTCGTGCTTAGTAGAGTATAGTAAAGGAACGTGTGTCGAAAGGCCTAGCAACTCACTCTGTTGGTTCATTTTTCCTTCGTGGCATTTGCCTTTATTTATGCGCAAAAAAGTTTAATTGGTACAATATATATAGTATATGTTTAATAATATTTCTACTGACATACGAACATAACTCACATTATAACAATGAGAAGGAGAGAGAAACTGAAAGCACCAGGTAGGGTCTAGGTGGAACCAGAAGAGTTAGAAGTGAAACAAGAGAAAAGAGGGAGCATTTGAGTGGAGATTTGTGGAATATAAAGAAAAATAGGAAAACTTAGGAAAAACAGTGGAATTTTGGAATACAAGATCCTCTGTATCAAAAAGAGGCGTTGAAGGCTATGATTCATACATACACACATTATCATGTGCTCGCAGGTATATGACTTCAAAGTACTGTCAGACATTTTATTTAACAGAGATCAAACAAGATCTTGAAAGTAACGCTAATTATACTGTCGATAAAGCTTCAAAAAATCGAATACAGTACTGTTAGAACAAAAAATGCTTACTCTCTCTCTCTCTCTGACGTATGAAACTTATACAGAACTAAACAATCAAGGCCTCATTTCTTTAATGAGTACTGACCATAACTGTAATAACATATAATTGCCAAGTGTTACTAACTTAGCAATCAGCTATCATGGTGGAAGGGTCATGTCGAATCCAAGTACGAAACCTGAAATCGACGAAAATGCACTAAGGAGAAAAAATTAACCTCTCTCCCTTGACAGCCGAATGGAAGTCGATTGTCTACCTCTGTAACTAATCCAAAAAGCACTGGCTCGAATCCTGGCCGAGGTATATGCACTTATCAATTACGACTCCCTTTTGGCGTAAGTTATTCCAAGGTATATTGAACTGGATATTACGTATATTTGTGGCTTAATCTATCTCTCTCTCTCTCTCTCTCTCTCTCTCTCTCTCTCTCTCTCTCTCTCTCTCTCTCTCTCTCTATATATATATATATATATATATATATATATATATATATATATATATATATATAATATATATATATATATATATATATATATATATATATATATATATATATAATATATATATATATATATATATATATATATATATATATATAATATATATATATATGTGTGTGTGTGTGTGTGTGTGTGTGTGTGTGTGTGTGTGTGTGTGTGTGTGTGTGTGACTAATCACTAACGACGTCACTTTCGGCATAAGGAAACATTCTTCTAACACACAACATTTACATGTACAAAAATGCGAATAATAACTGGCCATAAATGGAATCAAACGCACCACATGCTGACCTTTCCACCGATTTAAAACCATTTGAAAATACTTACAAACAGCAGCTCTTTCCTGGAAACTTACGGTACCGCACCTTAAAAATAGGAAAAGAAATGCTATTAAAGAATTAATTATAGACAGTCTATAGAGAATAAGAAATACAATATTGATATAAATAAACATTTCACTGTGAATTCAATTATAAAAACAAACAAATAAACACATACATGTAGATATTCAAGATAAGTGTGTTGTGTATATTGAATGTTTACACTTCTGTCACGGCGATAACGTTATTTATTTTGTTTGTAAAATACCTTTTGAAAATGACTGGCCAATCCGATAAGGACATCGTCAGTGAGCTAATTATTTAAACCCTTCAACAGCTGCGTTTTCAGTGAAAGAAAGCTGTTCATAGTGGATAACATACACCGAAAATAAATTTGACAAGAGTAAACAGAATATTCACATGGAGCTTATTTGAAAGTTAACTTTATGACAAGTGTTTCCTGCAGTTTAGCGATACATATTATTTTAAAAAAAGAACAGCAGAGTATGGAATAAAGTAAGCAAAGGATACGAAAATTTAAATATGCACACTACAATTTGACGTGTGAAAAGTCTGAGACACTCACAGGCTTAATTTGGTCCCAAACAAATTAAGAAAGATTAGAGTTATTTAGAACTTGATAAGCAAAAAGTTGCTATCAGTAAACATTACGGAGAAGTTTTGAAAAACTGAGAAATTTTAAAGACAGAAGCACGTTTCTTGAGAATCCTAAAAGTTGCTTTTCCTGAGTGAATCGTCTGAAAGAGAGGTACCTATATCGAGTTTGCGTAATTTCTAGCCGAATTCGACGAAAGTCTAAAAACCACCCAAAAACTGCGACAGTGTTTTTTTTTACTGGATTATCACCATCTATCCAAACTGATACGATTAACTCGGTAAGTATCGTTCTTTTAAGAACCATAAAATAGAGTTTTAAGAATGCAGGCATGTAGCTATTGTGCTTGATGAAACTTCTGATATAAATTGTTTTTCTCATCTTTCTAGTGTCGTAAGTTTACTTGATGAAAACGGGGACATTCGTGAAAGATTCCTCAAATTTACTGACGTCAGTAAATGCAGAATTTAATGGCATACAAGCTAAAATATTGAGCTAAGCTGTTTCGTCCATTCGTAATTTTTTTTCTTCGCTGCCTGCCAGTCTCCTACAGTTTTTAGCATCTCTACTGAACGAACTTCAGTGGTACACTTTTGACAAATGCCTTAGAAGCAAAACGCTTTCCCAAAATTGCTACAACAATACAGAATTACCCATCTACATTAAATGAAAGAGCCAAAGAGAATATGGAAAGTTTAAAAAATCGCTTCGATTATATTCAAGAAAATCTACGCTTGATGAATGACCGAAAAATGAAGCAAGAGATTGTACTAGAGCTTTGAAACCCTTTGATTTAAATTTTTTTTAATAAAGTACTTCCTGTCATTTATTCAGCTACTGATTATTTTGTTCATCGTACTGCAAACACTAACATAATTTTCTTTTTTAAACTGGGGTTGAAATCACATATCAAATATTGGTAAAGCAACTACAGAAAACTGAGGTTTAACCCCCCTCGAAAAAAAGATGGAAAATAGCAGCAGAGACAAGACATCGATCGACAGTATACTAGGATCTCTCTGAGAACATCCTTGAACTCAAGGTGAGATTCATGTCTACAAATCCTGCAGTTTCCAGGGGCTTTGGATTTTAAGACATCCAAGTTCTTTGAAGAAGCTTTTCCAGAAAATGTTCTTCAATCATTGAAAAAATGCTGAGCTCATTTTTACTATAATCGTTCTAAATCAGAATTGAATGTGGCGTTTTAACAATTTTTTGTCAAAGATGATGTCCACAAACTTATCAAGTACATAACAAACGCAATAAAACAGTATTTCCAGAGGAACATTCACTAAATTTAGTTTTAATATTGCCAACTACGACTTCGTCTTTCAAGCGATCTTTTCCAGCATTAAAAAGGATAAAAAAAAACTTACTTAAGTATTTCAAAAGGAGAGGAGAAGTTATCGAATTTGTCTTTGATGCCTATCGAAAAGTCTTTCCTGCAGAAAGAGACGGAAAATCGAGAATATTTTTATAATACAGTTACCGAGAAATTTTGAACGAGATCAAGGATCTCCAAAATTCATTTTAAATTTCTTCAGATGTACTGCCGGTAATAACCGTTTACCAAATATAAGCTTGTTTGATATTATTTTCCAATGTCGTTTGCTCAAATACATTTGCCCAATTTTTTTTAATTACCTTTAATGTAAAACCATAACAGCCTATACTTTCCGAACCTAATTTTCATATTAACGTTCAGTGCATACCCAGGTTTGAGTGTGTTTGGGAGGGTGGGGGGTTAAGTGGGATTGAAAGGCTGAAAATTGTGTTAATACGTGAAAGGACGGATCTGGATGATTTTAGTAGGTTTGACAATAAGGAATCCATTTGAGAATATTGGTTGTTTAAAAGAGAATAATTCTGAAATGTTTGGAGGGAGGACAAAATACTTAGAATGGACTGAACTGATGACGTGGAAGGAGGATCACAATATAAAGGGAAGTGCGAGAATAACTGCAAGGTACAGTTAAATGACACTGTGTGTATGGGGTTTCCCGTGCAGCTTATAAACTTTCTCTGTAGGTGTAAGGAGCAGAAAATGTGGAAGTTTTCTGCACGTAGGGTTCATCAACGCTTCAGGTGGTCAAGCATTACTGTTACCTTGACTGTGGCAGTGACAGCCTCAAAAGTAAAACACAACAGTTTCTGTCATATTCGAAATGCTTAGTGATGATGATCGTGCCAAAAGCCTCCACAACACTAGCATTTTCCTACTCCTACACAAATAGCTCATCATTCGCGCGTCTTAGTGGTCTTATTCCCTTTGCCTTGCATATATTTCCTTGCTCTTCCTAAACGTTAGTATCTTCCCTTTCACTACATTATGGTTTAATAAGGGTTGAGATACTCTGTTTTCCTTTTGCTTTATTTGAACGTTTTGCAGTTTTTAAAATACACAATATTACATCCAGAAACTTTTCCAGAATATCGTACCTGTACCGCTCTGAGCAGGAGACACATGAAAGATGATGCATTAAAGAGAACGATCGGAATACTAGGGGATGTCTGTGACCATCAATCTTCGTGTGACCTATTCCACTTGCGGGTCTATTTTCAGATGAACCCGAGGGCCTGGATCATGTAGTAGGAATGCCGAGGGATGCTTGGATGCTTCATGCATCTATCCTGTTGCAAATTCGTCTTTTATTTGTGCATCCCTTCCCCACTGCATCTACACACAAAACGGCTATCTTAATGCTAGCCCGCAGTACATCTCATGTCCCCTTGCCGTTATGATACTATCTAATTTTTAACCGACAGGTTGCAAGCATATAAAACACGGGTTGTAATAAACATCTGTATACGGGTAAATTATGAGGAAGATTTTTTCTTGCTTTTACGGTACGTTTAAGTTTCACAGAAACGTGATAAACAACAGCCTAACGTTTGAAGATTAGGAAGGGAATTTCGGACAACGCAACACTATAATGCACATCTTACATTTCCACTCCAGATGTACGAAAATTTCAGCGGAAGGTCGTTAACATTCCTCACCTGGAAGATGCTTCATTAAAAATCATAAAGGGGGAAGGGTTGCCACCTTTACCACCTTGTGGTAGTAGTTAAAATATGTAATAAATTCAAATGTTTACAGAGAATCTTCTGTGTTAAAATTACTACAATGAATATTAAAGGTGAATTAGGTGACATTACTCCGATTGTGACCGCTGGTAAAATTTTCTCTCTCTCTTCTTATTCTTCTTCTCCTCGGAATCAGAAATACTGGCATTCCAAAAATCGACTATATATTTCCGGAGTTTTCGTGTCATCTTTCATTACTTCAAGTCAGCAATTTTCAATTAATAATAGAAACCAGGTTTAAGTACTATACCGGCACAGAAAACCGCACGACATTCACCACACATCAAACTGTCTCCGACATCATCTTCCTGACCTTCACCTTGACCTCCTACATCACCTTTAAACCCAACTCTGAGGTAGTACTTGGATATTTGTTACTGTACTCCTTTTACTAACACCCACCTCAAGCGAGAATGTACGAACGGCCTGCAAAACAGCGACAATAGCTTGTATTCTTCATACGACTATGACAGTGAAACAGTTGATGAGACTACCGATACGCACTGCCAGACTCTTACGGGTCTCGCCAGAATTTTTCCCTGAAGGTTAACATTGGACACCAAATGAGAAGACATCAAAGGGAGCAGATGAAAATCAGAGAACAGAACACAATGCAGATGGGCTTATTCAAAGAACTTGTAATACAGTTTATACTGTGCCGTGCAAGCCACACTACCAGCGCTATCACCTTACGGGATTCACGGCGTCGAAGGAGACTGTATTTTCAGCGCTTCCTCATATTGCTCAAACCTGTTGCTTGCTAAGTCCTTTGCACTATCACCCGGATATTTCAACCTGAAACCTACAAGTATCTCAAGTATGCAGGAATAGTGGAACCTCTTCACCGGCTGCACACTGGCAATGGGGGGAGTAACCATTTTTTTTTTCTGCACAAGCTGCTCAAGTAACAACAAACAATACCAGTAAAACGTAATTACGAAACGTATAAAAAAGATAAACCACAACTTTAACTTACCATAATAATCGCCTATGCAAAATCTGAACAATTTATTATGCCCTAAATAACACTGCCAATTCAGTCACCAAAAACACTTCTAAATTTAAAACAAAAAAATTTTCCCCACAAGCATCCAAGTAAAATTTACCTTTAAAGATTAACAGGCACCAGGTTGACATGAAAGAGCAAAAGATGCTTTCATGGAGCGCGTTAGCTTTCCTGTTAATGCCGAGGCGAAAAGGAGAGATTGCCTCTTCCAGAGTACTTATGCAAGGATGCTCAACAGAATGACAATTTGTGTTCACTTGAAAATGCTCAGATGCGTGTTCTGTATTCACCTTTAACAGCTGGATGAATAAAATAAGCAAACCCCTTAAGATGCTTTCTCATCCTGCACGGCACTTCACTAAGATTCTAAAAGATTTACGAGTACAGACGTGAAACAGCTAAATGAATGAAATGAACAAACGCTAATAAGACCCGTTCTTTTGAAGGAATTCGCTTCACAAAATTTTTATATTAGTTATAACATCTGCGATGAATTAACTCCACTAAAATCAGTAAACGCCAGTACGATACTCTCTCTCTCTCTCTCTCTTGAAGAAGAAGAAGAAGAAGAAGAAGAGAGGAGGAGGAGGAGGATCTGAATACCAACCATTATTTTTTAAATCTTTAATCCCATTACACAAAGGTAAAAGCAAAAACTGTCATGTCTAACGCAGCGAGTTTCACAAACTATTACTATCTCTCTTCCTCTCTCCCTTGTGTTCGTCCTTTCCATTCCTCATTCACGAGAGAGAGAGAGAGAGAGAGAGGAACAAGCTGTGAAACAACTCCGACAGAAGTTCTTTGCGCTTTGTACTCAAACCCCCACCCCATCTTCTCTTCCCATGGGTAGTCACGGAGGAAAGTAATTCCGTGAAAACCTATAATATTTTGGCAACCTGACTTTTAAACGCCATAAAGGCAAGGGATTATGACAACGGAATAAAAATCAACCTCCCTCTCTCAATGCAAAAACAAAGAAACCGGAAAGAAGGTAATAAGTATATATATACATTATCATTATTATAAACGAAGCGAAAAGAAATTTGATGATGGTAATAATTCTTAGGAAAAAGAGTGGGTTAATAACACCGAATAACGAAAGAAGAACAAGAACAGACGATGATTTCTTCCACGGACAAATTACAAGAAAAAATGGTAAAGAACAAGAAAATAAGAACTCTAATGAGGATGAAGAAAAGGCAGCGCGCTCTTTGTAAACGCTTCGGAACAAAAACAGGAAGCCAAAAGAAATGAAAGAATCAAAGCAAAAGTTTGTGTGTTCTGTCTGTCTTACTGGATGAAACGCGGGATGGAGAAGAATAAAATTAAGTAAGTCTCTAAGAGAAAAGCCAGGTATTTGGGGAAATAAATAAAAATTCATGAAAGTGAAATGAACGCATGTGGTGGGATAATTTAATTTTTCTCCTATAATGAGTCGGTAATCTGCGTTCTCACAATTCTTAACACAAGAATTCTAATCATGTTTGAAAGCTTTAGTTCAAATTTCTCATTTAATTGTTTGTTGCAACATTCAGATATATCACACGGAAAAAATTTAATATATATATATATATATATATATATATATATATATATATATATATATATATATATATATATATATATATATATATATATATATATTTGTATATAAGAGAGAGAGAGAGAGAGAGAGAGAGAGAGAGAGAGAGAGAGAGAGATAGAGAGAGAGAGAGAGAGAGAGAGAGAGAGAGCCTCTTGGTACAACTGGCAAGGCCTCAGATGGCTGGAGTGGCATCCCCAGCTCTTCTCCTGCCGTGGCCTCTCACTCAATGGACCGGCAGTCCTACTACATGCTACTAAGGAACCACTCCTTGTGAACAATCTGTTTCAATTCAGGAGCCCGTCAATTAACACCTCAGTGACCTCACAGCTTATCAGCCACATATCCAAGCGCACACACATATACTTTTATATATATATATATATATATATATATATATATATATATATATATATATATATATATATATATATATATATATATATATATATATATATACACACATCCATAAACGCAAAACAACAACACCGATACATTTTCCTCCTGGTATCTCGGACCTGAGGGAAGCCAACATACTGGTCTAGATTTGCAAAGTTTGCGACTCCATCATCATCATCATCATCACCAGAAGCCAACAGCCACTCTTCTTCGTTCATGAAACCATTGAACTGGCGCTGAGATAACCCCTAGACCTTTTCAATCACCGGCGATATTTCGTGGTCAGTCTTGCGTCAGCCATTCAAAAGTCACCCCTCTAATGGCTGGTCCAAGTTTGAAGGGATGAGTTTTTAGATCTCCCAGTACTAGTTTAATCAAAATTTCATATTTTCACAACTCAATTTAAAGCACACTGCACATGCTTCGGCTCAACGAGAAAAATCACCAAATCTATGAGAAAAACATAAAGTAATTAAATCAAGTTCTCACCGGACGTGTTTCTACACACTGGGTATCAGAATGATCCCTAGCAACAACATATTTATAAACACAGCACGAAACCGGCCGAGCAATATGCCAGAGAAAGGACGTCTCAAAAAAGATGCAACGCCAACCATTTCTGCCATGCTGTCCATGACACTTCCTGCCGAACACGTGAGTTCACAAACTCCCTCCCTATTATTAACGAGATTCAAAACAAACACAAAGAACAATGAGATTAAAAATGAACATGATTGTTTTTTACCATAAAATCATATTGTAAATGCATACAAATTCACACACAAATATGACACATACATACATACATACACATACACACGCGCGCGGCCAACCACCAGCAGACGGCCTCTCCGCTTACTCCTCAATCAATAAGTCCACCGCCTTCCACCAACCAACCAACCCTTCCGCTGGCCTAACTCTTCCTCCCCTCCCTTTCTAAGAACATTACCAACCACACCTGCAACACCAACCCCCCTCTGCACTTTCCCACTTCCCCAGTCTCCCAACCCCTAAACAGAAACACAAACAGTATTTTCGCAGTTTCTCCTTCTGCAAGGAATATCTGCTGATTTGCTCTGCTAGACGGTACCGGCGTCCAAGTTCTAAAAATGACATCAAACGCATGCTCTCCAAATCACTAATCGTGAGAGCACCGCTAGAATTCCTGTGTATATATTATCGCTCGTCTTCTGTTTTCCTAATAGCAGATTTTGCATAAGGGTACTCACATCAAATAATTTTCTCCCTTCCCTTTACACTGTCCACAATAATTTCTTACTCTCCTCGCCTTGTGCTATTTTTCTCACTTTTACCTACGTAACCTGCTGTTCCTCAGGCGTACGGCACTTGACGTCAATCAATTTCTTGTCAAGTAGTATTCAAGTCAACACAGAAAGAGAGAAGGTGGGGGGGTGGGGTGAGGAGAGGAAGATATCTCAACACCTAACCGAAAGACACCTGTTGGTTGGGAGAATACAAAAGGGAAGGCTACAGGTTACTTGGAGGAGACATGTACCTTTCTGCACTCAGATATTTAAATATTCGTCAGCGCCTGCTTTTTGTTCGACGTCTTTCTAACGGTTCAGGAAAATGGCCCAGCTTCCTCTTGTCACCCAAAACAACACAGGATTTATGGTCTACTAACCAAGCCCTGGAAACAAGATGGAAGCGTCTTTGTGCCACCCGTAGACCTCTGCCACTCTAGTTATTGGGACATCTTTGGATGACATCCACCAGCAACACCATCCTCGCACAACTCTCAAAGCAACTTCATAATATGCTGATTTCAGTTAAGTCTACTTCTTTAACTTCGTTCAGGTATGAATATAACTTGACACCTGCTCGGGATACTGAACTTTGAAGTGCAATAAAAAATATATATAGAACATACCACATTCCATAACTCTATATAATTCAAATACATTCCCCTCCAAAGTTAAAGTAGATTACTTCAAACTGTTATTAATTAAAACTTTATCATCCCTAAAGCATTTTCTTTTAATCTTTCGTTTAAATTTTTTTTCTCATTTCTTCTTCCACGAAATATTAAAGACATTGCCTCCAAATTCAAAGGAAATCAAAAAGAAATATTCGAGGGAGGTTTTTCCTTGTGTCCTCATAAAGAAACATAAAAAGTGTCTCAAGTTCTTACAACCTCCCTTGCACGATAGTTTGAAATGTGGAACAATAATCACCTATACCCTGATAGAACGAAGCATAATAGAATCTGGGCTGCAAACAAATATACACATTTACTAGGAAATTCTGAATCCCTCTAATCAAGAAACACCGGTCCAACACCCACAACTCGACTAAGGCATCAAGTGTCATACACTAGTACAAATAATGAAGACTTTAAATGAAAACCAAGTCGTACCACTGGACAGATATCATCCGCAGTGAGAAGGATTTAGGCGTCTCGTGATGGTGTAAACGTTCAGAGCTCCCCGATTATGTGCTGCTGCTGGCACGCAATATATATATATATATATATATATATATATATATATATATATATATATATATATATATATATAGAGAGAGAGAGAGAGAGAGAGAGAGAGAGAGAGAGAGAGAGAGAGAGAGAGAGAGAGAGAGAGATCGCCTTAAACACCGTTCGACACATGGTCGAGTCAAAAATAATAATATATAGAAAATTACATTAGTTTTACATATTGTAGATGTGACAATGATGAACAGGATGTAGAGATGGTTTGGGCATGTACTTAGCACAATCCATGGGTGAATAGCGACGGTGTCAGCTGGGCCCCTGTGGGTACCCGAGTTGAAATACCTGACCTACTTGATTGAAAACTGTGAGGAATGAGGCTAGAGATGAAAGGATATTTGTGGAAGACAATGCACAGGAAAGACACGAGTAGCGAAAATTCACAGAGGCCCTCCGCATCACACCACGAGGGAGGTGATGAGTGTGTGTGTGTGTGTGTGTGTGTGTGTGTGTGTGTGTGTGTGTGTGTGTGTGGCAACAAATTCACTATACCTTGGAAAAATTAAAATTCCCGTCGAGTGTAAATTATTCCAAAGGTATGGTGAATTCAATATCAAGTGTTATTTATGGCAAAATATTTACGTGTGTAACTGACAAAACTTCATAAGCACACACATTTGTGTGTCGCCTACAAAAGAGAAAGTTGCATATGTAAATGTGATAATCGTGAAAGGGAGATGAAAGAAGAGTAAAGGTGATAACGTCAGCTGGGTTCCTGTAGTCACCAACAGTTGAAAGACCAGACATACTTGGATGAAAGTTGGGACAGGAGGCTGGACACGAGCGCAGATGTGTGAAGGAAAAGAGATGATGGCCAAAAATTCAGAGTACCTTTGCTTTACATGGCGTTGGATAAAGTAACTTGTATATATATGTATACACATATATATGTGTATGTATGTATATATATATATATGTATGTGTGTATTATTTATATATATATATATATATATATATATATATATATATATATATATATATATATATATATATATATATATATATATATATATATATAATATACATAAATGCGTGTGCTCACAACTATTAAGCCACAAAATTCGTTTAATATCAAATTCACTACACCTCGAGAATAGCTTACACCGAATTTCAAGTGATAAGTGCCTCGTCACCAGTGAGATTCGAACTGCCGCATAGCATAGTCACTGTGTTTTCGTCTTTTCAAAAACAAGCGGCAGTTCGAATCCCACTAGTGGCAAAGAACTTATCACTTATTATTCCCCTTGGGTGTAAAGCTATTCCCGAAGTATAATGAATATGATATTAAAGGAAATTTGTGGCTTAATACTTGTGAATATAAGAAAAGGTAACGGTGTGTTTTTTGTGAATATAAAAATGTCACTGTGTATGTGACAAAAATTATATACATACACATATATAAATGTACAGTATATTTAAATACACACACACACACACACATATATATATGTGTATATCAAAGTTAGAATGATAAAAAAGTTACCTCTTTATGGCACGACGATGAAGCATTAGAATTACTAGACTGCACTGTTTCATAAGGTGTGTCGTGAAAGAAACCCACGAAATGGCAACGGTGTTTTCATTGCCACATGTAAAAAAGCAGCAACTAGCTTCCTAGTGAAATTAGCACCAGGATGGTACTAACCTCTAGAAGGAAGATGCCAAGCTACTTAAACCTATTCTCGTGGAATTGAGTTTCTTAACATATATAGAAACATTCTATTCTATGTACTTGAAAAAACGAGCACTTACAATTAGATTAAAAATATTCAGAAGCAAGATTCCAGGGGGGAAGAAGGTAGATGGAGGGGGGAGAGGTCTTTCATAAAGGCGTTCATACACTGAAGTATATTCCCTTCGTGTTTTCGGTGACTCCAATTGCAAAAGGAACCCGACACTGCATTTAAGATTACAAGCAACAGAGCAACACTAGTCCTTATGCAGATGAAGATATTCCCATGCGAGAAAAGCTCTCTCGTAATGTCATTGCTATATTCGCCGCTATTTCTTGGTTATCTTTACAGAGCACAATCTTTGTAATAAAACGTTCCACATTTTATTTTGCACGCCTTTTCCAAGATCAAGCACGTATGGAAATCTATTACAAAAGCGGCTTCCAAATCTTCTTAGCCAAGACAGAAAGCTGCCTCCAGATATGTTCACAGATGACAGGAAGCTTTTGGATGTTGGCTTGTAAATCATATACGTTTGTTTAATTCAGGGACAAATCACGATTCACATACACGACGGTAATTAAGGATACAATAGTGAAACATTTTGTGTGTTTTCGATTACGTTATTGTTAATCTTGTCAGACAAGAGTATGAAATAAACAGTAAAGGAAACACCACCAAGAAAACATTTAACATGATGAAAAGCGAAATACTTTAATATTAGCCTACAACCCAGCTAACCTAAACACTTTCTTTTTAATAATCCGAGACAAACATGTCGACTGCTACGGCACACTTGGAAAATATACGAGTATCTTGCATAAAATAAATTCAGCTATATGTGAATCATTCTCTCCTGCTCTCTACGACTGACTTCTTGTGTTTGCACTTCAAACATGCCCTAAAAGCTAAGCGTCTGTTTAGACATTTACAAGTTCACTTTATCACAGAGTTCATTGAGACATAACTGGGTCAGGGTGACTGACCGACTGATTTCACATTAACAACTGGCGTTACAACCATCATGGTCATCATAGTTTGGCCACCCTATCCCACGGGGTTGGGATACTTTTAACACACTTGAGGCGTTCTTTACTTTGTTTTTCTTTCTAGGTAGAAAAAATGTATAAACTTGACTTTTAAAGTTTTCATAATCCCCTCCATACACCTGGCGCAATGAAACCTCAACACGGCCTCTCTCTACAGCGACTATTTCGGCCATCGTTCCCGTCGGGTTACAGGGAAAAAAAAAAATCGTTTTTTCCCGCACAATAAGATCACTGCATGCCGTATTTATACGTGGAAACCCCGCAACCGTGGTCTAAGGAAGGGCCTTCACGATCCAAAGAGCGTTTCCTTCCTCTTTGCTTTCACTCAGTCAAACTTGTCACCAGACCCTTTTCCTTCTCCCTGCATTTCGTCTCCGTGGAGGGCAGTCTTAGTAAGTTCAGTTCACCAGGTAGATGACTAACTACGATTACAGAACAGAACGAGCAGGGAAGCGTTCCCTAAATCAAGAATATCTTATAATGGTTTGCCGACCGTTGTGGGTTGTAGCTGGGATAGGAGGAGAGAAAAATGATAAACATGCAATCCTCACCTGACCGAGATACTACATCATTTTGAATATATAATTTAGGCCAAAGGCCAAGAACTGGGACCTATGAAGTCATTCAGCGTTGAAAAGGAAATTGACAGTAAAAGTTTGAAAGGTGTAACAGGAGGAAAATCTCGCAGTTGCACTATGAATCAATTGTTAGGAGGGGGTGGAAAGTAAGATAAAAGAGAATATGAAAGGAGGTACAGTAAAAGGAACGAAAGGGGTTGCAGCTAGGGGCCGAAGGCACGTTGCAAAGAACCTTAAGTAATGCCTACAGTGAACCGCACAAGATGCACTGACGGCAATACCAAACTACGGGGGAATACTACAATTTTAATATTAAAAAAATCCAGAAAAGGGATATAGGTAAGCGTCTATCAGGTTCTTACTTTCAAGATTAAATACCAAAAAGAATATGCATAAACTTTATTCGACTAAAATGTGAATAATGCTTATTTCTCAAAAACAAATGATGAAACACTATCCTTATATTTAACTGGTGCACATCATTCGTCCACACTATCACAGTAAAATACAAAAAATAAGTAGCCATATCCAAATTCGTCTTTGACATTATGACTGGGTATCAATTCAATA
The DNA here is from genome assembly GCF_040412425.1 of Macrobrachium rosenbergii. Classification (NCBI taxonomy): domain Eukaryota; kingdom Metazoa; phylum Arthropoda; class Malacostraca; order Decapoda; family Palaemonidae; genus Macrobrachium; species Macrobrachium rosenbergii. Next base: position 28,206,993 of record NC_089746.1, read on the forward strand.
AAAAAAAATAATGCCACATTGGAATTACCTTGGTACAAAACAAATTTTTTAAGCTACATACATAAACTGATTAGCTTGAGAGAGAGAGAGAGAGAGAGAGAGAGAGAGAGAGAGAGAGAGAGAGAGAGAGAGAGAGAGAGAGTCTGTACAATTTACCCCGAAATGTAATATCTGGTCAAGATCATGTAATATCTGGCCAAGATCATCAGAAAATCTCGTATTCCAAGAGCGAAAAATCTCTAAATTTCGTATTCCATTTCCTTAAGACCCCAGTTATACTCGAGAACAAAAGGCAGGGGTAAAACTTCAACCGCAGGCTAAGGATACCCTCGAACTAATGAACGGGTAAATGTATCTCTCGCGAAGAGCGTAACTACAACCAAGCCTTTTCTAGCAATTAATATTAGCTGGAATGTTTGCGGCAAACTAAATTACAACTGGAACAGGTACTGAATGTATAATGTTATGAAATGGCTGACAAATATATTAAACAAAACTAACATATGGTGTTCAGTATTAAATCACTGCTAACCAGCTAATGCTGATTTCCGTTTACCTCGGGAATAATTTTACAACCTAAGCCGTGATGGGTTGATACATGGGGAACAGTGGCGTTATTCAGCTATCAACAGTGATCATATGAACTGATTTCGACTCGGTATATATTTCTTCCGAGGTCAGGTTCAACCCATCTCCACCATAACACCCAAGTGTTACATTCGTAACACGTGGCTACCAAAGTACTTTACAACAAACTAGATATATATATATATATATATATATATATATATATATATATATATATATATATATATATATATATACATACATAGTTATATTAGTACGGAGTGTAGGACCCTTGTTGCATGTTCGATTAAATCGCTTCCCATGAACTGGATTCATCGCATGATGTTCAATATCCACCACTCATATCATGTGATATTGGGATCCGAGGTGCACTCTTATTCGCTGAAGCTTGACGTTTTTAATAAGGTCAATACATGTCTCCCTGTCTACACTGATGGTAAAGATTGGACTTACCTTGTAACTTACTTTATATGGTTAGACCTAAATTGCTCATTTTGAGAAATGCGCTTAAACCGTGAAAATATTCCTCGTCCTCATCCAGATTAACGCCGAAAACCTGTTTTGAACCGAACAGTATTTGGGTCTGTATTCTTGGTAAGTTGAGCTTACTTTTCTCTGAAGAGGTAATATGTTACAATTAGCCGGTCAAAATATCGCAAGAAAATAAAAGTCCAGAATTAGAAGTGAATAAATAAAATTAGATTATTTCGCCTCTTTTGTGCATATAAGCTGTGCTGGGAAGGACAGCTTGTTTGCACATTTTCCAAGCCTATATAAAAGGCTACGTTTAATTAGGCAATATATTACAATTAAATGGGGAAATTGTTAAAACAAAATAAAACAATGTACATACACTGAAAAAATGAAGGAAAAGTTTTGTCCCTTTCTCTGTCGTTCAAAAAAATGTGAACGTTGGGAAGCATGGCTTGTAGGCAAATTTTAGAGCACTTGGGAGGCAGTGCGGTCGTTTTGTGACCTCCCAGAAAATGAAATATGTTGTGAATTTCCTGCCCCAGGGCATATATATAGCAACCTTTGCGGCATATCATATCTCGTTAGTTGCCAACCTACGAGCGATGGGCTACATAGGAAATTCGGGAATCGTACGGCCTCCCTCTCTGTTTCCTGGGCTTTCATTGTAAATTCGTCATTCTATTTCCCAGGTCGATGGTGCGCGTGCACATTATGGTTTCGCGTTCGTTGTTCAAACAGAAAACGCCTAAAATGAAGGGAGCTTTTCACGTCAAAATGGCAGGAATTGTATTACGTTCCCTCTGGATATTTTGAGACCAGATTGAGCAAGTCAAGGACATATGTGACGATACTTACACAGGTCTACATTATAATGTTAGAATGCTCGTTTTATGAATAGGTGTTCAGGTTATTGTGACCGTGACTTTTTGTTCCTAGTTCCCAGAACTGTTAACTTTCCCTCGAATACTGTAGCTTGCTGACTGGACTGTGGGTTTCCTTTGCACTTTACGCAGAAAAATAACTTTTAATGTTAATGAAGAAGCATTCAACGAACTGCTGAACTACGCTGAGCCGGAATGGCTTCAGTAAGTAAAATACCAACCGCCCCCCCCCTCTTACTGAATAAGCAATAGTTACCGTTGATTACCCGCACGAACGCGCCTTGTGGATGACTTTTCTAGGACAAACAGCTCGTTATTTGCATTCGGCAGGCTTCTATATTGCGACGCTGTGCATGTTGTCCTTTGTTGCCGAGAGTTTTGGTTGGATGGCTTTAATAAGAAATGCTTCCTTTTTCACAAGCATAGTCAAGCTCTAAATGATGATTACTTGAAGATATGTGACGAAGTTATAACGAATTACAGTGCCTTGTTTCTTAACTTGCCGCACTCCTTTTGATAAAATCAAGTTTAATACTGTTAGGCATCAGCAATCTGGGCCTTTCAATTACCCTAGAATGAAACATTATCATGGAAACTTCAAAAATTTATAAAGGAAAAACTAATTACATAATAAAATTCTTACAACACGATAAGCACTCACAATCACTGTGTTGGATCTACAGAGGCAAACACGCAGTTCAGGAGAGGGACTGCAAACATAACTGTGCCGAGAAACTGCAAGCCATAACTGTGATGAAATATATTACAGGATGAATAAGGCATGGATACGATGGAAACGCCAGCATTACCATTAAGCATACTTGGCAGACAGCGGTAGATTTTATGTTGAGCCGAGTCACTAAGCGTGTGGTATGAAAGGCAACGCTAGATTTGCAGAACCTGAGAGGCATGCGATAAAAAATAAGGAGTCGAAATTTTAACAGTAAATAGCTAACAGAGAAAATACGGTATATATACATTACAAAGTGTTAATAGTTATAATTATATGAACATGTTTTGGAGAAAAAAAAAGGGATATCAACTTATGCTTAATGAAAAAATAGAGACATGTGAGAAAGTGAACTTGTATCCATGAAGAAGCAGTTACAGTAAATGGCTCAATGCTTGTTACCAGGAGGAATATGCTGATGTCCTGTACATCATGATGGCTGCATAAATTCGTGACGTGGCTTCGAAGACATGTAATTTCATGGCAATTTGTCTCGTCTTTCTCTAAGATTTTATTTGTATAAATAAAAAAACAGCAAGAATACACATACATAAAAGCTATTTCTCATTCAAAGGAAGGGAAGGGGCTTCAAAGGAAATCAAGTAATTGTAAAGAAAATTTAGGCCAAAGGCCAAACGCTAGGACCTACAAGGTCATTCAGCGCTGAAACTTATGATGAAACAATTGTTAGGAGAAGATGAAAACTAAGATGGAAGAAAGATATGAACAAAGGTATAGTAAAAGGAATAAAAGGGGTTGTATGAGCTAGGGGCCGAAGGGACGTTGCAAAGAACCGTAAGTAATGACTACAGTGCACCGCGTGAGGTACGCCGACGGCACTATCCTCAAACGGAGATTCAAAGGAAATCAAGACCATACTCAATGTCATTTTCATCCAAAGGTGAACCCAGTCACAAAACCGACAGCACAAAGTTTTGGTTCATCTGAAGTAAGCTGGTGCTCTCACCACGCAGCATCAGCCTCCTTCCTGTACGCTGCATACATTCTTGCGCTTTCTGGTTAGGCTGTCTAAGGGTTTTCCGTGCCAATACATCAAGCAGGCTTTATGGGCCTCCTCTGGTCTCCTTTCTACCAACAATCGTGCATCCTTTTCACCAAATATCTAACGACCAAATAGTCTGGACTCTGCTTTCTACCAACCTATCGTCCTACATTCTCCTCTCGCGACCTACACATCTCAGACCTTGCTTGGTCCTTATTTTCACCGTCGATAAACTTTTTAACACAAGCGTCTTTACATTTCACACATTTGTTCTTTTCCTTTTTTTATGCTATTTCACTGACTTTTTTATGGTACGCTTTTTCTCCCACCCCATCATCATACTTCATACAGACTCTTGAGCGTAAATGCACATCACCCACCTCTTTATTCCCTAATTCATACTATATTCATTTCTCTTCATTTCTGACTTTGTTTACTGAAAGGGGGTAAAATAAGATTTAGAAAATGTTTCGTACACGTTACACGTGCATATCCTTATCTCCCCATAGTACGTTTAGACTAATCGTCTACGCAGGTCAGTAATTTTTCTCAAAAAAAATTACTCATAACCATCAAATTAATAAACTACCACAATCAATACCTTGGATTCTCCATACCGTTCATAAGTCAGCCTAAAATGGTACTCTTACAGATGAGGTTTATTCTCGTATCAACATGTAAAATGGCTTCAAGTAGTGGCACAGACGGTTTCCTTCAAAATATGAGCAGCACTAACAGGTAGTGCACACATCAACGGTGTTTCAGCTTCAAGAGGACTGTTAGAATTGCTTATAAAATAATGGGGAGTCACCTAGAAGTACACAATTTACAAGTCATTCACATTTATTGTAGTAGTATTCATAGCACAGGGGCAGGTAAAAAATACCGGTCAACCCCCTTACACTAATACAGTATTACGTGCATAAATGAGTATAAACTTTCCAAGTATCCAATAAAACACGGGGGTCAAGCGATGCACCTCGATGTCACGGGGATCCACTTCCGAGACAAAAATAACAGTGTCAAGTCAGGAACACAGACCTTCAGATAATGTAAAAACAACAGTTACGACAAAAATATAAAAGGAACGAGACAGGGGAAGCGACACCTGTGACAGCAGAACTCTTTGCGAAGCGGCTTTACTATCGCTACTACAAAATCTGAAGTCTATCCCACTGACACATTCATCCATCTGCTTTAACCATCGGCCAACATATAAACCACCTATATCGATGCCGGTACACCATGACAGATCAACAGCAGAGCAAGAGTGTTCCGTTCCTAAACAGCAAAATTTCTGCTACGAAATAAATACCCTCTCTTCCAGTCTTATTTCGGCAAAACAAGTACCCATGTGCAACCAACTCTCAAGTAATGGAAAAGAAATTCTTTACATAGCTTCAAATCTTTGATAAAGTTCAGCCATTTGTTGCCAAGATTCTTTGCGCTAAATCACAAGAACTCAAAATAGCAACGTGACAATAAACAAGCAAACAATGCGCCGAAAGTTTCTTCGGCGCAATAGTTTTCTGTACAGCCGCTACAACGTATAATCAAAGTCACTTATTATATATACCTTTCGGTGGTCTCGGTATAGTGCTGTATGCGCCGCGGCCCATGAAACTTTAACCATGGCACGGCGGTGGCATATCCTATATCGTTGCCTCGTTGCCAGAAGTACGATTATGGCTAACTTTAACCTTAAATACAACAAAAACTACTGAGGGTAGAGGGCTGCAATTTGGTATTTTTGATGACTTGAGGGTGGATGATCAACATACCAATCTGCAGCCCTCTAGCCTCAGTAGTTTTTATGACCTGTGGGCGGACATAATAAAGTGCGGACGGACAGACAAAGCCGGCACAACAGTTTTCTTTTACAGGATACTAAAAGAGAGAAGAGAGAGAGAGAGAGAGAGATTACTCCGAGGCAAGCTGATTTATATAATATATATATATATATATATATATATATATATATATATATATATATATATATATATATATATATATATATATACGAGGGTAAGTCAAAAGTTCCAGGAAAAATTGTTGAATGATGTATTTACACAGGAATGAAACAACCCAAATACTTGTAAACAATTATCTGTGATGTAGTGATCCATATAGACTTGTTACCTCAGTCATCCTCTTGCTACCGTGTGGTGTTAACATCTGCTTCAGAAAAGTAACTTCTTGAACCCATGGAAAATAAAAATTTTGAGATGAGAGCTAACATCAAGTTCCTGACCAAGCTTGATTGGAAACCAGGAAAAATTATTGAAGCTTTGCAACAAGTTTATGGAGATTCATCTCCATCTAAATCAGTTGTTTATGATTGGATAAAGCGATTTAAGGATGGTCGGGAGGACCTCAAAGACAACCCAAGAGAGGAAGACCATCGACTGCAAAAATGAAAGAATTGTGGCTTTGGTGCAGAATCTAGTGGATGAAGATCGTCGGATTACTATCGATATGATAGCTAATGAAACTGGGATCTCCCATGGTTCCGCATTTTCAATTTTAAATGAAAATCTTGGTTTGAGTAAACTTTCAGCACGTTGGGTCCCAAAAGCGTTGCGCGAAGACCAACTGCATCAAAGAGCTGAACTTTCTCTTGCAGTTTTAACGAAGATTGAATCAAATGAATCAGAGTTTTTTTACCGGATTGTTACTGGAGATGAAACTTGGATCCATCAATATGACCCAGAAAGTAAAATTCAATCAAAGCAATGGTTACCAAGAGGTTCAGCTGCACCAGTGAAGTTCAAAGTGGCGAGATCTGCCCAGAAGGTTATGGCAACAGTGTTTTGGGACTCCAAAGGAGTGATTTTGATTGATTTCCTTGAAGGACAAAAACAATCACCGGGAACTACTACAAAGGTGTTTTGCAAAAACTGAAGACTGCATTGGCTAAAAACGTCGAGGAAAGTTGCACCGCAGAATTTTGTTCCATCATGATAACGCTCCAGCACATTCATCAAGGGTTGCAAGAGAAGTCCTACGGAAATTTAGGTGGGAAACTCTTCCACATCCTCCTTATAGTTCTGATCTTGCTCCTTCAGATTTTTCCTGTTCCCAAAACTCAAGGAACACTTAAGAGGAGTCCGGTTTGAATCTTTGGATGCTGCTAAACATGCAGTTTCAACATGGTTTAATAGAAAGGCCCCAAATTTCTACAAAGAAGGGTTGCAGAGGTGGAAACAGCGCCTTGAAAAGTGTATAGAGTTAGATGGTAGATATGTAGAAAAATGATGTTTGAATTTCTTTAAATAAAGAGTATATTGAATTTTTCCTGGAACTTTTGACTTACCTCGTATATATATATATATATATATATATATATATATATATATATATATATATATATATATATATATATATATATATATATATATATATATATATATATATATATATATATATATATATATATATATTATATATATATATATTATATATATATAATACATATATACATACATACAGTACATATATATGTGTATGTATATATACATATATGTATACATACATACATATATGTATATACTATATATGTATACATACATATATATATATGTATACATATATATATAAATATATATATTAGTATATACATATAATCATAGACGTTATGTTTGCCCACAAACACTGTCTCTTTATCTACAATTAATATTTTTTTCTTAGAAAAAGCCTAAGATAAAAACTTTATAAGAAAATAATCGCCTGTATTACAGCGATTTGACAACTGACTAAACATGAAAGAAGTAAATACGATTATCATGGAAATAAGGGAGTTTCCAAGTTAGCAGTAGAGACTGCTGGGGCGAACTTAGCACAGATGTTGCCTTCACTGCAAGTGTGTGTGTGTGTGTGTGTGTGTGAGAGAGAGAGAGAGAGAGAGAGAGAGAGAGAGAGAGAGAGAGAGAGAGAGAGAGCCTTTGAGGTAACACCGAAATGCATAAGAAAACTTATCACAAATGTGTTGTGTAAATTTAAGGATGCCGCACTCAACCTGAAATTAATGGCACTCAACAAAAACGGTGCTCATGTATCTAGGTGTTATACAGTAAAGCTTCTTGAAGCTGGACATCGAGAAGCTTGAGCAACTCATGTCGAAATAGACTTGCATTTCTAAAAACTATATCTGAGGAGGTGCAGATGATCAATGAGGGCTTTATTTAGCATTAAGAGAGTATGTCAGCCTGCTGGAAAATAACAGTACCTGGGACGTGGATATCACGACGGACACTAAATATCGGACGAATCCTGGGAAACAAATTTACAAAAGCATAAGGACAAGTAGACACATTCCAGGGAGGAGATAAAGAACGCAAAGTAGGACGCAGTAAGCACTTAAGTTTCGATGGTAAACTTGAACGAGAAAGATAAGAGAGAATACTTGGACATACAGGCGAATAATGATAACAAAAGAACGTATTCAGAGTGGCACTGGTGTTAGGTAGCCAAAAGATTTTCTATCGAACTATCAATGGGTAAAACGAAGAGAGAAAAACACCTGTCAAAAGGAGGAATGGGTCAATAACATCAACATCAGAAGAAAAACGATGCTGGAGCATTTTTTTGAGGCCATGAATGAGAGGTGTAAAGGGAATAATCTGATTGATGTACCTGACGCTGACAAAGCTACAAATGTGCTCATGAATGAACACACAGTTTTTACAGAGAATCAATGATTAAGAAACTTAGGAGATGGAGAGCACCAGGTTATGTTAGAATCAATGCAAAGATGATTTTTGCTAAAATTGAAATGGCACAATGCATACTAAGTTGTCTTGCACAATCTAAAATGAGGAAACAATCCTGACGACTGGGAACTGGAAGTTATAGCTAACGTACCGCAACAAGGTGATCTAACTGAATGCTAACTATAGAGGCACTACACTTAGGTCGTTTGTACTGAAAAAAGTTGAGTATACCTTAGTTTAACCTGACCACTGAGCTGATTAACAGCTCTCCTAGGGCTGGCCCGAAGGATTAGACTTATTTTACGTGGCTAAGAACCAATTGGTTACCTAGCAACGGGAACTACAGCTTATTGTGGAATCCGAACATTAGACGGAGAAATGAATTTGTACTGAAAATATTCAATGAGATTGTATGGAGAAAGAAACTGATGAAAAGGTAACGGTAAAGAACCTGGTCTTATATAAGGCATAACTTACATTGGTCAAGTACTTGTGTATAGCATTGAAAAATCCCAATCTGATGGCAGTTTTTGATTAAACGAAGGTATCTGACAGCGTCCGCAGACCAGTACTGTGGAAGGTCATGTGTAACTATTGCATTTACGTGAACCATAGTAAAGGTAATTGAAATTAGCCATGAACGAAGTAGATGCAAATTTAATAAGGGGTGCTACAAGGGATATTAGCTCACCTTTGTTTTTGCTGTTTTTCTTCCCATATACCTTATAATAAGAGGTTTTCATTGGATTATAGACTGAGAATAGGCAGACGATGTTGTTTTAACCACTAAAACACCACACGATGTTAAAACTTGCTAAATTTATTGCATTTTATATATAATGAGATGGGCTAAAATCTAAGAAAAATAAACGCAATAAGGACACAGTATGCTCAAGGGATGAAGTCACGTTAGAAGGAGATAAGAATTTGTTTCATCTCTTATAATTAAGAAAAATAGTATACAGTACAGGTTCTCTTGATTGGAATTTAGTGAAAGAATTTAAACGACAAACCAAATCAATGGCTGGGCTGATTAAAATCTAAAAGCAAATAAATTCAGTGGTTATAAACAAGCCTAGTACCGTCTATTCAAATTGCATAAGACACTAAGATCATACGTCTAGCAGAGTCTGCATTGCTTTACAGATATGAATCATGGTACGTCTATAAAATTAACAGATTTTTGCGATTTGTGAATGATGCAGGAGTCACATGGCAGAATAAAGTTCGTAATGATACTCTATGGGAAATTACTGAAGCTCCATATATACAGGTAGATGAGATAAAAGGGCGATAGAGATGGCTCTGACACGTCCTTAACAAATTCCACGAAGAATAGTGCGTTACTGCATCAGCTGGGCTCCTGTGGACAACAAACAAGTTTGAAGACTTAGACGAGAACTATGAGGTGGTGATTTGTGATATATGAAACTTAGGCTGTCAAGCCAAGCACTGCAGGACTTTCGGCCATTCAGCATTCGAGACAGTGAAAAGATTGAGTTGGAGAGGTTGCACAGCAAGACTGAAAGATCCAGAAAATACATAACTGGAATAAAGTACAAGGATCCACAGGTGAAACTGGGAGAAAACCCAACTGTTTTCACTAAGAAGTTACACTTATAGAGGTGTGGACAGCAAGACTGAAGAACGGGAGGGGGAATGGAGGTAAAGTAAAAGGCTATGAAGTGGATTCTTCTACAAGCCCAAAATACGTTGCAGACACCATTTAGTGATAGTCTCCAGTGCATCACGTGAGGGACATTGACAGCACGAACCCCCTGCGGGAGGTATGTGAGAAAGGGGGCTGGAAATCCGTGGAACTGAACGAGATAAAGCACAGGAAAGACTCGGCTTATACTGTAGGTCTCTGCGTCAGTTGGCGTTAAAAGCAACGATGCCTCCGTGGCATTGCAGGCGATGATGATGGATTAGATATACCGTGCAAGATTTCTGTAAGATTGAGAATAAGGCAATCATGTTCCTTGTACAATCACAAAAAAACATTTCTGCAACAATCTTCCAGTACGATTTCGTTTCCAAAATATACTTACTCTTTCAATATTCACAGGGAAATGCATGTTCCTCATTCGAATATAATTAATCAGGCTATACGAATAACCTTGTATAAAGAACGGCATGAAAAAAGAATATGTAAAGCTGTGCGAGACATTTAAAAAATTCCCTTTAATTTTATCGATTGTACGTAGCCTGGAATGTCTGAAAATTAATGTTGTTTTTGGTAATAATTAGTCTATCAAGAATTCTTTTTGTAATGAACCAGTAATGCCAACAGGAGGGGCGTACAAAATTAATTGCCCAACCTGTAATTTACCTTATATTGGACAATCCGGTAAGGAACTGAGCAAGTCACACAGCACAAACATAATGTACGGTATGCAATTAGCTCAAGTGCCATCTTTTGTCAAGTAAGAGGCTTTGAACCTACAGACCGGAATTCAGCTAAAGTAGTTTTTACAAGTTCTTCAATGCACAATAGATTGTTAGTTGAAGGATGCCTCATTAATTCTTTTAGTAACATGAACTTGAACGCTGGTCTATTTAAGGTGGACGAATTGTTGAATAACTTTATTATTAACGATTAAAAAGTAAAACGCTATTAGATATTTTACAAACAGATAATTTGTAGTTGTTGCATACTTCCACTAAGTATGTCTGTTTTCAAGAATGTTTTTCACATACTTAAGTATCCTGTTAAGATGTTTTATTGTTACGTGACCCCGTACTGTTTTCTTGTCTAAGTTTTCTTAAAACTGTTTAGTACTCTGAGGATGACTGGAATAAAAGTGGAAAGTCTTGGTATCACCTCCTTTTATTTTCACGTATCTCATACATACACATATACATACACACATACTATGTTTAAATAATGATGGATAATTCTTCGGTTCATTATAGCAAAATAGTAACATCAGAATTAAATTAACAGGATTCTTTTTGTACTTAAATTCCGACAGAAAAACCTTGGGGATATCTATTAGAAAATGAGATGGTAGCCATGTAAGAACAAAGAAGCCCTTATTTGTAATGATAAATCAGTAAATCTGTAAGGAAGTCACCCCAGTCTTAACATCAAGAAACTAACATTTAAAAAAAAGGGGGGTTTATTGTTAAGATCGTTGGATGAAGTAACTAACAAACAAACGTGGATCACAAACAATACAAAATATTAAGAGAGAGAGAGAGAGAGAGAGAGAGAATTTTTTTTCGAGAGAGAGAGAGAGAGAGAGAGAGAGAGAGAGAGAGAGAGAGAGAGAGAGAGAGAGAGAGAGAGAGAGAGAATTTTTTTTCGACGAGTGGTCTATATAGTTCAGACCAGTTGCAAATAAAATTTTGTTTTACAATACTGAACATATATTTTGTATTCAGTGTTAGTTCAACTTAAATACCCAAAACGAATATTAACTGATTGCAGTATGTATGAATAATTTTACGTAAATCACAACTGTAATTAATACAAATAGTAATAGTAAACTTCACAGACCTATAAACCTCATTATATGATAATAGTTCTTACAAATACTGATAACCTTGGATATATAATAATCCTTTAATTTTGTAACAAAGGTAACATCTTTTACTTCTTAACAACTGATACAGTATCATAGGAAAATAGAAAAAATAGGGAAAATGTGCGAAATTCCCCACACACCACCAGCCACAATAGTTGTTGGGGCTGTTGTCAAAAACGTATTTTCTGTATTGGGCATTTTCATCCCACAACATACTCAAAAACACGTGGATTAACCGATGGAAAAACTAAGGAAAGCTACACTAGTTCATACCATTTCAAGTTTTCTTTCTTGGTTGTAGGTAGAATTTAAAAAAAAAATAAAAATTAGATCAACATTCTTCGGTTGTAAAAATTGAGAAATAATAAATTGATTCAATGACAGAAAAAATAAACTTTTCCCTCTTGACCTTCGCAAGCTCTGGTTTCTGATATTGCTCAACGTCAGAGGCAAGGGAGAAGATTGTTCTTCCCCATACGGATTCGGCAAACGTCGTTATTTAAAGCCAGTGTACATAAGCCAATCAATCTTAGCTTATGCTTACATACTTAAAAAGCACACATATCGGTGACTTCTTACTTGTTCTTAACGTATTTTTATGCTGTAAGTCAGTGCTCTGAAGATCTTATCAGTTTGAAAGCACTGTGTGACTCACTATACATTGTTGCCACACCTTCACGCTAAGCAAATCAAACTCTGAGCTTGCTTAAAGGCGTTAAAACTAAAATTCCTTTAGACTAATCATGATCTCTGACAATATTCAAGCCTTGGATACATAACAGACATTTGTATATTAGCACTGGGGCCATTCCTATTCTAAACTGACATGCATTTTTGCGATACTTTTGCCTTCACAATGTAACTTCCCAAACTTAGCGAATGTATCATGATAAATATTTATGGTCCCTAAGGGATATTCATTTCCTTTTTTGTTTCGTCCATTTTTATTTACTCACTAAAGAAGCAAACATTTCATTTAAAAGTTTGGCAAGAAAAGACTGCTTTGAACCTTCCACGTCAGGTCTGTTTTTCCAAATGATCATTTTGTAGTTCCCATCCTATATACCAAGTACATAAGCATAAAGCCCACTCCGTTTTAAAGCACCATAATCTGCTCCACTTACAAGTTGTTATCCTTCCTCATTCCTGCCAACGTTAAATCATTCTATAATTACATTCTTTTTATTATTACTTGGATTGTAAAATAGTTTTCAACATCATTTGATCCCCAACGAATCACTAACGCCAACGTGACAATCCCAGATGAAAACGACATTCCTTCTTTAGTAGGCTACTTACCTGAGTGGCAGTCATGGTCATTATAGCTTCATTTAAAGAGCAATAACTTAATTCCTCACAATTCCTGAAAGAGAAATAAACTGGACTTTTGAAAGTCAAATGCCAACTATCAAATAAAATACATATTCCTTCATTGTTTTGAAACAAATTAGTTTATGGTGTGTGATTTATAAAATTCCACATAATTTTGATTCGTCTTTTCATTCAGATCCTTCCAGACTAAACCACCCACTACATAGTGCTACTGTAGATGTGCAGTTAACTACAGTAGTCTTGTCCTTTCTTTTCTAAGTTTCAGTACCCTACGGTTTTCTTGACGTTTTACAACAGCTGTGACCAATTTTTAAAAAATAATCTTCCTAGTCATCCAGTTGAACTGTTGGAAGATCTGGAAGTTCCTACAATGGTTTTTTTTTTTTTTTTTTTTTGCTCAGGCTGCCTTCCCTATTGGGGCCACTGGAGGTGTAACATTTTATTTTCCAACTACGGTTGCACTATAGTTTATCATAATAACAGTAACAGCAGCTCAGCCACTAAATAACCCTGATTTTGCCTTTAACCAGCTCTAGCCGTTTTGACTTTCAAATATTGTCTACGAAGATTTTTTTTTAATTCCAGTACAAAGCTGAGTAGTTATACTGTAAGTTCTTAGTGTCTGTTGTATTCTATAAAAGAAAATTATACTGCTTCATAAAAAACTTGCAATAATGTGACACTTTTTCTAAATAATAACTTTCATTAACTCCATAAAGGTCTGTCCATTATATTCCCAGTATGTAAAAGGGAAAATAACTTCAATTAAGTTAAAAACAACTCAAATTAAAAAACATATATAACTGAATTTTAAGGTTCACTTGAAAATAAATATGAATGAACAAATGGCATCCACCCTGTTAAATTTACAAAACAAATACCACTTTCAAAGCATCTAAAGATGTTGTGAAACTTACTTAGGTCTTTATGAATCTCCATTGCACGCAAACTCCTCATTATTTCTCTTCTTTCAACCGAACATGCCTCCATCATAAAACAAATATATTCAAAAAGTATAGATCCTCTTCATTAAGGAAAAGAAATACTGTTACAGCTAACCTTTTATTTACAGTAATGTTATTGCATGAAAAACCATTCTAATATATGACCACTGCTAGCTCTGAATCACAGACTGCTCAGTCAAATTGTTAACAGGATGATACCAGTTCTTTGAATGATATTGCAACTGACTGAATTTCTCTACCCAACATATCTGATTCCATTTTGGCTTTCGTCCAATCAAGCATATACATTGCCTAGCAATTCATTACATTGTTTTCTTGAAAAATATCTGAGATAAAGTTTTTCTTGCTAAGCTGTTACTAGAGCATTAATCAAAACTAGAAACACAATGACTACACAAGCAGACATAACTGGGGATCAGTAAAATTTTCATTAATCAATATGCAAGGCATTTTTAGATTTTTCCAGACCATGGTTAATAGTTTTCACCTTTCTAAGCACTGAAAAAAAAAAGTTACCAGTGTGGCTCAACTGGGCATAACATAACTGGTCATGGTCTGTGATCAACTTATATGTCACCTTTAACATGCTTTTCCTCTAGCCTTCTTCAACAAGTCCAAATCCCTCTATGACCACCTGTCTTCAAATGTCAGATCAGGGAACTTTCTGCCCAATTGTTTACTGTATACAAGTATTTGTAAAGCTCACAACTCACTCAAAATCAGCAGTAATGAATAATTCATTTCAGCAAATGGCACTATTTCCAACTCCTTTTTCAACATCAAGGCCTTTGGTAAAATGGATATAAGCTAATGTTACAAGTACGCCAGCAAAAAAAAAACTAAAATAATGATGGACTGGGGCAAGGAATAAAATTCAAATGCATTATGGGCCATTATTACACTATAGATACAGATCTATCCTGTATTAACTAATGGCTAATGTTAAAACTGAAGACACTGTATATGCCAAAGTTGAATATTTCTTAAAAGGGTAGGAAGCAGCATCATATTCTGAAGATGGCAATGTTTGAGAAAACTTAATGCATTTTGTTATGACTCCTACTAACTATTCATGATTTACCTCCTAAGCCAAGATTCATCTTCATCAAATTACTACATATTTCTACACACAGTATGCAACAGCAGTGGGAAATTTTTCCCTGCTGCCAAAAATAATGCATACAGCAGTAATAGTAGAAGGTATCTAAAATATGGATGGCATAGTGATATCTCCAAAGAGTAACAATCAACATATCTTTTCAAAATAGAAGTCAAGGTGGGATGCAAACATTTCCAACTAATTCAGATGGCATTATTTCTATGACTTCAGTTACAACGTACTTGAAAATGTCTTGTTCTTCACATTAACACTACGTGAATGTTTCATCTTATTTTTCTTTAACACACTGCTTAATATATTTCACTAATTTCTGTTACTGTACATTATAATTCACATATAGACCTAATCTAAAATGTTGCTACTGGTCTCTAAAAATTAATTTTTCTCTTTTGGTACTATATACAGTAATCACCTTTTTAAACTGGATGAGAGCCACAACACTACAGTATTTTGAAATTTAAGACTTGAAAACTGATTGCCATGGAGTAAACATAATCAAGTTACCATGACTGACAACTTACAAAGGTCAACCTCAATTAGTTTTCATCAGCATGAAAGTGAGTTTCAGTAACTTTGAATAGTTCACATCAAAATATGTGGCATCATTTTTAACATTTTACACTTTATTTAGTCATGGAAATCCTCTCCTTAATTTTATGAAAATAACCCTGCAGGAGAGTACAACTGAAGTGTGCCTTACATAGCACACTGCAAATTTTATTAAAGGATCTTTGCAGCATTTTAAAAGTCATCCTCCTGTTTCTTCATTATCTGAACTGCTGTCTGCTCTTTCATTCAAAAACACATGCCTCTTTGGATTGTAGGAAGAATTTCTTTTTGTCATATGTTTTAGCCCATGGATGAGTTACAGGGATCAGCTTCTTGCCCTCAGGAAAATGCACTCTGACAAAAACAGCTGCATAATCCACAGTTCCATTTTAATACACTTTTCCAATTATAACCACCACTGTCCTAAACACAGTCTGTGAGTGAACTAGGGTCAAGAAGCACTGGAGCCCTAAGTGAATTGCTTTCAGCTCTCTGACATAGGTGTGAAGGCTCAGTTCTTCTGGGGACACGTCCAAGAAACTTCCCAGTTCCCCAAGTGGGCTCCCCAACCTAGATCAAGGTGTTGAGGAAAAGTCTTTTAGTCTCAGAGAATGAAGGAACTTTCCTCCCGAAAGTTAGTTCGGACAGCCACCACTGCAGGTCCAACTTAAATCCAGGGCTCTGGGAAAAAACAGCTGTGTTCAGCTGTTTCCCTGTCCCAGTTGGCCTCGTGTCCAAAACCTTTGAGCATTTTTCCTTTGAAGGGAATCAAAGAAGTCAGTCATCCAAGAAAAACTGACGTTCATGGCCGAAAATGAGGTCAAATGTAAGAGGAGTGGGGACTCGAGAGAAGACTTGTGCTGCAGAGGCAGAAACCTAGATCCCCGAACTGGAAGATCCTGTCTCAAAGACGGACCTGAGATACTCTCATGTCCGGATGTGGACATGGAAGAAGTATCCTGCATATCCAAGGTCTCCATCCAATAGCCCTGAAGAATGGATGACAGGACTCTCTGGTTCATCTCAGTCTTGAACTTTGTTCTCTATTCAAAGAGATATAGGGGGCTGTGGGCCATGCAGGCTTGCTGATGACCCTGCAAACTAGCAAGCAACCAAGCGAACTAGCAGATCACTGTGCAGACTTACAGACAACTGTGCGGACTAGTTGCCAACCCTGCTAACTCTTGACAGCCGTGCGGACATGTGGACATCCGTGTGGGGTCGACTGCTTATTTGGACTCTATAATGCCTTGCATGGACTCGACAACACCTCGTACAGACTTAAAACGTATGCGGAACTGTACGCAGAGAACTAATAGCTGGCAAGCTTTTAAAAAGCTTGTAAAGTCCGTAAGAGACACAAAAGCTGGGCATGGGACAGTGTCCTTATCCAAAACCATGTGTGACGAATTCTTCTACTGCCAGACACAATCCTCTAAACGAAAAAAATAGTCCGTGAGCAAGCACTAGACTTTCAGAGGTGGGAGCCTAGTACTGGATAGATAGCGCTGAGCGCACTGAAAAAGGTGTCAGGCATTCGGGAATCCACGCCAGGTGCTTGGAAGTTGATTCCAGGTGCTCAGGAAAGGGCGCCACTAGAAAGCGCTGGTTCAAGAGGGTTCATAGCACTTTCTCTTCTTGCTTGGGCCCAAGTAAAGTTTTTCAACAAAAGAACTCTCAGGAGGTGTTGCCATTCCCAAGGAAGTCAGACTGAGAAAGTGGCAGAGGGAACCACAGTGAAACTGCAGGAAGGCTGTGAGCTATAGCGAGCCTCCTTACTGCTTGAAGGAAGCAAAGAACGGTAACCGTAACCGTCATCTGCATGAATCTTCAGCAGCCATGAAGAACCAAAAGACGTTAAGGTGCTTACTGTCTGCGCCAGAAAACTCGGAACTTGATGAAAACTAGAGGAAGAACTGCAAAACTCTTAATATGGAGTCTGTCTAACTTGACTAGTGTCATGGTGGACAACAGAGTCCCCAGTAGACTCATCACTAATGTTCCTAGCAAGAAGAAAAAAGGGGCTAGAAATTAGCGGACCGTCTGAAAGTAGCTGTGATTCTCTTGGCAGATGGAAAGCCTGAAAATTCCGAGTGTTGAGACTGAAATCCAAAAAGCCGACTCTTGCGACGGAGGCTGTGTTCTGACGAAGAGGTAATTTAGGTCTGTAGGCAAAAATAACAGGGCTGATTGCAACTGTGTAGCTCTCACAGTAGTAAAGGAGCACCAAAACTCTCCGGTCTTGAGACTCCAAAGAAAAGAGCAGAAATCCCTAAAAACCATCTCAACTGTCCTTGCCTGCACAGGACAGGACTAAGAGACAATCCGAGGTGATGTCTCTCGGTAAACACTCAGAAGTCCTCTATCTTCTTAGCCTGTGCTCTTGCTGCCTGTCAAGAAAAAACCTTTTACTTCAAAAAATCTTGACAAGATCTTCGACAAGGAGGTCTAGTTCCACGGAAGCACCAGAGGGAGGAAAGTCCAAAGACACTTGTCTTGCTCCCTTTCAACAAAAGTCAAACTCCCAAATCCCTGAGAGACTTCTGGGAGAACAAAGAAAATGTCAGAGGTGGGAGCTTTCTTCAACAAGTTCATAAATTTGGGACACAAGAGTCCCTGTCTGCAAAGGACAGGACTCTGAG
The DNA here is from genome assembly GCF_040412425.1 of Macrobrachium rosenbergii. Lineage (NCBI taxonomy): Eukaryota > Metazoa > Arthropoda > Malacostraca > Decapoda > Palaemonidae > Macrobrachium > Macrobrachium rosenbergii. The sequence goes on from NC_089746.1 coordinate 28,225,516, forward strand.
ATACTAACTGTCACTAAACAGGGAGCAACATCGGCTCGTCTTGAACTCTAGGCGAAGGTGGAACTGACTGACGAGGGCCAAAATACTTGTGAGAGGTCTGTATGGCGCTCAGAGGTGGGAATCTGATACTGAAAAGTTGGCACCTGGTGGGCGGGGACTGGCACCGGCCATTTGAAAGTCGGAGCCAGGCATTCAATCATAGACTGGCGCTCAAGAGAGAACATCAGTGTTTTCTTAGCAAAGATGGGTGCCGAGTACTAAAGAGGAACTGACGCCAGACACTAGTAGGCTGGTGCTGGGCGTATGAGAGCTGGCGATGGAAGCTCTGTAGGTTGGCGCCAGGTACTAATGAGAGTGCCGAGCAGCCGGGAACTGGCATCCGGCATTCGGGAATAGGCACTGAGAGAACAGGAACTGGCACCGGACACTAGTAGGGTGGCGCCAGGATCTCAGGAAGATATCAATTGGCTCGTGATGATAACACTACACAACCCTCAAGATGCCTTTCCAGTGGCTGTCTAACACTACTCATCCATCTAGACACCTTTCCATTGGCTGTCTGCCAATACCTGAGAATGTACTACAGGTTCAACTGAGGGGTCAACTACCTGGGGGACTTCCCACCAGCCTCCATTGGGCTTTCACTATGCCTCCTTCCAGGTTTAGGGGAGCCTGACAGTGACTTAGGTCTAGGAGAACCAGTGGGCTGGATAATCACATCCTCCACTGCACAACACTTCACTGTTCCAGGGTTACTTTTCTGTTCACGTAAACACAAGACCAGCAATGGCATGGGAAGGAAGTGAGGGAGCCAGGTGCAGCAGCAAGTGGATAAAAAGTAGGAGGACTAGTAGCACAAGAGAAAAATTGATGTGGGGAGAGTTGGCGCCAGGTGTTTGGGCGCTGGTGCCGGGCACATAAGAGTGAGCTGGGAGCTTGGAGCATGATTCTCAGCTCTCAAGAACACCTTCTCTCCTAAAGCTCATCCACCAAAACATTAGGCACAAAATCTCTCCTTACTACATTTCTGCCCTTACACTTTTCCAGTTCTCTGCAAAGGAAAAAAGTGTGAAAAGGAGATATTTAATCTTAAATGCAACTCCGCTACAGTAGCGAAAAAATTACGAACTTGAATGAGATCCCAATAGCAACAAAACAATAAAAAACTGATCCTGAGAATATAAGCTTGAAGGCTAGTCGAAATCAGTGATAATGCTTCACCAAAATCCAATTATACAACTGGCACACAATGAACAAAGCTGCTGCAAACACCCGATGTTTACATTAGGCACGGCAGAAACAGAATGAGGTTGTCTGCTGTAAGCACGGCAGAAACAGAAAGAAGTTGTCTGCAAAGTCGTTCCTGGTATTCCTGTTAGTGGGCAGGACTAGTCTTCTACAGTAAACAACTGAAACACTACCACAAATTTTGAATTTAAGCTGCCGTGCGAGCTAGAAACTATAGCAATGTAATTACTTGGTAAGTTACTTATATAAAACATATGTTTTCCTCTCAAAGATTACTGTACTTCTTATTTAAAAATACAAGAATAATAACTTCTAAACCACTTCCCTATTCATAAATTCATTCTCTCTCTCTCTCTCTCTCAATGCATGATTATAAATAATTTTGACTGCTTGGACTTCCAGAAGCATCTTAGTTCTAAAGGAGAAAAACTGCAATAAACTCGTTTATTCATAACTATTCTAAAGCCAATGCAACAGAAAACAAACCCTTTCCTAGTCCAGGTCTGAAGCGACAAAAGAAGGAAAATTTACCAAATCTTCACTAAGCTCACCATGTATGACATGGCAGAGACAAAAATCAGAAGGGATGCTCATTCCAGTTGATAATGACAAGTGGCTAATAAGGACTAGTCATTAGTTTCCATGCTGACACCCAGAAAAGGTACTCACTCTTTGCCAAAGAATTCAAGTGTGGTATAAACAACTACAGTATCACAAAACACTCAGCTCATTTTCTTCACAATCTAGTAAAAACTTGTGAAGACTGCCAGCCCTGAGGAGACGCTCTCCATTTTTCTCTTTTGCAATAAGATCACATCCTGGCTTCAAAAGGAACCCCTCCCAGGACTGTCCACATGGAACTACTATATGTCTCATCCTTAAGCATCTTCACAGATCTATCCAAGAAGGGAAAGGTTTCACAAGGCTGACTCTTACGGAGGGTCTGATTTACAGTAGGTTCATCGGTAATCCACTACATGAACTTCCTATAGTTTATGAGCATAATACTCTAAAGAGAAATGTCACTAATGAAGTAATATCATTTAAGGAAATAGTCACTAACTTATCATATTTCTTAAACAGGGAACAAAGTGTTACCTATTCCCCTCCCCACCTCAGGCTCCTGGGAAGTGGGGAATGATAAACTATATTTAAACTGTAGGAAGAGGGGTAAAGAGGTATGTATAAGCTTGACAAGAGTGCAAGCAGTATGTAGTCTAAAAATAATTGAGTCAGCAGCTCAAGGAGAATGGTCATCAGAGACTTTTCTTGCCTGCAAATAACTCATCCATCCTTGCTGGGGGTACTAATCTTTCAATGAGAATGGACAACAGGATGACTCTTTTTTCTGCAGCACTTACACATTTTTGCAATAACACTGAGTCCAGTTCCTAAAAACCAAGCTATGCCTCAGAGGTCCTAGACAATGCTTATGGATGACAGCAAACCTCAAGTACATACAGACCTTCCTTCTGAAATAGATATAAACTAAAAACCAGTGTTTCAACTTGTAAATTTAAAATTAAATACATACAGACCTTTCTTCTGAAATACATCTAAATTGCAAACCAGTGTTTCAACTTGTGAATTTAAAATTAAATATTATGTGATATTTCATAACTTCCTCTTTGTCTATCAAGTATTAACAATAAAGCACATAATTAAATACAATTTCATATGATTTTCCCTTCCTGGAGTGTTAGATGTAGTACCTAAAGCACAAAGCTGAAAGCTTATCACTATTAGTATGAATAAGTTTAACAAGATCTATGATTTTCATTTCCCGACTCAAAAGGCTTGCCTAAAAGACTTGTTCTTTAGTTGAGAGGTGAATACTAAAGCAACATTACGAATGCTAGATGAGATCTGTCCACTTTCCAGTCTCTTGCTACCAACATTACATCTCTTTGCAACTTCATTTTTACTATCTTCCCAACACACTCAAGGATACAATGATAGGCATATAAATAGCTGCTTATGGTTGTCCTTGAGCTTTTAAAGATATTTTAAGGTCACGAACAGGTTTCAAAAACCTAAATTTTATTTTATTTAAAATTCAAGAACTTACATGGAAACTTCAGCATTACTTTTAAACTGGTTAATACCAATACACAATCTTCATAAAATTAAAGTAAATTAAGAAATATTCCAATAATTAAAATGAAAAGACTAGAAAGCACCCATGGGGTGCTACTTCCAGTTATCTATACTGTACAGGTCCTAATTATGATGAAAGATTGATGCTTACTACTATCCTCTCTGGAAAACTGATACACTAATGCACTGCATGAATGCTCTCATTTTGAAGTCTATCAGTATGCCTACCAGAAGACCTGTAATAACCAAGTACTGTAGCTGCAGTCTTCAAGGTCTGCTTCTAATGATCATTGAAAAGGCTGATAGAGACAGGTCTCTGATAATCATGAATGGAAACTGAAGGTCATGGAATATTAAAGATAAGCATGTCTCACCCCTCTTAAATACAAACTTACCGTTATTACTACAACCCCTAAAATACTGTCCAAGTAAGCTGATGTAAACTACCACTTCCTAAACTTATTACCAAAACTTTATTAAACACCAGCACAATTGGTGTTAACAAGATCCAAAAAGACTACTGGTTACAAAATGTGACATTTCCATACCAGCAGAGATCATCTAAATACTTAGAAGATGGCATCCTGCCATACTCATTCATAGCTCACCAATACTTCAACAGTCTGGATGAGATTGTGATACTTATTTACACTTGAAGCTTACAGTACAGCTACAAACAAATGCCCTAGAATACACTATTCTTTAGAGCATACAGAACAATCATTAGATAATAACTTCATCTTCATTCTTACTATTCCTGAGTAGATATCAATCTAAGGAGGACTCAACCAGATATATTTAAGAGGATTGGGCTAGTATGGGTACAGGCATCAATGGCCTTGAGAAGACCCACGTAACCCTTGACTATCTTAATCACAAAATTTAATGGGTAAACACTACTTCATCATAAAAAAATTTTTTACTTCAGCCTTTTCTCTTTATGGGGTTAAAAGCATAAAATAAGTTTTCTCAACTCTTTATCTATCCTGTGCCTTCTTCTTGGACTCCCATCAGGTCCAAGACTTCATCTATCTCAGGATTTCTCCATGAGTTCATGGGTCTTTTCACTTTTTTTCTGACCTCATCATGTCTAAACCATCTCAATCTTTTTTGCAGCCTCTTGATACATCTCCCCAGTTCCTCGTTTGTGTTATGATGTTAACACTGTGCCTTGGCCATTAATTTCAACAGTCGCACCTATAAAAATTGTCTACCATTTATCTGGTCAGTGTTCTCAACTAAGGGGCATTTTTAATTCCCAGTTATCTATAGCTGCACTCTCTATCTTACTGCTCTCTCAACTCTTGCTTTACATCCCAGTGTGCCTCAAAATTTACATAAATGCTCCTCCTCTAAGACCTCCTCTTCTACCAAAGCACTAAGTCATCTGCATAAAGTAGCTCCCAGAGTTACCCCCCATTTTCTGCACTTGCAGTTTCTTCCATAACAGTATAGGATATACTATGATAAAAAAGCAAATAGGATCTAAGCTGATCATTCATGGACACCAACATTTATCTAAACCCCATAATTCACCTGTCACTGTCTTCACTCTCGATCTACTTCTATGGTAGAGTAACACCTTTGGTTTTGTAATGCTCATTTAACCATTGCTTCACCAAATAACATCTCCTATACTGGTAACTGAAAGTTCCAATCATTATGACAATGGAATACAGAAACCCCTGTGTAATTAAGTGCAACAAAAGCCTAGTGAATATGGATTCAAGACCTCTACCTTAGCAAGCACTGATTGGGGATGATAAAGAGAAATGGCAGAAACTATTGAGTTAAAAGTGTTTGCAAAAATGACATTTTTATAATAAACAAGGTTTTATATATACTTACCAAGTAATTAGCCTACATAGCTATAGCTATGTAATTACTTGGTAAGTGTCGCATATAAAAGTAGAAAGTTAATAACCGAGAACCAAGAGTAAAGTTTGAGGGTATTTTATAGAGACACAGATAGAACAATGAATGTGAACAAGAATAGCTGAAGACTAGATGTTGCTGATTCATAGAGGCACTTGGGTATAATGGATGGTAAGATGAGTGCAGAGAGGAGTAAACAAAAGGTTGAAGCAAAGGTGGTGTAGCAGTGAGTGTGCTCAAGACTGAGAAAAATTTGGAAAGTCTATGAAAGAAGGTGAGAATGTGAGAAGAGACTGTTGAGCTAACTCTCATTATGACAAAGTGTGGGTAATGAATGCAACTGCACGAAATGTGTAAAGCTGCTGAGATCTATTGCTTATGTGCATGCAGCTCAAAAGGCACTAAAAGGGTGAAAAATGAGAGACTATTTCAATGAGAAATGTGGAAATATGTTCAAGTTTAAAAGGTCAGTTCACATAAAATAATGGATCAGTGTTTTTTTAATGGTCAGATCATGTGGAAAGAATGAATAACATAGCCTAAATAAAATGGTGAAGTGTATAATTCAGATGTATTATGAGGGAGGAGGGGAAGACTTAAAAAGGATTGAATAAATGGGATGAAAAAGGTAATGGAAAGGAAAAGTCTTAACATTTAAGAAATAATTATTATTACTATTATTATTCAGACGATGAAACCTATTCATATGGAACAAGCCCACACAGCCACCGACTTGAAATTCAAGCTTCCAAAGAATATGGTATTCATTAGCAACTGTGAGCAAAATAAAAGAGAGAGAGAGAGAGAGAGAGAGAGAGAGAGAGAGAGAGAGAGAGAGAGAGAGAGAGAGAGAGAGAGAGAGTGTGTGCGTGTGTATGGGGGAGGGGGGGGGCTTACACACTGGCAATTAGCTTTCTTTTTTGTCAGTGTATGATGAAGCTAATATTAAGGAAGATTTCTACACAAAGGGCTCCTCCATGACTCAGCAGATGAAGAATGAATTTGTATGTGGCCACTGTGTTGTATGTAACTCAAACTAACCCCTGTTATGGAAAATAGCAAACAATGATCATTGTGTTTCTTGGACTAATGCCAATGGCATGGGCAGAGATACCTAGGCTACTGGTTAATAAAAACGTTCCATTGGCAGAGGAGTATATACTACTCTATTAAGCAAGAACATGGGCATCAATAAGAAAAATGAAATACTAACAGGGTGTGACCTTAGAATGTCAAGATTTATGGTTGGGGTCTTGTGGGATGATCACATAAAGAAAAAGGAATTGGTGGAGCAATGATGTGTAAAAATAACTCCTAATATATAATTGCAAATAATATACTGCACCAGCAAACAAACAGTAAGGCTTTAGTATTGTGGTTATCCTACCATACACCAGTGACATGGAATTATGTTGTCAAGAACAGAGGAACAAAATATACATATTCATAACAAAAACAGAACAGAGGCATCACAGTTACAAGTTAAGCTACAGCAACCATTTCAGATATTGCAATATGGTATAGTACTTTCTTTCTGTAAATCTTCAGCTGAACACCCTTAAGAATAGCATCAACAGGCTACAAACAGACTACAAACCCAGGAGGGCTCTAAAGGGTAATCAGCCTGCAGAGACACTAGTTATAGGCAAAGGTGATAAATAAATATGTGGGAACAGAAAATAATACTGATACACCTGAATTCAGATGTCAGTAGAGAGGATCATTCCAGAATGAGTTTGTTCCTCATTAACCATTTAGAGGTCAAAAGATTCCACAACTGCACTACTCAAACTATTTCTCATTTCAGTTGTGGCCAAAATGTAACTCCTTGCAAAGTGCAAACTGAGTAATATTTAACCTGATACTGGAACTAGTGTTGGGAGCAAAAACAGCTGGGCTAGGTGAGGCAAAGAAGAGTACAAAGAATGTTTGTCATTGGAATGCACTTCATGAAACACACATAATGAACTCATTTTCCATCTATGCTGCAAGTTAACATTAAGAGTTGACAAAATAAACTTGACTAATGACATACCTCTCTATCCATGAGTTTGAGATGGCACACATTCATGAGTAGTAGGCATTGGGGCATGTAGCTTAACCCTTCTAAAACTCCAAGTATGATAGTTATTTGATCCAGAGCACTTGAGCCTTTGCATCTTGCTTTACATGCAAATGATAGTTTTAACTACCAGTGACTTTTAAGATTTTGCAATAAATTTTGATAAACTGATTTTTGAGAAGCATGTATGTAATATTTGGTCATGTTTCTCAAAAAGTTGGTATCTTGCAGAATTTCTTACAATGTTTTGGGATGATGCTATTATTTATAAGTGTTTTAACTAACTCTGTTCTTCTTTGTTTGGAGTACTATTCTCCAGTATGGTCTTCCAGGGTTGGTTCTCATCTCAAACTCTTGGATCAAGTTGCCAATCCAATTTATTTTGCCAATTCTTAATGCTGACTTTTGGGACAAACACAGCGAGTTCTTTATATTTGTTGCATAAAATGTACACTGATAAACATCCCAATGCACTCTACTTTACCAACCTAGGCATTTTTGCTTGCAGCATAAGGCAGGCTGCTGCTGCTGCAGTCTGTCATTTTCTAGTATCAGGTTTAATACTACTTTACTCATTTTACTAGGAGTTTTTAATCTTGGCTACAACTAAAATGTTGAACAGTTTGCCTAGTACAGTTATGGAATCATTTAATCTCCAAATATTTAAGTGATGAGCAGTCATTCCTGCTCTCTGCTGACATTTAAATTTTAGGTGCGTTGGTTTTATTGTCTATTCCCTCCAGTTTATTATCTATCACCTTTTCCTATAACTACTGTCTCTGCAGGCTGACTTCCCTTTGGAGACCTGTTGGATTTATAGTCTGTTGTCTTTTTCTCTTAATAGTTTTCAGCTGATGATTTAAAGAAAAAGTTAGTACCCAAAGACCACATTGGAGAACAGTGTTCCAAAAAAGGAAGGAGTGAGTTAAAGCACAGATAAAACAGTTTTACCAAGAAACATTCAAAAAAACTTCCACAAGATACCAAGCTTTAACTGCCTTGTTGATATTTTCTTAAACATGTGCAGTACAATAAACTTGAATGTAGCTAACTACAGTGCTCTTCCTAATGTGAAACAACTCTTGGGTCCCTTTCCTTGAAAAAGACTGTTTTAGATATAAATTTGTCAGTTTCTTCAACCATACAATCACTTCCTTGAATATAACAGCCTCTATCTGAAAAAATAAATTCCTAACTCTTTTTCCTTCAAAATGTTTTTCAGGACAGATTCAACAAAGGCTCTATTGAAAAAAAAGGGTACGTCTTATCCCAAGCCATGGGAGTTAAATATGTACCAGAAATTTTAATTTTCTAAACTTTGTACTGTACCTCATATTTCAATCTATACTTTTTTTCAGAATTTATAGAAACTAGTACTACTCCATTATCCACTTCAAACTGCTTTGAAATACAATAATATACTAATTAAATTGAGAACTATAGGCACTGGATCACACCAATTACTGACTAGTACATCAAACATAGGTCTCCACACTTTAGATGAGACTTAATAATACCAGTAACTGAAGTGCGACAGAACTTCCAGTAGAAGCCAAGAAAAAAATATATGATGCTTTACTGCAAGCAATACTATCCTTTTAGTTCCTCGTTGGAAGAGTCGGTAGAGTTCTCAGCTAGCACTCTGCTAGGCCAGAGTTCGATTCTCCGGCCATCCAATGAAGAATTAGAGGAATTTATTTCTGGTGATAGAAATTCACTTCTTTCTATAATGTGGTTCGGATTCCACAATAAGCTGTAGGTCCCATTGCTAGGTAACCAACTGGTTGTTAGCCAGGTAAAATAAGTCTAATCCTTCGGGCCAGCCCTAGGAGAGCTGTTGATCAGCTCAGCAGTCTGGTTAAACTAAGGTATACTTTTTTTTGTGAAGCTAATGTATTTATGATAAGACATGGGCAAATACAAAAACAGACCCACTGATTTCACTGTACTATTTGAAAATACAGAAAGGCAAAAGTGCAGTAGTATTGTTTAGAGCAAACAGAATGGCCTATGACCTGATAAACTATAACCTATTTCCTTGGAAGAACAAGGAACAAAAAAGGGTGGGCAATTAACTGGAATAGAAGACTGCAAACTGATACCCAACAACACAATTTCCCTATCCAGAGGAGGATAGGAAACACAAAATAGTGAGGTAATACTGCATTGACTGATTTTTAAAACAATGGAATGCCAAATGCTTTTGCCTAATCTAGCTCAAATCACTAAAGGGGAAATGTTTACTTAACAAAAGGACACAAATATCACACATCCGAACAGACAATCACTGATAGTTGGTCAGGTGGATGCGACATTGCCACAGATGAGGGAAACTGTATCCTCACCTTATTGCAAAAGAGGATAAAAACCATATAAAAAATTGCAGCACTGCAACAAAGAGAGAGAGGATATACAGCAGGTAATGGCAAGGTCATTGATAAGCATCTCCAGCTCAATGCAACAGCCAAACACAGTACAAAAAGTCATCTGGCAGTACAGAGACAATGGTTATACAAGAGGTATAGGCAAGTTTATTGAGAAGATGAACTGCTTTAATTCAGTTCTATTAGCCTACATGGAACACAAAAGCATATTTCATAAATAAGCATATATTTAAAAAAAAATGTTCAAGACTCATTAAGTTCTAATAGGGTATATGAGATGCAAACAGAAACAAATGACAAGTAATCTGAACAACCAATGCTGAAATAAAAGATGGCTAGACTGTCTTACTATGATAATACCTATGATAATACTTCATTCCCTGAAAGGCAAACAACCCTGAAGGAAACAACAGAATACATATCAGGCAGGAAGACTATAGTTCAGGAAAACAAGAGTAACAGTTCTGTATTCCAAGGCTTGCAATTACAGTGCAAGAAATAATACCAGCAAACCAAACAATCCTTGGATTATTAATTTCCAGAGTAAAAGTTTGACATAGTAGCCTGAAGGCTACTATGAGGCAGTCAAAGAGGAGACTCATTCCCAGTCAGCTCTACAAAGCTCCCAAAACCCATAGTCCAGTCAGGATGGTAGGAGAAGAATTAAAGAAAATACAAAGTTACTGATCAAGTTTAGTAATTTTTTAAAAAATTACCTAAATTTATAAAAAGGCCAAATTTTAAAAGTAATTTGTATTTTTCCTAGGTATAAGGAACAAGCCTTTCATATTTGGAGTATCTTTCTTCGTATGCACTGGACTTGCTGTATGCTTGCCTCAATTTATGAAATTTAATTAACCCTTAGAGACTGAAAGTCCAAAGGTCTGGAAATCACATAGCCTAGGTACTTAGCTATATGTACTTGTAATGCTAACCGTTGCTTCAGATGAAAGCTACATGACAAATTTCCCATGAAGCCACAGGTTTTAGCTAAAAAAAAAAAAAAAAATCAAACAGCTATTTTAACGATTTTAGTGTCAAGTTTGGCTATCTCCATCAAGGTTCCAACACTTGTAATATTAGATTTATATGCTTCAACGATTAGATTAGGCTAACTACAGTGAGTGCTCAAAGCATATGGCTATCATAATACAGTACAGTACAACTGTGACACACCAGCAATAACAACACCCAGGCCCAAGAAAATCCTATCACTAGAATAGCATCCGGCCAAGCTCAAGCGTGCATAGAGGAATTCTGAGTGAAGTTAACATTAGGAAAAGAAACATTCTTACCTTCCTCATAAGGCTAAAGTTATTATAAATCATAGCACAAATTTAAAAACTACACAGGTCTAGGGCATCCTGTTTCATTTTCTCCTTTTAGTTATGGCACAATAAGCCATTAGAATCACAGCAAAACTGAATATTTCCAATCAATTTGTATTCTAAGTTCCTAAAGTAACTATAATGCCATGATGCCAATGCTAGGTATTACACACATTTTAATGTCTAAGTAGTATATGAAGTCTATGCCTACATGTTGGCTGCATAGTTACAAAAAGTTTAAACTGATGACCAAGCTAACTCAAAGTTCTCATATGGCAGCTAATAGGTGTTGGTTATCGACATCAAAAATGTGGTTTTGCATTAATGTAATACTAAACAACCATACATTTCACACATTTATTTCAAATAAAATAATGAAGAAACTCTGGTAAAGTTAACTTACATTTAGCCCCTATTGAGATTCTGATGGCATTAGGCTAAATGTCAGCTGTAAAAATTAAAATAATATATACGGTTGTCAGGTAGCACTGGGATGGCATCCTGAAAGCAATGTGAATAGCTTCACTATCTCCCATGCAAGTAAGGGCTGTTGAAAAAGTTTTAAAATTCCAAAATAAAATCATTAAAATGTCTGCCTATTTTCCATATTTCTCATTTAATTTTATTTAATGCAATAACTGACATTTAATATACCATATTCCACAAATATAGCAATGGAAAGAAAATTTATCGCTTTTCAGGAAAAAAGATTCTATGATAATTACACGTGGCCATGGTCCTGAAGAACAGCATAATAAACCTGTTTTGGAAAACTGGAAGAAAAATTAGCAGACAAGGACAATTATTTCACTGAATGGACCATCAATGTGGTGGTTTCCTCTCTACCTATATTCAAACATACTGCAGTCTGTAATCTATGATCAGTAATTAAGAATCACACCTCAAAAAAAAAAAAAAAAAAAAAAAAAGTTTCTCCCTGTTTAATATTAAACTCAACAATAATTAGGCTGTACAGTATTTCATGTACTTTATAACAGTCATATACAGTGCCAGTAAATTTATTTTTCATGATACAGAAAAGGAAAATAAGCCTATTTTGGGAAAATGAAAGAACTAACAAATAGCGTCAACTGATTCACTATAAAGATCATCAATGTGGTTGTTTCCTTGTTATCCATTTGCAGCCTGTAATCCAAAGTCAGTAATTAGCATTTAATATACTGTGCTGGTGAAGGCTTACAAGTGCAATACTGTGCTGCTTGATTCACAAAACCATTTCATCATTATATGAAAAGAACCAAACTTTTTCTGTGTTAATTAATCACGTTACCCATTTCATTTTTATCATTAACAAAAAATCAACACCATGTTTTTTTTAACATAGTCATAAGCTACAGGATGTTTGCTTTCATTTTAATAAATGATTCATTAGGATATGACACTTAAATAATATATAATGTACCTTTTCTTTGTATTTCAAATTCTGAAAATTGGTACAGTATTTATCTCTTGATGAAATAAAATAAGATACAGTACAGCATAAATAATACTGCCGATTTCTACTGTAGTCAATTTCTAGATACTGGTATCTTTTCTTACACAGGCATTGTAAAACAGTTGCAAATGCTTACTGAAATTTGCAATTTTGGTCTGTTGTGCAGTACAGTAGTTTATTCTCTTGTTTTTTTGTCTCCAACACTTCTCCACAAGCTTTCTACATTTAATTTCATGTTTTCAGGAGTCAAAACAAATTATCCTTCCCCATCACAGCTAGCCTATGCCAAATTAGAATTCTCGGTAGCTGTTCTCAGTTGCAATATTGGTTATTCAAAGGAGGTCCCTAAATAATTTGTATATAAATGTTGCAATGTTTTAATTATGTTCTTATTGCTCTGAACTGTGATGTGTGTTGAAAATATATGTACAAAACAGAGTATTCAGGAAAAATGGTCTTATCGAGTGTGTTAAGTCTCTGTAACTACTACTCCACTTTTAAAATGGTGTAACATACAATTTTTCCCAACAGTACTCCAGTTTTTCTGAGAGGTTGGAAGAAATTTTTGACAGACAACAAAAGAACATTGTGTTTGGATGCCTACAGGAGCAATCAATCTTAAATTTGAAACAGGTTTCAAGAGAGCAATGTGATTTTGATGAAGCCAACATTTATGTATGCAGGAAATCTTTGATCAACCCCTCACATACCCCTCCTTCCTCCACAACACTATAACCCCTAACTGAATAATCATGGGTGCCACAGTGAGGAAACCATAGTCTTAGTGGACAACAAGCAACAAAGGTAAGTAGCCCGGTATTATTTTATAAGTTGCCAATACACACTATGAAATTGTAACTTACATTTTTGAAAAAGAGCTCTTCATTCTCATTAATTTGAACCCCATAAACACTCAAATGACAAATAAAAAATTAGAAAATTTACGACTTATAAGGTAAGAATACCCCTCCCCCTCCATAGCTAATACGGCAAAATTGTAACCAGTCAACACCGTTGGTGAAGTTATATTGGTATTTTAAGGTTCTTTTAGTACCCTATTATTTAGTCATTTTTGCATGAAAAACTCAAAATGGTTTTTAAAGTGCAAAAATGGCTGGCTGGAGTCTTATTGGCAACTTGTAAAATTTTACCGCCTAGGCTAAGTTAGTAAAGAATGATTCTCCATGATTTAGGGTACATAAGGTTGGTGGATGGTCTCACACCTCAAAAAGTTCATATAAGATTGGCTATGGCACCACAGATGGTTATGTTAGGAAGCTTACCTGTATTTCACTCTACATTTGTGACACTGTGGGTCGGGTCAGAAGAGAGGGGGTACTGCCTCCACTGTCACTGGATCCAATGTTAGGTAAGGTCAGGTGGCAATAAAAAATTTCAGTTTATTTCCTGTTCCTTGCTCAAATAACACGGATTTCCTACTGTGGTCCCCTTTTAACTTTAATGGGTTAAACAGCAATTTGCAACAAATGTTAATCTCATCAAAATCGTAAAAAACTTTCATATTTGTACCTGACTCTGAGTCTAAAAGAACTCTTTACCCATTTATTTTGTTGATCATCCATTTATTATAAAAAAAAGGTACAGGAATGGAAGACTGGTCTTACATCCTCAATATATATTAGGCCATTCAAACAAATTTTGGTGGTTGACTTTAGGTTAGACTACAAAAAATTTCAGGTTTTCATTCACAACAAAAAACACTCCAATCTTTTATTTTGGACTGAATACTTTATTTACTACTAGTATCACTGAATCAAGCTCAATTCAATATCCTCAGGACTGATTAAAGCAAATCATGTGAGGGTCTAGGTTTATAAATTTCACTATATGGGCAAAATGGCAGTGCCTGTACACTGTCTTATTATGGCATACGCTATAAAAAATATGAATAACTCATAATATGCCTGACCCTCTACCACACTATCCTAATTACGACTACGTTTAAACTAATAACAGAGGATTGGTTATGGTAACCTATGCTTTAACATCATCAAGGAATAATTAGGATACCATTATTCAACATGTAATACAGTAAAGGCCTATGGTAGCATACCACATAGGCTAGCCAGTTTGTGTAATAAAATCCTCCGGGGGAAGTAAATTCTTGCTGGGTTGCTCTACTCCTGGCAACTGTTGCCTCCTTGGTGAAAACCCTAAGAATAAAATGTAGTCTAGTCTCAAACCCTTCAACCAAGTCCACATGTGGATTAAGAGGCAACGGAAACACTAGGCTAACCGCAAAAGCTGTGGTTCAAGAATGACTAGGAACAAGACATTCTTGCATGCAAAAATAAAAAATGCCCCCAAACTAACTTTCTCTACAAAGATACGCATAAAAAAACACACTTTGGTATTCAGCTACATTAATCACTGGAAAACTGGCGATACGCTCTCTACGGGGGATGCCTAAGTCACAACCACTAAGCTAGTTAGTCTACCGCTCGATACTGGCCTCAGGCCAACTTAAACAAGTTTAAAGTACAAACAAGACGTACAGAAAAACCAGTCATATCCTAGCTCTCATGTTTCGTACCCAATCATTGCTGGAAAGCTTCCTCTGATGCTGAAAACAGAGTAAATAAGAAGACTATTTGTGTGGGCGTGGACTCACCTGTCATCATCATCGTGTACAGGAAACTCCCGGATGATGTCGATGCACGAGGCCGTTTCGCCTTTTTTCGACCAATTTTTGTCGCAGAACACGGACAAAGGTGGTACAAAATCTTCCTCTAGCAGTACCCGAGTGAAAGGGTCTCACTCACAGCGAAATCCTCTAATGCCGAATGCCCTTCCTCACTTAGGCCTACAGCAGCAGCATTATCATCAACACAACACTCACTCGTATGGACTTCAGCCCTATTCACCATAAAATAGACTTCATTTAAGGCATCTAAATGACATCATCACAACGCATATTAGTCATCATCAGTATCCGCAAGCACGAAAGCTTATGTAAAGGCGATATAAGCGCATAAAAAGGTGTGCTGTGGGGGTCAGTTCGTCGGTAGGTTTCACCAGGACGCTTAACCAAAGCTCACTGACAAATACACTTACCCAGGTGCATTGTGGGTAAGGAAGGGGCGCGCCTGCGCAATCCACGGGTGTGGGGGAGATCAGAGAGTCGCAAACACCCGGCAAGTTCAAAAGGACTCGTATTTGTTTGTCTTTTCTTCGATCAGCATATACATTATCATTTGCGTTTTCTTGAAATCTGGTTGAAAATCTAAAGATTATTATAGTAGACAGAGCACCTACCCATTCTGTTTTACATTACGGGTTCTTAGTTTTCGTGAGTTGCTTGGTCTTCAATTTGTAATCACATCATAATTCTTGAGGCAATTTATTGGGTGATCTAGGAACCTGGTGTTCTTGTTAAAATGTCCTTCTTTCCATAAATTCACCACATCTCTGTTACAAAAGTCTACCGCAATTGTGCTAACGCATGTAGTTACAGAATAGGGTTAAAAAAAACCTACGGGTAATGCGGAATATATTCCAAAAAGTCCTAAATATTTTCATTTTATGCTATTCACTATTGCAGATTTTTAGTTGATGCCTTTACTTAGCAAAGCTGCTGTCAGCATGAGTACTTGAACGGAGTCCTAATTTAATTTATCAACTCTAAACTTTTGTTTCCCACTGTCTATTCCGCTCAAGGTACCAAACTTAAATGTCCAGCGGTGCTCCATCATTTGCAAAAATTTCAATTCTTGGTGCAGCGTTTTATCTTGTTACCTCCAAGGTTTGATTCATTACAGTGTTCACAGGTGTTGTATGCTTACTTAGGTCCGAATTTATGGCATTTGTAATATTGCGCTCGGTTTAATATACAGTTATTGCATCATACTCTACAAACATAAAATTTGTAGCTTCGTTTTTTTATGTTATGAACTTTAAAGACATTATTTGTGTTTCTTAATTTCAGTCTTTTGTTTACGTGTACACCTTTAATGAAATAATTTTCATCTTCGATCAGATCATTAAGCCAGGGATTCCTCAGTCCTGTCCTTTATACACTAGGAAACATTTTTCATCACCCTATGGTACATCTGTCGTTATAATCTTTAGGGACTTTTTCCGTTTTTCATTAAAAAAAATTCTTGACCTCATCTTTGTTTTATAATTACGTCTTGGGGTATTTTCTGTAAAAAAAAAATTCCATAAGTATGAAGCTGCGGGCTGTCTGCTCTGACAAAATGCAGAGTTGGCGTTCAGCTGCTTTAGTAGGTGTTGGCAGATTTGATGACAACGTAGTGTTTTTTTGGGTTGTCCGCATAAGTGACTGCTTCTTAATATTTCTTATTTAGTTGCTCTCTAGTCGTTCACTCGTGGATGTTGCTGTATCGTTCGTTCTACTCAATTCAAAAATGGCATATTGTTGACTCCAGCTATTACATTAGAAAGGAAGTAATTAAGCTCAAATTTTCTAATATTTGCAGTGTATTGCAAAACAAGAGACTATACTGGATTCTTAAATCTAATCATACCACAGGTTTTTCTCCCTCTTCCGCCAGTGTCTACGAAATCAGCTTACAAAAATAGCCTTCTCCTTATGTGTTGCAAATGTTGAAAGAGTGTTCTTCCACTAATCGAAGAGTTTTTTTCTGGTTTGTAACCTTCCCCACTTCCATGCGCACTGATTCCTGTTTTCTTTACAGCTTATTTTATTTTACTATGTTGTTGTTGTAACTCTGGGACTTGAAGGTGCATGTCTTAAAAATCTTATTTCAGTCAACCCCCCCACCCCGTCAGAAAGTGATTTCTTTTTCCCTTTAACTCCTAGTTTGTTGCAGTCTTACTCAGCTTTGCTATTTAACGCAGATAAGTTATTAACTTTGGATGTTTCTCTAAGATTGTCCTCCGTAGAGAGTATCATTTACAGTGTGCTTTGTAGACGGCAGTGGCACTTTAAGAGTCTAGTCCCCAGCCTCATCGCCTTCTGTCTTTCACTCGTCATCTGGTCTCTGCGGTCTTTTCTGTTCTGGCTATCCAACTTCTTGAAATTTGCCTTCTTTTTTCACCTCTCATTAAAGAACAAATCGTTTGGGTGAGGTATATGATAGTCTGCAAATATGGCTCAGCGGCCTATTCAAACTAATAATAATAATAATAATAATAATAATAATAATAATAATTTTGTCGCAATATTAGTTATATACACGTCTGTTGACGGCAAAGCCTACACTAGGCCTACATGATTGAAGTAATTCATTCAAAATCTGCCGGTGATTTTTTTCTACTTTTTCTGATCATCCTGTCAAATAAATACAGTTTATTTCTTCAAAGACACTAACATATAGAAATGTACCAGCAGTGATACCCATTATGTATCCTACATTGACATGACTAGCAATTTATTTACTCGCTTTCACTTGATAGCGACTAAGATTTAATACTCGGTCGTTTAAGAATGCATGCAAGTCTCTTGAAGAAAGCATCTGCAGTAAAAATATAGTAAGTTGAAGTAATATTATTTACTTTTCTAAATTAAACCCTCCTTGATTGGATAAGTCGGAAAGGTAGCACTCAGTCATCTCAATGATAACTACAGCAGCAAGGACCTCGTATAGAAAGTCGGCAGAGGATAGCCTTGGTCGCCATGGCAACACCGCGGGCTATCTAAGGAGAGGCCAGGAGACTTATCACTGCCCGAGAGATTATTTCTTCGGGCTTGCTTTTTAACCTTCCAACTTTTTATTTTTATCCAACTGATGTATTTCATTTTACGGGCTCACATGGCACGTGCACGCGCGCACGCAACTTTCTCAGCTTTGCAAATCTTCAGACAATCCATGGACAGATTAAACGTTTAACCTTCCAGTGATACTGGCTCTACCTGTGAACTGGATCACTTTCATGACAGATGTCTTTTTCAATAGCCGTAATGAGCCTTAACTTTCCGATTTTCTTAGTTTTTTTATGCATCCATCTAAAGCTTTAAATCAGCTTATAAGTAAAAGACGAAGCTCTTTCTTCCCTGATGAAATTGGAACCCATGCATGGTATAAGGTCAGAGTCCCTCTACAAGGAATGCCTCAGTCTCCCCATATTTTGTCCGTACAATGGTTCTTGCCCCCTCATACATCATCTTCACTAACCTTACCAACTTCTCTGGTTCTCTCTTTCTCAAACCACCAATAAAATACCCTCTTCTTGGTACCCTGTCATGTGCCTTTTCAAGATCCACAAAACACATGTAAACTTTCCTGTTTCCTTCTAATAATTCTCTTGGACTTGTCTTACCATAAAAATAGCATCCACTGTGCTCTTTCCTTTCATAAACCCAAACTACTGCTCATGCATATCTATCAACTCTCTAAACCTTCCTTCGACTATTCTTTCTAGTTATCTTGAGTACATGCTCCATACGTTTTACAGTATTCCTCTGTAGTTCCCTCAGTTTAACACGTCTCCTTTACGTTACGGTTGGGTTTAATTGGGGACGTAACTGCCTTTCTAGTCACAATAAACTTTTTTAACATATAATGTGATTGTTTTAAAGAACTGGTTCTAGTAAGCTCCTTCTAAAGGCTCTTAATTGAGCAGTTCTCATGCTTGAGTTTTGACATTCCAGATCCAACAAAGAGCAATGCTCTGAAATATATCCCAACTTTTATTCTCATTCAAGAGTGCTGTACTGTACTTTTATTATTCTATCATAATTGATCTTCACTCCCCTTTCTACAAGCGTTCATCTTAACACAGAAAACAGCATTGCAGCATTTTATGGAAAGGTGCAACCATAACCTTGCATGCAATGACCCTTCTTATTGTCACAATTCCTAAGTTATTTTGGTTTGGTATTAATTTCAATACTGTTTCTCCAACGCAATTTTTGCAGTCAGCATCTGGTGTTTTGTCTGCTCAACTCTTCATTTAAGACCAGCTTGTCATATTTTTTTAAACTCGCAATGGTGAAATTACATCTCTTTAAAATGTCAAATGATTTTCTATATAAAGTTACTTGTATTCATCCCAGTTATTTGCTTAATAAGCCCCATCTCAATAACTGGTCTCATATTTTTGGGGCTAAATCCTTGGTCATGTTCTCGATGGGACTGAATCACATACTGTAATTATCAAAGTTTAACCATACCAGTAATTAAATTAGTTTTCACAGGGGTGTCTTGAAGGTTATTGAAAATAGAGTTTTGATATTATTAAATGATGGCTTTTTAAACATTTTATAATTAGATTAATTGGAAATTTAAATTCTGATAAAATTTCTTCCACTGATTTGTTTCCAAAACTAAACCTTAAATTCACTCATAAATGTTTAACTGCTAATGTTACTCTTCACTCCTTAAATATTGGGACTGGATATGTGGCAAAGCTTTCTGATCAGGGAATCAACCCTTTCCAATTCTCCTATTCTTTTTTTTTCTGATGCCACATTAGGAAATTACCAACTACAGGGTGGGTGCCTAATGCAGTGCAATTTAGATAGCACACAAGGGTATTCCTGCCTTTTACTCATCACCTGTTCCCTATAATCTTTCCTTTTTCATAATGCTGACGTCTTTATTTTTGCTCCAGTTTTCATCTCATTTAAGAACATACTTGGGGCAAGTCCTAGAAGCATCTCGAAGAGTGGCTCAGTGGTCTCATTAAAACTAATTAATAATAATAGTTTTCATTCATCCACTTGACCTCACTGCCTATTTTTTGTGGTTACTACTTAGGGCACTGTTCTATAGGGCAAAGAAGTGCCTCTTTTCTTACCTGGGGATATCAGGAAGTTTGTATCGTAGGGCTCCTAAGCTCTAGATTTCACTTACTGCTTCTATCTTCCCTGACTCATAACCCTGCGAAACCAATGACACTGCTTTGTCAATTTTCTTCAATATACAGTACATGTAAAAGAAATAGTTCCCCCAAGGGTGTACCACTCACATGGGGCCATTAACTGGCAAAATGAAGATAGTTTATAAGGTCCTTTTTATTATTACTTAAGAGTTAAACCAGACCATTTCGTTAATATTCTTAACGCTCACAGAGCCAACCTGGAGGTTTTATTCCTCATTATATTAGATCTCATTTTCATACACTGCACCTCCTTAAAGCTTTCTAAACAGAAAATTTTCAAAATTCTGACAAAATTTCTTTCACGGATCTTTTTACCCAAGCATTATACATATTGTTTAGTTGAAAATTGGAAAATCATTAAGATATGTTGTTCTGCATTTATTGTGTAGTGTGGTTTATTCATCATACGCTCATAGATAGACTCATGGGTGAGAAAGTGTGACAAATGTGAAGACAGGATAAAGGTCTTTTATTCAGTCTCTTCATTTTTTTTCATCTCATCTATTCTCTTTGCTCTCTTCTAACTCAGCAAGTATATAATCCATGACCTTGTGGTCTTGATAACGTACCTGACATTAACAATTGTAAAATGGATGAGGATACTAAATAAAGACATCAGCTAACCACCACTATCTCCACTCTGCATACTTATATAATGGTCATTGATGTGAGAAGCAAATACTGCAACTAAGACCAAATTTAAAACAAGCGTTCCTCTAGGTGACTATCTAAAATCAACAAAATGAAAAAGGTGCAGATTCCTAAAAAATTCATTATCAATTAATTTGGTAAATAAACATTCGCTTCATACTGAAGTTTGTACATTTGCATAAAATACATCAGTCTCAGCGCAGACCTGTATTCTATGCATAGGACTGGGTCATGTTAGCTATTCCTCAAACAACTGGGTCAAATGAGTGAGATCCATTCAAAGATATTAATATTGCAATAAATTCTATAGAGTAATATACAGTATCTGATAAACTAAAACTCATTGAACTCCTCAAACCAAGAAGGCTAAGTTGAAGTAACTATTTTGTCTTCAAACTGGTCACACTTATTTGACCCATCATTTGATAAAGTCCAAATGACCTAATCCTTAAATGCAGAGAATGCACATCAACATGTACAGATGGACACAGTCTAACCGCTACGAACACTAAATATGTAGTTGTGGGAACAATTCATTTGAGGAAATTTTACCATTCTACATTTTTCAGTTTATCAAATTATTTCACTCTTAAGGAACAGCAATTTACTAAACTCTAAATCTTAGCATTGAAGTCAAACCCTGCAAATCATCTTGTCAGATTTCCATATTTCAACTCAATGGTTTGGTTAAACTATCTAAAACTGTAATAATAATAATGACCTGTCACCTGAAAATTTCATATCCAGAGGTAAAATTTATTACCTGTATAGCATTGTTGTTACACACAAAAAAATTTATGGATATGTACTGCATTTTATTAAAAGAAATAAGACCTACCTAAATGAATAACTGCACTATTCTTTCAATTCATTTGTTGAACATTCAGCCCATTCATAGTTGCATCTTTTGAGCATTTAAGTAGAATATAAATTCCATTTATCCTATGGACAAAAGCTTCTAAATAAAAGCACTGACGAGATGATTTCAATGAAATGTTCTTTTTTGTGTCTAGTAAATATGTCAGTGGCTCGTACAGTTCCACACACTGCCACTATCCGAGGTCAGTTGTTTAAGGTACATACCCTTGTCTTCAACAACTAGTTAAATTAGAGTTACAGCAATAAAAATCACTGCCCTACAGCATAACCTGCAAAATGCTCCAAAAATGCTGACATGAGCAGTTCCCTACATGATCTAAAATCACTAATCTCTTCATCATGATAAGTATGACACATTTATAGCTTAAGAAGAAGGAACTCCCCTGAGGGTCAACTCGATAATTCTAGCTGCAATAACCACATGGTACGCAAATGGAAACTACAGCATATTAAATGTAGGCACAAATAATTATACATATTGGCATCCATCATCAAATACATTTGGTATAGTAACATGATAAAAAGTAGCAAGAATTACTACAGATATACTCTAACAAAAGTTGAAAGGGCCATCGTATTCAGATTCTTGTTCACTCAGGCCGCATTCATATCAAAGGGACTGGAGTTCATAGGTACTATATACAACTATGTCCCTTTAGCTAAAACTTCTTTAAATCAGAATCACCTTGGAATCTCAAGTCTATTTAACAACTAAACTGCTGTATGTTATGATGAACAAAGTTTTGGTTGTAATGCTGTATACTGTACTCAAATTTGTGTCCAAATTTTCACACTGTGATTAAATAAAATTACATTTACCAAGTGCCATTTATTAATTTAATCCACCTGACAAGTGTAATCCACTAATTTTTAACAATTTTCCAAATACACAGGGTAGTAAAGCTTTGTAAGTGACTCAAGTTGTGAGTACCACGAACACTATTCACCATTAATGCGGCTGCAGCAAATACTGGGAGGGAAAAAAAAAAAAAAAAATAAAACTAAAGAGCCTATGCATAAAAGGAAGCACAGTTAATTGCCCTGCATTCTCATGCTTAGCAGTTCCAAGTGCATACACAATCAATGTTAGCCTCCCATAGACATTTCAAGTTCCTTCTGTAAGGGGATACATTTACTTAGATGTGTGACCATTACCAGAATACCTCTGTAACATTTCTCACACTACTTTTTCATATCCAAAAATACCCAATGCTTGCACACAAATTTTTAAAGGTTTATATGAAAGCTTTTTAAGTACTAAAATAATTCAATTTTTTCTGGTAATGAAATGTTCAAATGCTATCAATTACCATTGGCAAGTGAGGACTGATAACGAAGCCCCATGAAAACAAACCCGTAAACGACTTATGATAAAGCACTGCTATTGTTATAAGTGCAATATGATAATTTTTTAATAGACTGAATATGTAAACCAATTATGGAAGCAATAATGAAAACCTGCAAATAATACACATTAGGGGAAATGGTGAAAAAACATGATGAAACTAAATTGTTCTAGAAGTTGGATATATTAATTTCTAAATGAAGATTTTTGGCCATTTGTCAAACATCAATACTTTAATACTAAGCTAATCCAATTATGTTAAATAC
Organism: Macrobrachium rosenbergii; assembly: GCF_040412425.1. Lineage (NCBI taxonomy): Eukaryota > Metazoa > Arthropoda > Malacostraca > Decapoda > Palaemonidae > Macrobrachium > Macrobrachium rosenbergii. Next base: position 28,248,934 of record NC_089746.1, read on the forward strand.
TGCAATAGAGTACCAGTTTTCATTAAAATTTACTGTAAAAATTTAACCATATTCTATTCCCTAAAATAACTGGTATCAAATTCTTTGGAGTATATATGAATATGTTCAATTGTAAATTCTTTTCCCAGTATTAAAAGAAGCAGCTTTATCTGGAATATAAATCATAACGAAGCTACAGTATATATAATTTTTGAAACATCATGAAGGTCATGATATCTTGATTAAATGTAACTTACTTGACTTATAATGCTAAAACTAGCCTTGGACCAAACTGTAATGGAGGTTATGTTAAAATCACTTTTTTGATATTATAACAGGCCAAATCTTACTGTTTGATACACTTAACTTCTCTGTGACTGTAGCTACACATACATCTCCATCCAATCACAAATGACTTGTACCTATGGAGTCAAAAACTACTGTACTTTTATTCCTGAAATACCTGTACAGTATTCAATCAAAGAAGGCAAAAGATTATATTCTTAAACTACTGTACGGTACTATGATGAAGTCATATTGATGAGTGTTCATGGAAAACTGACACACAGTACTTACGGAACAAAATCTATGGTTTCATTAAATAACTTGGATTAATAAAAAAAAAAATTAATTCTTTACAGTAAATCAGAAAAAATAACCTAAAAATAACTGAACAGAAATCACCTTGGTTACTGCTGCAGCCAGAATTGCAGGTGTATTAGTGGAATGTGGCTAACTGCGGTAATTGCGTACTGTATATTGGTTTGGCACAATAAGAACAAGGCCCCAGCAGAGCTTTTTTTACTTGTTGAGCACAGGAGCAGACATAAATAGTATAATGTTGGTACCACAAGCATTGAGTCGTATTTTTGCAGTATCCAATTGATGCAAGCATTACATATTTACTTCCACTGTATGGCAAGAAATATGAGGCAAATTTTTACGTAAATGAAAAATGCCCAAAAATTATTTGCAATGCAGGAATCTGTACAAGAGCTACCAAGGACCAGACTAGCCCACAAGTTACTGATCCTCAATATACTTACAATATACATGACAATACTTTATTTAGTTTATGATGGAATATGAATTACAGGAATCAAAAATTCTCAGGATACACCTTTTTGGTCTTCCTAACTAACACATTGCACCAAAAGTATACTGTATTTCTTTTCTATGTACATTTTTTTTAGAAGATACACAAAAAGTTAATACTTAAATAAGATGACATGGAATTTTGTGCCCTTTCACTGAAAAATTAAAACTTGAGAATGTCATTTAACTGCTCTAAAACTTGGCACACATGAAGGTTTCTAAACATATATATTTTACCCGACTTGGAAGATTAAGTTTTAAATACCATGTATGTATGACAGCTGAGCAAGTTTACCTAATGACATATACTTGGTTGCATGTGTTTGCAAGTCTGGTGTACCTTGGCTGAAATGTAGACTACTGTACTACATTGCAGACCAAGCAAAAGCGCCAAAGCCAAGTCAACCCATACAACATAGCCTGTCACTCACATCAACTAGGCCAAAGTTGATATGTAGCGTCTACTTGTTCTACAGGTTTTGTCTACTCACAATATTGTTATTAAAGAGCAAGAAGCATTTGTAAAAAAAAAAAAAAAACAACAATCTTGATAGTACCACAAGTGTGGTATGTTGTAAGCTTTTGTCGGAGTCATTAAAAAACAACTTACAGCTCTGACATGTCAAATCATCAACATCAATTGTACAGGCTATGTAGTGACATCATCTTGGGTCACTAGACATCATTTGCTGGCATCAATCGTTACCTTCAAGAGTTGAAAATATAGGAGTGGGCTGCCTTGATCTAAGGAATTGAAAAGGCTAGCACTGGACACCATTAGCAAGGGGGTATAATGAGGTCTTATACTCAGCAATGAGGCATTCTAGTACCTGTTAGGAGTAAGTACTCTGATTTCAACACACCACATGTCAGTGACCTTTGCAACAGCTGAAAATTGTATGCCATGGGGTTCAAAATTCAGAGCCTATGAATATTGATGAATAAATATTACCTCAATCTGAGATTCCTGACAATCAGCACAAAAAAGGTGAGTGATGGATTGATATATTCATACACACCCAAGCCAGGGTCACAAATGCTGAACAACTCTCAACACCAAATGCCAGGGATAAAAAGCAATTAATTTTTTTTCAATGCAAGAACCACAGTCTCAAACATGGCAATGTCTGGACACCATGGGTTGGGGTCTATGATATGACTTGACACAATCACTGAAGATTGTAAGCACAGGCTTTCATGAGAGAAGAAATTTCTTAAAATTTATGAACTAACACAGCTCTGGCTACAGCCAAAAGAAGCCTTAGTGTTGGACTCAAATTAATCAGGTGTTGAGCACTGGCTTAAGACCCCACCAACCCAAGACAAGGAGGCAATAGTAGTCAACTCCACTGGCCAGGGTCCCAATTCACTGGGTTTTGGACAACACAAACTAGGGTAAAGGTTGACGACAGGTATTCTGGGACGCCACATGCCAGGGTGATACACTTACTTGCACATCATGAACAAGGGCTAGCACTACTGCTCTTGACTGGGGGGTAGCTGAGAACAGTCAAGAACACAGCCACGGGCTGGGGGTCATAATGGAATGGTTGCACTGTGTGCCTGCCTTCAGTGGGCTATGAGAAGTCAGCTATTAATGTTGCTGCTGTTCCATCAAAACCTATATTTGGCCAAAGAACGGGCACCAACAGCTTTCCTTTCATTACAAATCTTATGGATAAAAAGTACATACACAGATGTTAACAATATCATCATCCACATTCTAAGGCAAGCACACAGTAAAGTTTGTGGAAGGGGTAGATTTGTTCCCAAAAACTTACCATATATATCTATTACATAGTGAGAGACTTGAACTAATAGTAGGATTAGCTACTGGGCACATAATTTGACCCAGTTCGGTGAAAACTCAAACAAGTGGAAAACAGCACCATTTTACAAGAAGGAATTACAGTATTTACAAATATATGATGTACAGTTTTATATACCAATTAGTTATGAAGAAGTTCAGATAAATTCAGATACAATCTTTGATAAACTCTCTTCATTAAACTTCAAGTACAGTAATAGTAATGATGTGTGAGCATGATCTACATGACAGGTAGTCAAAATGGAATATAAGGGAATTTGTGGAGTTGGCTGACACAACCTAAATATTAATAATTATAATTACATTAGCTAATAGTCATTAATGGTCCTTTGTTAGAGTACTTGTAAGGCACTCATTTGTCATCACAGACATTAACACTGAAGTCTATAACAGCCAATCTAGGGCATGGCCGCCACTCACTCACTAAAATATTCAGCAGTAGCACTTCAGCTGTCATACACGCTAACCAGTCGTGGCTGAATTCTACTACAGCAGCCATATGGTCCCTCCTTAACTTTTTAAGTCTTGCCATTTGCTGGTCCCAAGCTAAATATACTTGGACCAGTGAATTTGGTGGTGACTGGCTAAATAAACTGGTGCGAGCACTACATTCATGCAGTAAAATCAATGCGGTCCCATGAAAGCCCCGACGTTACATCATGGGCCTTGAGGTCCATTTCCTCTAGATTAAAAAGGTCCAACTGATCCTGATTATTAGAGAGCAGTGGATCACTTTGATGCACATTTAAACCACTTCTCACACCATTGCTGATGCTACTGCTGCTACTGCTACTACTAGAACTACTGGTACTGCAGCTACTATGGTCACTTCCTCTGTTACTGCAGCTACTACTGCTGCCACTGTTATAACTGCTTCCCATACCACTGTCACTATTATTGTCTGATGATGACACTGACTGACTGGGTGGCCATGGTGCTGCAAAAGATGATGACCCAGGTGTCAGTGATGAACTACTTGTTGGAGGAACCAGAGAATCAAGCCATGATGCCACATCTACATCATCATTCACCTCCATCTTAACATCTATCGGCGGGTCAACAGTGATAAAAGGCTCTTCTGTCCTCTGTGAGATCATAAGTTCTGGAGGTATATTATTGGGTTCTAAACTATGTTCTAGTGCACCCAACTCCATTCCCTCTAGTCCTGGTAAATCAAGATCTAAGGGTAGATCCAAGGGAGGCTGACTGGACCCCTCCATAACAAGGTCAGCAAATAAAGAGTGAGAGTTAAGACTACTGCTTCCTGTAGGTGACGGGCATGAATTGGCGATGCTTAAAACTGGCGGTACTACGGGAACTGTAGTGGACGTTGTTATTGAAGTAGTACGATGACTAGAATGTTGCGGTGGTGGTGGTGGTGGAGGGGGTGGAGGTGGAACTGCAGTCTCACCCGTTGTGGGAATGGTAGTAGTATACACTGCAGCTATTGGTGCTGATGAGGTTGTGAATATAACAGGCAGTGCAGCTGATGAGTTACTGAATATGTTCTGCAGAGTTGAAGTCGTGGTATAAACTGGTGATGAAGCTACAGATGATGTGTTGAAGATTGGCCCATTGCGGCTACATTTCGGAGTAGTGGGAGTATGAGGATCTTGGGCAGCACTGGGGGGAAGTTCTGAGGAGTAAAATATGTCAATATGAAAAAATTGTAAAAAAAAAATTAGTCAACTACATCTTACAGCAAATGTTACTCCTGTACTTTTAATTTCAAATTAGTAAAAGGACTGTAAGTGCTACATGCTCTTCCTTTGTGATGATGAACCTTATAAAAATTATCAATACTGTAGTAAATTTTTAAGGACATAATAAATATCTATATACGTAAAAACTTATACTTGATTAGCTGTGGCCTAAACAATAAAAATTTTATACTATGAACATACCATGAATGACTGGTTTAAATTTGTACTACAGCACTGTAACTTAACTTCACCATGGTAGAAATACAAGAAAACTTCTTTCATAGCTGGAGAATTCATCCAGAATTTCATGGCCATCCATAAAAAGCAATCATTACAAAAGGGCTGTGGTTCACATATTATCAAGTTGCCACATATACTGTGCATCTAAATTTCCGGCAAAAAAGAGACGTCCCCAATTTCTTTGGCACAATATTTGCAATGAAAGCTCATGTGAGTGTTCAGCATTTTCTGGTGACTGTTAACCAGACTGTCATGAATGCTGCCAAAACTAAATTTTCTTCCTTTTAAAAGAAAATAGGTTTTGGTGTAGGAAAGCAATATCTGTACAAGAAGACTATTTATGGTGACACTCAAGGCAAGTCATCAGTCCCTTTGTTCTCAGATACATTCATGTGTTAACACCCAACTTCTTGACTTCTTTGTCTTATGAGGGATGACCTCACCAAAATTTCTGAGTGGCAGTTTTTTTTTATTAAAATGTTTAAAAGATATCAAAACAATGAGTCACTATGACAATGAAATTACTTTCTTTATAATTAAAATTTCTCTTTTCACTAATAAAATTGCATCAATATAGTTCGGCACTAAGAAGTGAAGTGCAGCTGAGACAAGAACAACTGTGTTCCATATACAACATGATAAAGTGGTTCAAATCCAATACCTAGATCTGATGGGAAATCATCTGCACATATAATGATCTGGCATTATCATGATGTGTTGCATGTTCTAATGCATTGAGCATACTGTTTTGTCAGCCAAATCTGTGTGCATGGTTAAAACATTTGCAGCAGAAATTGCAGACAGAGTAAGTGCAGGAACTACTGGATACTTAGAGGGTAACAACATACTTGTATTTGTATTCTATGTTATTTTGTCAGCTTTAACTCAAAGACCGGAAGACGGTCACATTCTCAAATTTTCCCAATAATAAGAAACATAATTTGGAAACCTCTTGAACCCAGTCCATATCTGAACTAACTAGCTAAGTTCAGAAATTACACCCCAAAGGAATCTCAACAGTATCCACTAATGTATCTCAACTGAAGAAAATTAAAAGACTGTTGTAATGTTTTCATTCACGTTATATGGTTAGTATATTAGTGTTTTAAGGGAATGGCAAATATAAATATCCAGAGGTTGGCTTTAGTAAAACTAATGCCCTTTATAATATCAACAGTTATGTATGATCAGCATCACAATCCTGGTGGTATGAAACAGAACCCTTAGTATATCCAGGAACTGTAACATACACTAGGCACATGATCCACCAAGTGATAAGTCAGCATAATGGGACTGTTGTCAAATAACTAGATGAATCTAAAATAGGACTAAACTCCAAATGAAGTTCAGAAGTTGAAAAAGACCATTTAACCACAATGCAAAATTAAAATGGCTAAATCACATAAAACCGGCCCAAATTGCAGTAAATCTTACATACTAGATATTTAGATCAACTGAAGATTTTCATGATTCTGACAGCATTTTTAAGAGATCTGAAGCCAAGACTGGCTGAAATGCAATTTAGTGCTGAATGAAATGAGGACATTAATAACACATTAAATTAAGGTTGACTGATATTATATAGCTGCCTCTATTTTAAAATGTGATCATCAGATTAAAATAAGTACTTTATGCTATTTTATTTAAGGAAAAACACAGTTTAGAGTGAATAATAATATAGTGCTTCAGAGCTAAATCATGTACTATGCTCTACTCTGTTAATAACAATACTGTGCTGTATTTTATTACCTTAAAGAAAAATAAGGTAACCCAACAAAATGTTAACCTTTCCTGTCTTACCTCCATTCTTAATCAAGATTTCTAAGACATCGTCTACTGCTTGACTCTTCACAGATAATTTTCGATTTTGCTGGTGGTGAGAAGTTTTATTTGGGATCTGTAAAAACAAATGTTTAGATGTATATCATACCATAATACAAAAACTACCAAAGTTACAGTTTTATTTGGGATCTGTAAACGCACAAAAATATTTAAATGTATATCATACTATAATACAAAAATCTACCAAAGTGACAAAGTTTTTTGCTCCTTTAACAAATCATAATAAAAATCAATGATATTAATATAAAATAAATACAGTATCACAAAACCACTTACTGCTGTCCCTTTTAATTGTTTTGTAGCTTCATCATAGTTTGGTGGTGGTTTTATGACAAACTGAGGTTCGGTTGTAACTCTGTTAACATTATTATTATTGTTATTATTATTATTGTTGTTGTTATTGTTATTATTAATATTGTTGTTGTTGTTGTTGTTGACACTGTTTGTATCACAAGTATTGGTGACGATCAACCCAGAGAAGTTTGGAAGAGAAGCAGTTCTGTAATGAGAAAATCCTTGATTTAGTATATATTGTTTGCATGAATCACTGAATTAAGTGCAGTCTACACCACCACTGAAACCTTTAGATATAAGATCATTGATCCCCCTACCACAATCCTTCTTACAAAAATTCCACACCATTCATTTTGGTCTCCATATTCCAGACTGTACATTAAAACTGAAAAACTTTAATTCGCTATGATTAACAATAATGTCCCTTGATATGACATTAGAGAGAGAGAGAGAGAGAGAGAGAGAGAGAGAGAGAATAATGATCTTGGAAAATAATCAATACCATGGTACAGTACACCTTTAGATACAAAGTAATATAAAAGGATTTTATGATGAGATACAAGTGGCAGTTTAAGAAAATGTTTGTGAATGTTTTTTTTTTTTGGGGGGATGAAAATAGGCTTCAAATATTTAATAAGGATTACCCGAGTTTAACACACTGAATACAAATGTGGTCAAATAATCTTTCCATAACAACTTACTTAAATATTTTTTGGATCTCGTAACTTCTTTAACAAAACCTTTCTTAACACACTATTTAAAATATTTAACATAAAAGGTAATTAATATTACAATGAAAGCAATAAAAGTTGAAAACAATGAATATAGCAAATTTTGATAATAAAATATCCTGTGTCTAGTTTTTTGACCTCACCTAGTAATAAAATATGTTCTTAATTATTTTAATATATACAATCTTTTGCACAATGATTTATTTTGGACCACTTTCTTCTGGGTAACTAGTAATGAAAAAATGTTCAAGGAAAAGGTCTAATAAATAGCAAAATATCTATGAACAATGAAATTTTGCAATAAAAAACTTAGTATTTGACAATTTCACTAACCTTTGATGTGCATTAATAGTAACACCGTTTTGTGAAGATACTGTTCCCGACTGGTGATTCTTTGGTTGCAGGGGTATGTGTGGGTTGGGGGAATTAAGGAGCTGTTCCCAACCATTTTCGACCTTTACTGTTACTTCCTCAATAGTATCCTGTGGTTGCTGACTGTGATCCAGCTGCTGTTGTAAGTTGTCTGAGGGCTCTAAACCATTTTCAAGGATTCTGTCTTTAGTCAATTCAGGTTGAACACCTTGTTGTAATAACTGTTGTTGCTGTTGTTGTAATGTCTGCAACTGATGTAACTGTTGTATGTGACTCTGCAACTGTTGCTGCTGCTGTTGTTGCTTTTTGTTGTGAATGTGCTGTTGCAAGATGAGTTTTTGGCTGATTTTATTGTCAGTCATGTTTTTACGCTGTTGTTCTTGGGCTTTGATGATGTTCTGTTGTTGCTGAAGCTGAAGCTGCATCTGTGTATGATGAAGTTCTCTCTGAAGGTCCTCTATTCGCTTTTGTAAATGGACCATAGTTTCACTTGACACCAAGGAATGAGTGGGTGTTTGTGGAACAATGTTCTGTCGTGTCGTTACAATATGTGTTGGATTGGTGACTGTCTGACCCATAGCAGATATTAATACACTTCCAATAGGTATGCTGGAAGTGGTATTGGTAGAGTGGCTGGCTGGTGGAGGTGGTGGTGGTGGAGGTGGGGGTGGTGGTGGTGTGTTTATAGAGCCTCCATCACTAAGCTGAAGGCCCAGTGGGGTTAGTGCACCTCCAGGAGTTAAAGGAGCAAAATCATTAGTGTCCATTGCTGAATCAAAGTCAACATCCATGGGAGCAGCACTTGGCGGTCGTGTAGAGGAAGCAGAGATGTGAGAGTATGCTGGAGAGGAGACACTGTCATCACCGAAATCCATGGACGCCTCTAAAAGGCCTTGCACTGCAAAGTAAAACAACCGTGGTCTAAAATCTTTTTAGGTAATAAAGCAGCATAAAAAAATTCTGAAACTTGCTTTACTTAATGAAAATTGATCCATTATTTCTGAGTTCAGAATATAAATTATCTAAATAATTTAAATTTCAATGCATAAACAAACAAAATTTACTCCTTACCCGATGAATCGTCTGTGTTATTGATAACAGACTGTGATGATGTAGGAGTAGGTGAATTTTCTTGTAACAATTGAGCAACCGTGTCAGTTCGATTAGTACTAATTTTTTCCTCTCCATCACTAGCTATGAGAGGAGCTAACGTCTCTCTTTCTACACTACCTAATCTTAGCGTAACGGAGGAATTATTAAAGCTGTTGCTGCTGATGCTGCTACTGTTACTGTTCCCTACAGTGCTTGAAAAACTTGTTGAACTCAGAGATGCATGACTCTTCAGTCTTTCAATCAACTGAGGCTTTGAGCCAGAAACAGGCAAGTTTCTCTTTTTCAACTCTGCTTTCAAGTCTGAAACTATAATGAAATGCATTAGCATAACAATGAATTACTAATTTGGTAAAATGCATAACATACAAACTGGCAGTATACAGTAATATCATTTATAATGCAACTAAACCAGGTCTTCATTTGTATATACTGAATACTGATTACTGACTGAAAAATGGCACCTCAAAAAAATCAATAATGAGGTTCTCGCACAGGTTATTAAGATATACCTGCATACATTTCTATACCATTCAAAAAAACCATATCAGTCAAAGATCTGAGGACAACAATGAACTTTGCTTTTCTTTTCATAAATCAACATTTTACAGATATGTAGATAAATTTATCTTTGTGTATTCCTAAAGTTAGAAAGTCCATAACTTCATACATTTATAACTCAAACTAAAAATAAGAAAAGTTGCATGGGTAGTTGATTCAGGAATACATCTGATAACACATTATCTAAAAAAGGTGAACTTCATAATACCAGACAATTTTTTAGTCTTTTCTAATCAAATATTACTGTCAACATAAAAACAATACTGTGTTTCATAAAAACAGTAGTCCTGAATAACAAAATTCATAAATCGACACCACAGTCTGTGACAAACCTTTCATATCTTCTAATTTTGTGTGAACTCTGATACTAGTTTCTGGTGGTGTAGGAGGTGGTGGAGGTGCAGGTGGAGTTGATGAAGGAGTTGGCGTAGTGGTTGGTGTGTGATTTGGAGTCTGGAGAACCTGCGATAAGGTCAACCCCGTGGTTATAGTCGAGGATGGAAGAGGAGGGGGTGTTGGTGCCAATTTCTTGACAGATGATAAACTGCTGCTACTAGAACTGTCAGTGCTTGAAGGTTTCAATGCTGCTGGCAAGATTATTTGAGGATACTGGAAAAACAAATTGTTTTAAGTATAATGCTCAAAAATATCCTAAGTCATTATGAAAGATCTGGAAACGTAATAAATAGCATTTATAAGTGATGATGCACATAATGAGTACACATAGAAATAATAGTTTATCTCTGGTAAAATAAAAATACAATCTGCTTGCTAATAAATGAAGATGATACCTTTGATAAAAAATCACGAAGTCGTACCTTTTGTTTCAGTTCTAGTTGACACTGTAAGAAGAGCTGCTGCTGTTGAAGCAGAATGTCATACGATGTCTCAGCAGGATTACTACTGCTCTCTCTCTTCGCAACACTGGGAGGACCCTTTTTAAATACAATATGGCTATTAGTTTATAATATAAACTGTAAAAGATGTCCATTTCCATGGATTAATGCTTTCTCATCCATACAACATATAATGATTCTCAGAGTACTATTACTTTCTACTTAACAAAATGAAATGAAATTACCTTATATTCATGGAACTTAATTGTTCTTGCTTTTGGTTGACTTTTTCCTTTAGATTTCTTGCGACTCTTGGACTGATCTTTTCCGGGGGCTGAATTCTGCTGTGGTGGTGTGGTGAGAGCATGAGGAAGAGGTGTGCGGGTAACAAAGAGTGTCTGAGTAAGGGCAGAGGCTTGAGGAGATGGTAACAGTGGGTGCTGCGGGGAAGCCAAGGAGGATAGAGGAGAGAGGGATGAAGTTGTCGATGTTAAGGACGGTGAAGGAGCGGCTAAATCTGTAGCCGAGGTAATAGTTGTATGGACTGTTTGTGCCAAAGGAGGAGGTGCTGGAGGGGGAGCTATAACTGCTGTTGTGGCTGATACTGGTGTGAGGGAGGAGGCTTCCAAGAGTACAGGACTTGGAGAAAGTAGTTCTCTGACTCCAGATGCACTTCCTGCCTCACTTTGATCAGGGGACATGCCACCTTCGCTACTCGATTCATCTTCATATTGTACATACAAGCTGGGGTGCTTTCGAGGTTCCCCTTCGCTTGTACTTTTGAACATTAACTGCCCCTCTGTAACATGAAACACAAAATAAAATTTAAGTTTACATTTAATCTCCAAATGCATAAAAAACATTTTTGGTTTTCATGAGATATACTCCATTTCAAAAATTAAAAATTTCAATGTTAAGTTTCCAGTGTACATGAAATAAATGAAGTCCAACTTTAATATGTATATTACTTCCATATTTCAGTGTTCGACAATAAATAAACAAATTAGGAAAAATAAAATCTGCACTTCTATACAGCATGAGTTCTTTGCTGTGAAGTTTAAAATGGAGGTTTCAAGATGATGATTAAACAAAACTGTTTTTTCTGCGATTTTGAAAAGTAGCACTAAAAGCAAATACTGCAATTAATTTATGTTACAGACACTGTACTTTAGGGTTACAAGACCCTTGAAAATGTAACCTAAACAAGTGACGCATCTTAAAATTCATTAAAATGTATAACCTCAAGAGAATATAATATTCTACTAACCCTTGACAGCTTTCTCGAGATCTTCAGAAGTATGGAGGATATTCGCTCGAACTAGTTCCAATGGGCCAGGCCGCTGACATAGGTGATCATTAATGGCATCCGCTATTCTCGCACGTTTCAGCTGTTTTTGCTTTTCTACCAATGATGGATCAATGTTCCCTGGAGCATCTGTTATTAATAGGAAAATTTTATGGATCATAACAATTTTGGTATTAAAAAGGTTATGATACAAGCGGCCAACCTGGGTATTTATGGGTTAGTATGACATAGAGGAATATTTTTATGACTGAATTTATTGTGTAGATAGAGCATACAGTAATGTTTTTGGGACTGGAAAGGTAATTGACGGAGCAAACAGTTTTGGAGACAGAGAAAAACTATATGATAGAGCATAATGGATGATATCTTTGACCCTTACGGATACTGGAACCATTACAATGATAATTTTGAAATAGCATTTTATTCAAAGGCTTTTTCAAGGTGACAGATGGAAGCTATGTAAAGTAAGGAGAGAGGAACAGTTTTCACTTTTCTATTCCCATTTACAGTGTATGAATAATGGAGAGATTTCCAAGAATAAATGCCTAAGAATGGCTGACAGCATATGAAGGATGGCTCATTTTCAGATGATGATACTAGAGTAAAAAACACAGACCCCATCACGAGGCACTGCATAAAATGTGTCTTGCACAGCATAATTTAAACAAGTGAAAAATTTCTTGGCATTATCCCTTTGGGCACAGCTACATATGGCTTCTTTTATATAAGTTTACATTAACAAATTGCACCTAGTGAAATTTAACTTAATTTTATGAACTTCCATCCAAATATACCTCAACCTCAACCAGCTATGAAAAGATATTAAGATTTGAAAAAATTGAAATGTACTGAATCAAGTAACACCAAACTCAATAGAAAGGAGATTTCCTGAAGAATTAATTCAATTTGTTTTATCATTGCTGCATGAGATTGCTTAACACAGAGAAAACGAGGTTCTGCTCAATTGTCTAAGAAAAATACTAACAACTTATACATTTATAACTACCTTCCTATATTGAAAATAAAAACAAAAGATCTAATACTCTTAAAGAGATAGGGGCCACTAAAATACCCATCAATCTTCATAACAAAATGTCAATATGACTGCTAATTTCCAAAGAAACATAAATGCTGTACTTCACTAGATTTATTATGAAATGTGAAGCTTTAAAAACTGAAATTTGAAACGAATGTGAATACACCCATGAAATTAATTTAAGAGCAGCTCAGTGTTTTAATATAAAAAAATATATACACCAGACCAACCTTGGCATTCTTAGGATACAGTATCCATGACTTTCTACAAATGCAGTTGTGTCACGTAATTCAAAGTAATCTCTTATGTTTTGAAAATATTTTTCGCTGCCAATATAATTTACATTAAATATAATAATGTACACTCAAATTCACTTCCAACCCAGTAAAAATAAGCTACAAACCCTCCAAAATGTGTTGGCGAACCAGCTCTTCTCGATCCGGCCTTCGCTGCATCTTCTGCTTGAGGATGTCATGTTTTTTGGCCATGTCTAACTTCTGCCGTTGTTCGTAAAATGCAGTTGGAGTGTTCATAGCTGTAAACACATTCATATTGATTGGTTATAGAAACTGCAATAAAGAGAATCTAATCATTATATATTATACAATATATGTAAGCAAACCATTTAGATGCACACACACATGTATATATGCCTGTATACATACTGTATACAGTATTTGTATACAAACATAAACAATACATACAATACATATATGTGTGTATGTATGTATGTATGTATGTATATATATATATATATATATATATATATATATATATATATATATATATATATATATATATATATATATATATATATATATATATATATATATATATATATATATATATATATATATATATATATATATATATATATATATATATATATATATATATATATATATACATACATATATATATATATATATATATATATATATTCATGATGTTGCCTTGTAATATGTATATAATGCAATATTTTGATATATTTACTCTTCTGTTTATCATGTGTTATATGTAATGGTAGTGAATGTTGAAGTGTCGTATTTAGTTTGGCATCAGATCTCAAAGGAACTAATGATTTAAATAACTTAATAGCGTACCTTAGAATTGATAATACAATATTAATAGTAACATAGTATGAGCAACGAGTGTGTGTGTGTTCAGCGAAGACTTGTTTCTCTTCAGTTGTCATAAGTTGAGATAAGAGAGAGCGCTTTGTTAAAACAAAGTTATGCGATGACAGTTTGGAATAACAATTGCTGATTCTTTCAGGAAATCAATTCAGTTTTTCGTCTTGTTGATAAAACAAGTCAATTATAATTATAATTAGCCGATTGCAGTATGTTTCGATCGTGTAAAGGTTTCTGTAAAAGATTCGTCCCGCACGAGAACAAGACAAGTGACATTGTTACGTGCATTGTTCGAGTCACGTGCGCCACTTTGAGAGAAACAGTAACATGCCCTGATTTAGTTAAGTCATGTTTTGTCCCGATTGCATTCAAAACATTTTGCTGGAGTGATGTCACCTTCCTTCTAGAAATTTCTCTTTTGATATCTCGTTCCAAAATGCCTTAATGACGTCACGTAATTGTTTCATGTGCTACTGGAGTTCTGAAATCTGTTTCATTCTTATTCTGGAGACCTTTCAGTTTGATTCCTTTTCTCTCTCGTTCTTAAAAAGCGATTACTTTTAACATAGTATATTTGTGGTCACTGATATTAGTATTAACTTTTGAGATCTAAATTTAGTAAAATTATTTAATTGGAAATGGTGCCTGGTAAAAAAAAGTGTGTTTTGTAAAATTAGCGCAGATGCAAAGGGATTTTACAGAGGTTTTCACAAGTTTGTGTAAGGTAACATGAATGTTACTTATTAATAACATGGTATAATAAGTTAAAGAAATTTTGCCTTAGTGATATTATTATTGATAAATCTTATGTGTATTTTTGCGTGTTTTTTCTGTTTGCAATCTCTTCATATTTTCACATTTTTATGTTTGTGATGTAACACTTACTTACGTAGCATTTTAAATATTTCTTGGTAATTTAACATTGCATGCTTGATTTAATTTTCATTTATTAAGGTTTTCTTTTCAAATCTTGAGTAATTCTTCATAGTTTACATTTTTCTTGATTAATTTAAATTCCTAATAAATTAAAGTTTTTCTGAATTAGTTTTGTTTCATAATTTAATTCAAGAATTAATTCAGTTTTGTGTTATTTTCAAGTAATAGTAAATTTTTCAGATTGTGAATTGTAATTATAAATTTTGAATTTAAAAATAAATTTTTTTATTTAATATTTAAAAAAAAAAAAAAGTGTTTCATTTATTGACCACCAGTGAATAGGATTAATTGTGTGTGCATAAGGCAAAGTAATCAACATGTTTTGTTCTTTTAGTTTTGCTAAAGTGAGTTAAGACCAGGGAAACAGTTAAAGTTATTTGATGGAGTGATGCTCTTTTACTCTAGAACATTTCTCGTTTAACTGTTGATACCTCACACATATTCTGATAAACTTAGTTTGATTTTTCTCAAGTGATTAATAAGTTTATTTTTAAGGGATCACTGTTACCTTTAGAGTACTCAGTCGTAATTCCTATTGTTATGAGAGTTCAGGTATCTGGCTGAAGTGAGGTAAATTTTTGAATTTTGAGAATAGTTGTGTAATAACCAGGTACTTGGTATGCATCATGACTACATATATATATATACATGCACCACTTGTGGCTTGTATGATTTTTGTTCCGGTTTTCATTTACATGTACTCTATTATAATTTCAGTTTATCTTATTGAAGTGATCTACCCTACCTCTTTGATTTTTCATTTAACTATCCTTTTTCTATATACACACACACATTATATATAATATATATATATATATATATATATATATATATATATATATATATATATATATATATATATATATATATATATATATATATATATATATATATACCAGGTGTTTTGAAATTAGAGGCTCCCCCCTCCACAGAACAAATGGAAAGTTATGAAGTTTTCTGATATAGCCTATCTCCAAGTACATTATTTTAGGTTTCTATTAAGCTATTTTTCATTTTACATTTCTTGTATTTTAAGACTGAGTGACGGAGTTAGATACAGCCATGGCTAACGACTCAGAGGAAATCAGATGGATTGACTGAATCCAGGCTATAACCTTCAAAGAGGCCAGGGATGCTGGCACATCCTTCATTTCACGTTCCTGGATAGCTAAATACATTAAAAGAGATGAATCCTTTGTTAAAAGAAACTGGAACAAAAATCCATGTCTGTCATCGCGAAAAGAGTGAGAATCTTGGAAGGCCTGAAGTCCTTTCTCAGGAGTCAAAAGACATCTTAGCTGAGGCAGTGGGTAGACCAAGATAGTCTTCACATGAATTGGCACTTGAACTAGAAACAAAAAGGGGAAAGAAGAGAAGTTATAGTGCTGTATATCGTGAGTTGAAAAAATCAGGTATCAAGACATTTCATGTTATCAACAAGCCCAACATCACTCAGCAACAAAGAGAAGACCGTGCATGGTTTTGTGGTTCATTTCTTAAAGATTGGGATGAAGCTGACTTTCTCCATGTTGCCGCATCAGATGAATTCTTCATTTACATAGTCTGGAAGCCAAATCATAAAAATGACATCATTTGGGCTGCAAAGTTCGATATCAGCGATGACGTGTGCTATCGCCAAGTTGTGAAATTTCCTGAATGTTTGGGAATTTTTCTCTGTTTCACAGCCAAACGGTTAATGTGGATTATCAAAGAAAAGGGACAGTCATGGAATGGCGAATATTTCAGAGAAACTCTGCTTACTGGTGGAGTATTTCCTTTCCTCAAAGATCCTGAAAATGTTATCTGTTAAAGAAGTCACATTTTTGCATGATAAGGCATCATGTTTCAAGGCTCTTCAGACACAGGAGCTGCTTTGAAACAGTGGTATAGATTTCTTCTCGTCAAGTGAATTTCCAGGTAGGTCCCCTGACCTTAATGTGTGTGAAAACATTGGTAGTATCTTAAAGGATTGTGTTGAAGCGTGCACAGTGAACTATAATGGTATACCAAGCCTCGATGACCTGCGAAGAGAGGTGACCAAAGTGCTCAGGGAAATGGAGTCTGAGTCTCAGCTTTCTTGCGATTTGCTGAAATCATACCCCTAAAGAATGCAAGCTGTGGTACAGGCAGATGGAGGCCACACAAAATATTAAATACTCAGAGAGAAACTTAAATAAATACCTGTTCTGAATTACTTTTGTTTTTGTCCATATCAATTTTAGTTTATGCTGTCTAGGGGGCTCTAATTTTTGAAACACCCTATGTGTATATATATATATATATATATATATACCTGTATATGTATATATATATATATATATATATATATATATATATATATATATATATATATATATATATATATATATATATATATATATATATATATATATATATGATTTTTCACTTAATTCTCCTTTCTCTGTATAGTATATATTTACTTTATCTCTCATGATTTTCATTAACTTATTCCTTATGTATGTATGAATGCACATGTATACATATACATATACAAACACACACACACACACACATATATATATATATATATATATGTTACAGTCAACATGCGTAATCAGTCATTACGAGTAATGACTGAAATTTCAGTCATCACGCGTAATGCACTTAGGGACATTTGATCCCCCCAGGAGCTAGTAACACGGCAAAATACATTTGACCCCCCCAGGGACTAGTACTAAACCCGGCGAAACAGTGTAGTTGACTCACTGTTTCGCCGTGTTTAGTACTAGCTCCTGGGAGATCAAATGTCCCTAAGTGCATTACGCATGATGACTGAAATTTCAGTCATTACGCGTAATGACTGATTACGCATGTTGACTGTATATATATATATATATATATATATATATATATATATATATATATATATATATATATATATATATATATATATATATATATATATATATATATATATATATATGCATGGGTGTAAGTGTATATGTATGTTTATATGTATGCAATTTAACAATGATAGGCCAACTTACGTGGGATAACTCCACGGTTAACGAGGTCCTCCCGTGGTCGTCGAAGCATCAGCTTCACCTTCAGTGCTGCAAAAGGAAAAAGAAATAATCAACATGATATAAATGCTTTGGAAAATGGTTCCCACCTTACATCATATTTACTGAGGTTTCATTTACAAACTACACATCGATCTATGATATAGTATTCGGAATGTACAATAATAAACATTTTCCTGCCTGTTCACACTTAAGAGACATTCATCAATTAGGTATGATTTTCATGTTTTCCTATGCGTTTTATTAACGTTTCATCTAGTTCCAATTTTTGAGTCATTAAAATACAATTCCTTTGAAAAAAAAAAAATATATAACATGCAAGAGCTCTGGGTCACTGAGCTTTGGGATATACATCCAAATGGAATTGACACTACCCTAAATAAATATCCAGAGTAATTTAATTTTCATGCCCACAATTGTATTTCCCAAGATAAAATGAACTTCTCTTCAAGAAATGCAATATTTGCTAAAAACCCATATCCTTTCCCAGTGCTCAACGTTTCATCAGTAACACAAGTATATGAAAATATCGAAGTTCCAAAGAAATAAAAAAAAGACGTGTCTTTTCACTTGCAGTGCAACTACGTTGCCACTGAAATACAGAATCAACACTGAATAATTTATAAATCTAGATGAAGAAGGAAATACCTCTCTCTTAAACCGATCTCTCGCAGGGAGTAATGTCAACATGAAATCGACCACCATATCATAACTGTCTGGCAAAGAGGATATGACTGCTGTTTAAACGCGCCTGGAGTATACTCCACTAATTGCTCCAATACAAATTTCACTGTGGAATACCTTTGTTAACATGAAGATTGGATTTATAAGTTAAAGATAAAGACCGCTTCCCTACACAAACACCAAGAAAAATAACAAAGTGCTAATCTCGAAAAAAAGGTGAACTGATAAAAAATAGAAGACATATACTTCAATAAAATAAACCTAAAAGTTATTTTTTATAGAAAGGTATAACGGCTCTAAAGTTCTATTTTTTATTTTTGGAAATCTTCAACGTTCGAAATATTCAAGATCAGATAATTAAACCAGGCCAATCTAATCCTTTTAATACCTGTGCCACGACATGAATTTCCAGAGGACGAGAGGCAAGACATTTTCCTTGAGGGAATTCCAGAGCTGGCGTCTGGAATATTCCTGAGCAAATTATCAAACACGGCCAAACTAATTCTTTCAACAACTGTGTCACGACAGCAATTCCCGAAGGATGCGAAGACACTCGCATCAAAGTGGTAGAAGTTTGACATCGCCCGTCGGGATGCAACCAAGAAATCACTCGAGGTGGCCACCATCATTTCTCTCCTCGACTTCTAAGTTGCAAAGGGATACACGAGCCATGGGGCTATTATTATTTTCATGTCACTTAACGAACTCCTCAACATGGTCGCCCCGTCGTTCTCTTGAACATTCACGCCGACTCCAACGGAATCAAGGACCAGTGAGAAATGCATCAAGTACAATTGTGCAGAGCGAATCATAAAATCATAACATAATAATCAGCACGCCTGCATTATTTCTTTTAAATTCCACCACTGACACTTGGGCTACACTAATGGGATAACACTTGAGGCTAAGCACTTCAAAGAGCCCAGAGTGAATAGCAAAGTTGAGGTTAAAGCTCGCACAGGAAACTAGTGAGATTACACGTTCGTCACTTCCATCCATCGCTTACAACACTAATATGATATGGACCATACAAGTCATTGCCGTTAAGCGAAATACAGAAATTTAACAAAGTCCCGAAGAGACCAAGTCCCCAAAGGACGAGAGAAATGAAATACCATTGCTCCCTGCGCGATGTTTATTAAGTCGTGAATGGGACCTCGACGCAACTTGAGCTCCTTTCGGCAAAGACCAATAGCACTTAGGGCCACAGACGTATAATTTAGATAAGGGGTATCAGGCTTCCGACGGTGAACGTTAATAGACCATAACGAATCCCTATACAGATGCGAAGACAGTCTAACAACAGTCAAATTCTTTTGAGAAATGAAGACGACAATGGTGAAATGTGCCATAAAATATGTTTTTACTGCAGAGTATATGTATATATGTGTATATATGTATATATATATATATATATATATATATATATATATATATATATATATATATATATATATATATATATATATATATATATATATATATATTAGTGACATATATATATGTCACTGCCACAGTAACTACCAATTTTTCGATTTTTTTCGAGAAGCGTATACGTATTTGTCTTTGTAGCTATTGAAACTATTACATATAATATATATATATATATATATATATATATATATATATATATATATATATATATATATATATATATATATATATATATATACACACACACCATACTTTTATATATGTATACTATGGACGAATTTCAATATGAGAGAGAAGGATTTATCTAATACTTACATTCTTTGTTTTTGTTGAGCATCTTTCCTTGGAGTGGAGAGTCATCCACCTCACATTTAGGAGGAGAGAGAGGAATAAAGGGGGGCTGGGGCCCCCCGCCGCTGCTGCTACTACTGCCTTCGGCCATTTTACTCAAGTCGTTCAAATTGCAATCCTGAAAGGAATAAGATCGTTACACACAGATTTTTAAAGATCGCACCCGTTAGGTACATGCAGGCCTATTTCCTATTTGTTATAGCTAATATGGCATCCAAACTTCTGGTTTTTCTCACACTTTGCACAGCATGGTTTCTAAAGAAAGATCTGAATTTAAAGGGTGAAATTAAAATGAGAAGCTCTTCCTTTCGGGACGCTGGTAAGTTCTAAATCACGTGGAAAATTTTTTGCAACAGATCAATTAATATAATCAACAATAAGATGATGAAGACATTTTAAACAAGCACTTCATCTCTGGAATCAATTATCCCCATTAGAATAAAGTTCTTCACTTCCAGGAGATCATAAATTGGGCCCATTCTTTCCCAAAATGATTCAAGAATAATGGGGATTGCAACCTTATACCATTTTCTAGCCCATGACCGAAGAAAACAAGAGGAAAACGAAGGGAGAAGTCTGCAGGCCCCATAAGCAGATACGATTTGCCACTTAAAAATATAAAACCTTTCCTTGCCATAAACACTTACTTCTACTGTCTGACCCTTATTTAGGCTAGGATGTTCTCACCTATTTTAAACTCTTACTGCTAAATATACGTGCACTACATTATGTAATATCCTCAGCACCAACTATACTCACCAATGTGCTGTCAGCGCAACATACGAAGAATAACGAAAGTACTGCAAAAATGAAGGTGCATGGGAACTTTACGTTGATGCATGTAATTCGCACAAATAAAGATGACTCTCAACTCTGCAGTGCTTCATACAATTAGTCACATCTTACCCATTATAGATTTTTTCAAAAGTAAACGATGATTTATTCTGTCTTGCCCCATGTCTGTAATATTTTCATGTCACCATAATCACCGGATTATGAACCATCAATATTACACGTACCAAACGTGGTGTCTTAAACAAGTGGATTTTTTTCAGTTTTTCTATAGTAATTCACTCGATTAACTAAACTTAGTCAGCTATCTCTTGTCAATATACAAACAGAGAGAGAGAGAGAGAGAGAGAGAGAGAGAGAGAGAGAGAGAGAGAGAGAGAGAGAGAGAGAGAGAGAGAATGTGTAAAGGCAACAAAATACTTCCTCGGGTAAAATTATCTGGTGTTCCAGCAGAAATAATATTTCATCAAGGTTCACTAAAGCCATAATAAGAATCAAAATTACATAAGAAATGACCATTACCCTGCATTAAATACAACTGCCTTGAGGTAAATCAAGAAAAGCTTTAAAAAGATTCAAGCCGGTCAAAATCAGTTTCTAATAAAATGTAATAAATCGGTCAAGGTTTCAAATGGAAGAAAGCGAAGATGAATTTCAAGGATTTTATACAGAAAAAAAGAAACTCCTTTAAAATAAAACTGAACCGAAACGAAAGGACTTCTTACTATAAAACAATTACCTTATTTATCTAACTTGAAAAAGCTAAAATATCTGTACCATGATTTAACAGGAAAAGCTAGAGGGAATCTATCTTCGGTGTCGATGACCTTTGATGTTGTGACGTTATATTTACCCATATTAATCAATCAATCAACTAAACCTCACAAACATAATCTTCAAATGGTTGACAGACAACCAGAGATAAGACTGTGAAACATACTTCACAATTATCAAGTGCAAAACAGTCCCCCTATAAACACGGAAAATCTAAACAGTCACGAGCTAATTGTAGCCTGCAAATATACCATCCTGAAATACTTGCACAGGAACATTTGTCAATACTCATACCCAATTATTAATTAATATCTAAGAGTAAAACACTGCTTTTGGAAAATTTCAGGCCGGACTTGTAAGGACGCACAACTCTGACACTGCGCATTTAGATTCTATGGCTCCATCGAGCATTAATCCTCACGGCATATGCATAACTTAGCATTATAACAGGTCCCTTTACTCGCCTCTTCAACAATATCACAAAGAACCTTCTCTGACACTTTGGGTCTTGGACACTTTCCTCATATCATTTATTTACCAGCGATGTAGATCACTCTTCACATATGAAAGCTAGATAGACGTGAGGCAGTCAGGACTTACCTTGAACCAGTGAGGGTAGATAGCGGCGATGGTGTCCAGCAGGTCGGCGTCCAGCTGGACAGCCCAGTACACCGCTTCCGTTCCCCCGACCACCACCTTAGTACCACACTCTGAAAAGACAAAAGAGCCACAATTAATGAATGCACGTCAACACATTACGTCAAACAATGTGAAATCGCGTGCCCCAAAAACACAAGACTAACTAGTGGCAAGTTTTACCATGAGGAGAACACAATTAAGAAAGGATGTTATGAATATGTGGTTAATGATATATATTTGTTTCTCCAAAGAAATGCAAGATTAAATAATGGCATCATCTGTCAATAAAAAAAAATCCCAGAAAAGTAAGGATTAATGCAAACATTACTGCAGAACTGAACCGGACAATAAATTGTTTCATGCCACAGAGAGCACTTAAATGTCTGGCATGAAACCTATTTCTTTTAAAGAGTGGAACTCGAACTGCAGAGGAAAGGGTCAGCGGATGATAAGCCGGGGAAAACGTGAAGGAGGTGAGTGGCTTTTGCTGAGAGAAAGATAGGGCGAGACATCCACTTTCAAAGAGGTTCCTGTCACGACCTAGAGCCCCAACCCCCTAGCTTATGACTTATTATCCGGAGGCGGTGAGGCGACGGCCTAATTGACTGATGGAAGTGGCAAGGAGTAGAGCGTCTGAACTCAATGAGCTCACTGTGCCAGGCTTCTTTCGAGAACATTAACCTCTCGTTTTGTATCTTCAATACAAAATGGAAGTAGGGCGGCATAACTAGAATAATTTTTCTCAAATCTTGTTCGAGCATTTCGAACCTTCATTTTTTTTTTTTTTACATATTGTTAATGCATTAGGTACTGATTTCACTGCACCTATTATCTGTAGTTGTTATAATTTTTTTCCGATCTTCCTAACAGATTTTGTATTATCTCTATTGTTGCTTCATTTTGTAGCTCTCTGAAGATTTTTGTTTATATTGCGAATATATATTCTGCACCGTCTTTACTGTATATGCATTTGGTCACTGTTACAATGTTCTCACATCTTACTGATGTATTATGAACTATCCCTTTTAACTTTGCATTCGTGTATGTACACAAGTCATGGGCTGAAGTAAAATATTTTCATGTTTATCATAAGGATGAAATAAGGTTATATGAAAGGGATAATGGAACAGTAATTTATAAACGGCAATATTTAAAATTAAAAAAAATTAAGAAAGACCTATAATAATAAGGTAAAAATATGAACCTAAACAAATACGTTCGCTGGATAAAATAAAAATAAATGAAATAATTATAAAAACCTGAAAAAAACATATTTCGATAGAGAATGCTGAGCTACTTCCCTGGTCTCAAATCACGCTCCAAACACTAGGACCTACCAGTATCACCTCTTCGAAAACCAGAAAAATTGTTAAAACTTTTTTCCAACAATGGTCATCTTTAGCAAGCTAGACACGAAAATGTGTTTTGAGGGGACAGTCACGCACCAAACAACGAATCAAGACCGAAAACTCACGCGCAAGCGCACATACCTCCCAAGACATGCCGTAACACGACCGCGTGAAAACTATGCGGTCTCGTAAACAAAAAAAAAAAAAAAAAAAAAAAAAAAAAAATATATATATATATATATATATATATATATATATATATATATATATATATATATATATATATATATATATATATATATATAATATATATGACAAGAAACACTTAAATGGCTTACATCTCCTGGTATATTCATATTCCCAAACAAGAAACAAGGGTGGTTAATCTGTTCGTCTTAAGTATTGACAAAGTTTACAATTGTTCGATTCTCTAAAGCGACAAAACAAAAGCTAAACATAAGTTCTGGGGAAACGCATAAATGTAGCACTTCAGTCTGTCTGAATATGAATTCTGCCAATTGCTGCAGTGGCAATGACCCTAAAGGAACGTACAAGCCGTTAAAGAAACATGTTGACCATCGAAATTGCCTTTTTCAATAAATCAAGAGCTTTGTAGATACCCTTATATCCAAGTCATAAATTCTACATGAATGGAAACAGTCATTTAAGATTACAACCAACAGTATCATTATACTAAATTTAAACTTAATAATAATAATATTAATAATAATAAATAAATAATAATAATAATAATAATAATAATAATAATAACACTGCATTTCAGCCCATGGCCATATATAAATTACAAGCCGCCTACAAAATACTGACGGTACCGATACATTACCAAGATGAAAAGAATAACCATCAAGGTGCAAATTATCAAGATATAATATAAACCTTCAAGACACAAGGAACGAGAAGGTATGAGAGTTCAAAATCTACGACTCAGCAGGTACCTTCGAGTAAAGCGTTTCCTCAGAAGAGGTTCCGAGGTGTGAAAGAGACAGCACCCAGCCACTCCTCACACGGCCTCTTGAGAAAGCACCAGAGCATCAGCGCCTTTCAAGAATAACAGCGGGAACGAGGACGAGATCCCAAGGGCTGATGCTGCAGCAGCAAGAGGTTTCTAATCAAAGGCAGGAGAATATACGGCAAACTCTCTCTCTCTCTCTCTCTCTCTCAAGGTTTATCTCTAAGGGAAAGAGAATATACTGCAAACTCTCTCCATCTCTCTGCATCATTCTCTCAAGGTTATTTCCAAGGAGAAGAGAATATACTCCTAACTCTCTCACTCTCTCAAGGTTTATCTCCAAGGGAAAGAGAATATACTACCAACTCTCTACGTCTCTCTTTCTGCATCATTCCCTCAAGGTTTATCTCCAAAGGGAAGAGACTCTACTGCTCTTCTCTCTCTCAAGATTTATCTCTCAGTGGAAGAGCATACACTGAAAACTCTCTCTCTCTCTCTCTCTCTCTCTCTCTCTCTCTCTCTCTCTCTCTCTCTCTCTCAAGATTTATCTCCCAGTGGAAGAGCATACACTGACAACTCTCTCTCTCTCTCTCTCTCTCTCTCTCTCTCTCTCTCTCTCTCTCTCTCTCTCTCTCTCTCTCAAGATTTATCTCCCAGTCTCTCTCATCTCACTAACTCTCTCTCTCTCTCTCTCTCTCTCTCTCTCTCTCTCTCTCTCTCTCTCTGTGCATTATATTCTCTAAGGGGAACAGAATATACCACAAGGTTGCTAACTCTCCCTACACCTCTCCTGAGGTTTCTTTCAACAAAAAAGAATTTACCGCAATATCTCCCTATATCTCTCAAGACGTTGGTCTCTCCAGAGGCAAGAGATTATATCCCCGGTTTCTCCTCAAAGGAAAGGGAACCCCGTTCTCTCATTCTCCTTCCAAGGCAAAAGATATAGCAGAATCTTTCTCCTTACCGAAAGGTATGTGGAAAAAGGAGATGAACTGGTAGTGGCTAGATACTGAAAGATGGAGGAAGGCGAGTCTTGTCATGTAGAATGAAACTGACGAAAAATGGATGCTCAAACGAACTCCAATTACCTGTCGTAGTGAAGGTTAATGGTATGCATTTCGTTTAACAAATATCCTGGCTATTGCACTGTATACCATTCAAAACTATGGGGATTCTTCGTTAGGAAAATAATCCTTTCAATAAAATATGTGACATAATTGCTAGTTACTTCCATGTGCCCTACGCATTCACTTCTGACTGGTTACGTAAAATGGCATCGTTCCAATCATAGTCGTCGACGCTAAACATAAATGCATTGCAATAAGAAGGGAGAAAAAATGCTAACCTACACATGCTTTGTAAATACTTTTGCGCCTCATATTCTTAAAAAAGTATATAATTAGTGACCTATCTTAAAACTTAAAAAATGTCACCTTTCAACAACACTACTAAAAATATCGATATTGTACTCAAGACTATGACACCAACAGAGTCACCTAGCTAAAAGTATTCTGTGATAAGACAGACAAATGTCGAAGGAAACCAATTTTAGTTCAGGAACAAAACCCGTAACAAAGGTACACTTTGGGTACGTGAAATCAAGGCGGTCACTATATCCGATGTCTTATAAGACAAATGGTTGAGGTGGATAAATAACTACGAACAAACTAAATATACTATATATATATATATATATATATATATATATATATATATATATATATATATATATATATATATATATATATATATATATATATATATATATATATGAGCAGTTAACCTAATATACTTAAAACCACGCAGGCGTGTAAAACACCTTTGTGTGTGTGTGTGTGTGTGTGTGTGTGTGTGTAACCTTAGATTAAAAATATGTTTTTATATAAACTGAGATCACGCGGTCTGATTACTCAGAAAAAGGAAAGCATAAAAATGCGAAAATGTTATGGATATGGAAGGGCAGCGAACGAACGAAACTCCTATCATTAAGAACCTGTTGCGGGTTCAAATAAACGGCTCTTCTCTTCTCTTCTTGATTCACATCCCAATCTCCCCTGAAATGTATTCACTTCTCTGTTAACCACGAGGCCCACCTCTGTTCAATTGTCGCAGAGATCCAAGCAACTATTTTTTCCATATTCCTCTTAACAAACAGAAAAAACCAAGCACAACTTCTTCGGCGGGGTAACTAGAGAATCAGGAATTCACGATTCTTCAGAAATTCACGATTCCAACAGTCTCATCTTTAAGAGTATTTATTCTTAGGGTAAAAACAAACACGTTACGGAATACTGCCATTACTTACCAAAAAACAAGAGCAACAACAATAATAACGAAGACTAGGCAGATAGAATATCCCACGAAATCAAATTCGAACTACTGTACATGTATTGACAAAGCGATGTGTGTGAAACTATGGCACGGTAATGGCAAATTCTTACTTGACCTATGGCCTTCTCCTTACTCAGCACTTCGGCTTCCTCTGAGAGTGCATACCAAATACAAAGTCTCTATTTAGTTTATCCAAAAGTTATGACCAAGAGATAAAAAAAATAAATCATCTATTGGGCTGGACGGACAGGTGTGGAAGGATGTCAATTACTAGATAACCCAGGACAGTAAACCAGGCAAATAATGAAAATTGAAAGCAATACATTTGTGAGTTGACAGTTTTCCTTTTGTGCAGGAAAGCTCTATAGCTACACGGGTGGAGCTTTGAAACTTTTGTTCCCACAACGTGGTCCAACAATGTTACAAATTTCAAATTAGTCGTGGTCAAAATCTTGAGAAGTCAAACATGCATATCCGTGGAGTCACAGTGAAAAATGAAAGAACATTAACACCACAAGTTAAAAAGTTATGGACCAAGATGTCAGCAGACTTATGAACCACAAGCGTCTCCACCGCGCAACCTCTCCCAACCCCCCATCCTCAAGAAAAAAAGAAGACAGACGACCAGAAGCTTTGCAAAAATAACAACAACGATACATTATAATGATGGGTAAAAAGTAAGGAACTCCGCACAGAACGACAAATGAGAAAAGTACAATTGGCAGGGCAAGAACCCGTGATCCAATTTAGTGGGGAGCATCCTAAGGACATTTATTTTCCGTATAAAACTAATATCAATAAAGACCCTATTATATACGATTGCCAGCTAATATAATTACAATAAGCATGTTCATATTATTACATAATTTCAACAACCTAAGGCTTTTATTTCTAAGAGATATCCAAGAGTAATTTTAAGAATTTATTGAGAGAATTTCTGGCAAACCCAATTCACTAGAGCGACACAAGGTCTCCCAACAAATTTCTTCCACTGACCTAACAAGCAGTACGCCAACCCACCAAACTCATTAGCTACACAAGATCATTAACTCTCTCTCTCTCTCTCTCTCTCTCTCTCTCTCTCTCTCTCTCTAGGGCGTCAGCTGCGAAAATGGCAGAAAATAAATTATGTGGAACTTGCAAACAACGCCTTCTTTTCTTATAATAAGGACCTCCATGACCTTTCTCTCTCTCTCTCTCTCTCTCAGAGAGAGATTCAAATCATATATACAGCTATGTAGCTATGTCTGTACTATCTGTAGTTTTTCATTTGACATGCGATCGTTACATCCGTTCCTAACAGATTTGTTTTCCTAGTGAGAAAGAATGAGTTTTATATATCACATAAGAGGAAAGTAAAGTCCTGTATTTTTAATTATTTCCAGAAAAAAACAAAGGACATTTTCAAGACCAAAATTCCTGTTAATTCTGGTCATTAAACAATTACAATTTACAGAGTACGTTGAGTCTACACAAATGCCATCCAAATGAGAGAGAGAGAGAGAGAGAGAGAGAGAGAGAGAGAGAGAGAGAGAGAGAGAGAGAGAGAGATAATGGTGTAGTGAGGCTGTAGGAAGGCAGAGAAGGTGGCATTGTGTAAGTGCTGTACCTTGACAAGAATGCGTGTGAAAGAGGGAGAGACAGAAGAGACCGAGCAAGCTTATTCTCCAAGTGTTGTCTATCTGCCAGCTTTCCCATCTTATACAGAGTGCCAACTCTGAAAGTAGGCTACAGATGTTACAGCAGCTCTCGCTCTCTTTTTCCCTGATGCCCAGGGCAAAATAATGGAAAATGGGGGAAAATAGACACTGTGGAGGAACTTCCTCGTGGCCATGCTCACTCTCTCATCAACCCACGGAAAAAGAATGAAAAACGGGGGAAATATAAAAGTTCTTGAGGCACTTTCTTCCACCAGGACCCTAACATAACAGCGATTATGCAGAGGTTCTTTTCCACTACTTCCATTATTTGGCACCGTGATAATGATGTCCCTTCTTATCCCTTCTGCGTTCTTTGCCGTGAATTAAGGGGTGACGAGGGATAGTGACTATAGGAAAAGGGGTAAACTGGCACTGGCAGCGGCCAAAGTAGGGGATAATGGGAGACGTGAATTCAACAGGAACCAAGGAAGAAAGGCAAAGGCAACATGGTCACTCAAATGACATAACACCAGCTTCCTCATGAATAATGAAGGAATTACGGTAATGGCAAAGACAAGCAAATAGGAAAATACTGCCATCAAGTTTTCTAATTTGTAATAATAACTGTTACACCGTTTCTGTTAAGACAGTAATACACCATAAATCATAATTTTCAGTTTACTTGCATGAAAGCAGTCGACTTAGCACTGCAGTGCCATTAAGTATCAAGTCATTTCTAAGAGCATTCCTGCCGAAGCTAAACGTAGAAGCGCACAAGATTCCAGAGCTGATGTTTTTTTACATATTAATTCTCGGCACAAATTTCACATTAAACAAGCAAATAAATTCTGAATTTCTGCAAATATTCTTACTATAATAATAATAATAATAATAATAATAATAATAATAATCTTCATTTATCAAGAAATGTCCATAAAATAAAAACCTCTGAAGAAGTGTTTCGGGGGGGGGGATAATAAAATAGACACTTCTGGCCGATAAAAAATACTACTTGTTAATTTTAAAATGCCAGTGATGCATGTGTGATGTGAAATTTTAGCATTTCGGTACAAAAAAGGGACTCACTGGGCCAGTGCAATAAGATCATCTGATTAGAACACTGAAAGGCTGAGTACTAAACATAAAACCGAGGAATATTTACAGTAGAAAACGGGAAAGGCTAACAGTAATAAGAACAAGAATAAAATAATTCAAGATTGCTTATACAACCCTCATAACTCTCCTTTTTTCACACTCGGTTTTTTGAAAGTGGTTGAGCCCAAAATATTTTTGTTTTGTTCTTACTTTATGTATTCCGACCAAAACGTAGGCGTATTTATAAAATACGAGCACTGTTGACGCGTCTGCTGAAAATTAATTTTCTCCATTTCCGGTGCAACATCTTCATCCGAATCGATAGGCGTGTGACATGTTTAGCGGTCGTTTAATCAACTTGTAGCGAATGATCCATAAAGGCCTCACGTACAAAAAAAAATATATATACAAAAAAAGAATATATATATATATATATATATATATATATATATATATATATATATATATATATATATATATATATATATATACACAAATTTACATACGTATATTAATACCTAATAGTGTCACTTCTAAACCATGAAATCCCGTGTAAAAATAGATTTTAGAATTGTAATTTTGACATTTTTAAAATACTTAAATCGATCTGTAATAAACTTCACTACATCTAATGGTGATATTAATAATTATCACAATAGTAATAATGGCTATTAGCACGTATCGCTCATAAAGAAAATGGAAGAGCACTTACCAAAATAAGGTAAGCTGTTAATGACTGCCACTCCTCTAAAGCAAATCAAGACTTTATAAAGCAAGTAGTTAGTGCGTGGGAAGTTTGCGCCTTTGATTCTATCGAAACCATTACCAATTTTAACCTCTATCTGAATTCTGAAGAATCATTCCTGCATAAGGTATATATATTTCTATATACATAATTTTAATTGCACGGTCAGTTTTTGAGAGAGAGAGAGAGAGAGAGAGAGAGAGAGAGAGAGAGAGAGAGAGAGAGAGAGAGAGAGAGAGAGAGAGAATTGAATATAGAATTTAGGCCACAGGCCAACACTGGGACCTATGAGGTTATTCCGCGCTGAAACGGAAATTGACAGTAAAAGGTTTGAAAGGTGTAACAGGAGGAAAACCTCGCAGTTGCACTATGAATCAATTGTTAGGAGACGGTGGAAAGTAAGATGGAGGAAAGAGAATATGAAAGGAGCTACAGTAAAAGGAACGAAAGGGGTTGCAGCTATGGGCCGCAAGTACGCTGCAAAGAACCTTAAGTAATGCCTGCAGTGCACCGCATGAGGTGCACTGACGGCAATACCCACCTAAGGAGAGAGAGAGAGAGAGAGAGAGAGAGAGAGAGAGAGAGAGAGAGAGAGAGAGAGAGTTTCTTGTGAAAAAATAAATCTTTCAGAAGCAACTACATTAGAAACGTTAACCTCTCAAGGGTAGAAGTCAATGTCCCTGACTGAAATAAATGTTCAGTGCACTCAATGACGAAAGCTCAGAATACTGATATTGGGTGGCAAAACCCCGCTGGAAAATTTCTATCCACTAGAATCTCCATAGATAATACCAATAGTGACTTTTGAACAGGGAATTCCTCCTAACATATTCTACTCCATATGCATACACAGATAATAAAGTAATACACTTATGAAGCCATAAAAGTGTTACCGGTACTACAGGATGACCTGCAACAGTGTATCACGAACTGACAACGTCCTGATTAGATTAATCCTAACCTGATATAATAACCATAAATCAGAACCTTCTTATCATTGTCAGTCCAACAGTAGTCTAATGTCAGAAACTCTTTAACCTGAGGTCAGAAACTCTTTCATGTTACGTCAGGATTCAGAAAAACTCCTTAATCACACAATGATTTTAAGAGAAGAAAATTCCATCACTGATTCAAGTGAAATACTACAGTCCTTAACATTGCAAACATGAATTATAATGACAAAAATATATCTTATCCCAGAGCATGAACCAATATGGGAAATCATCTGATTAAAACCTACATGCGTACTTCTGCAAGGTCATGTCAAAGCATCACTTCTACGACAAGCGATTAATCTGAACGAACGGTTTACAATCACCTCAGGTCAAGGTCAAAACATGCTAGACATCAAAGCTGGCGACATCGCTATTAAGTTTACTTAGGCACTTTTCACTAAACGACCACAAAGGAATTAATGTACTTTTTCTTAGGTATGCTGACACTTACTCAACAAACTATCCAGGTTCCATCTGATCCAGGGACGTATCTCGTGTCTATGTGCACAATTACAAAATAAAGCGGCGACGTGTCTTCAAAAAACCTAGGGAAATGAGGAAGTTCTCGGGAAACTTGGGAAACTTTCAAAACGTGGTCCTAGGCGTTTTATGAAAAATCAATACGAATAATTAGTTATTCTGAACATATGAATAGTACAGTGATTTATAAAATAAAAATCTATTCTAAAAGATTAATTACATATCATTATGAATTACGACAATTTCTTTAAACCCACGACTTATGTACCGCACTGCCGCTTACGATACGTCAGTTGCAAAAAAAAAAAAAAAAAAAAAAAAACTAATATTATGAGGGGCTTTTCTTCATTACCATAATGATTTCACATTTCCAAACATTTTAATAACACTACTTCCGCTGAATTGCAAACCTGATAAACCAGATAAAACATACTGAATACTCAAAACCAATTTTATGATGATAAAATTCTCTCTTCTCTCAATCGCGCGCCCACACACACACACACACACACACACACACACACACACACACACACACTCTGTATCCTCTAGTATGTAACCGAAGTTTTCTGGTAAAACTTCAGACCACAACAATCCTATAAATAACTAAACGTGTTGTGGCCGTTTAAAAAACGGCTGAGTATTTATGTATACATTTACAAATTCAAAAAGCCTACTTTGATTATGGAAAGTCATTTTGATTCAAATTTACCTGACAAAATAATAACATTAGTTTCTAAACAAGAGGTTAATTAATAGTATTATACTCTATTATTTTGGGCAGATACGTTTATCAATGTTTAAGATTTCACACATCGTACAAAAATTATGAACACCCAATTTTCGTGATGTCAATGACAAAAATATAGTTAGACCTCATACTTATGGTTATGTTTTATATTACGGGCGTGTGTGATGAGCGCTATCCATAACGAGGGCTTTACATAAAATGTCGTGGGCTATACCTCTGCAAAACAGTACTTTACTGACTAGACTTCGAGCCAAGAGAACAATAGAATGCAAAAGGAAAGAACACGTGAACTAATGGAAAGAAACCTGACCAATGAGAAGATACTGACAATGTCCCAAACGCAGGCATAAGGAGTCAGTTAAGACGCTTTTCTAATGGCAGAGGCCGACTGACCAAGCACCTGGCCTGAAACGCTGATCCATGTTAGATCCATCCACTCACAAACACATTCACCTCAGAGCAGTGACGTCACCGCCAAGGTCAGGTAAACAACTAAGAGGTTAAAACTGGCCCGCCCACACTCACGTAACCACGCCTACGCCTACGCAGTTGTACAGGAGATTCTTAACGGCACTCGTTCATAAGGTTCCTTTTTCAATGCTTCCGATACCAGATGACCAGGTGGCTGTTGTCTTGTACACCGCCCGCCCGTCTGCGGAAGACGTTACGTGGAAGGAGAGGTTTCTCTTTTCAGCATCACTTATCGTTTTTTCGATTTAATGCTGCATGAGAATTTGTCACCTATCACCTACCAACTTTTGGTCTTCGAATCGGACCTTTAAAGAGAGCGCGATTAATCAAAATCCTAGCATCCAGCTGATTCTTTTTAAAACTATTCACAGGCAGAGTATCATTTAGTTTAACACTGGCTGACACCTGCTAGGAAGCATTCTTTTTGTTTTTCCATTCAGTGTTTATCGTCGGCTGACAGCCAGCCGCCACAACCTCTCCAACGAGAACTTACACAGAATTGCACATCTATTATTAGTGTTGTAAAAACAGCCCCCGACAGAGAGGGAATTATAACTTTCTACCTTTGCATATATCACGTTCTTACAGCATTAACTCTTCTTTCCGTGGTTGGGAAAGCATTTTCTAATATATGAAGGCAAGTTCTTCTAGCTGCGTAGGCAACATATTCCAAAGGCGAAGTTTGTATTTATTTTACCAACGAATAAAACACTGTACTTTTAAGACCAGCGAGACCAATGCCTTCATCTACTTTTATTTTAATAACATAGAAAAATATAACAAAGGATATAAGAAAACAAGGGTCATCATGGCACAATTCGAAACAGTCAAGGATTTTTCCAGGAAATGATCATTACGGGGCATTTCTCGGTAGACGGTTACAACACCGAGGATCGCAATTACCTTTCAATTTTCTGTATCTTCTAATGAATCATTTCCCACACATGAAAGATAAAAATCTATGTTGCACCAACTGCTTTCAAGATGCAAATTTACCCATTCCCACAATCGTCCTGAGCGATTCGATTCGTTAATGAAAATTTATTTCATTCTTCAGTTGGAATCATTTTCTAGAAGGAATTTTGAAAATTATAAAACAGAATAATGAAAATTACAAATGTGTCCATTCCGATAATCACATTAAAAAAAAGTTCTCAGCAATTAGGCTCCAAAGTTATGTTAAGCCTTAAAAATGTCCATTTCCTTATGTTTTTAATTCCTCAAGTTACTGAAACTTGACTACTAGTAAATAAAAAAATAAATGAAGACCAAGACATTCAAGATATAAACTCATGAATCATTTCGACATACAATGCATTTATTTCTATTCCATCACGATATGCACATTATACACCTAAAACGAAAGCCACAAATTACAGTATTACAAAACCTACGTCGTAAAAGTTGAGGAATATATATTTAGTTTCACAAACTTTACAAAAGCTTCATTTATATATAATCTTTCAATCATTTCTGTCTAGCGCTCAGTGTTTGGCTTCCTGATTGGTAAAAACCTTAGTCCCCCTCTCTCTCTCTCTCTCTCTCTCTCTCTCTCTCTCTCTCTCTCTCTAATTTGCCATTAAGCCAGTTACAACCGACGTGCACATAATGTGGCAGTGCAAATTTAAAAATAAATGTAAATCCATATATAAAAATAAATCAATAAAATAAGTATGACTTAAAAAAAAAAAAAAAACTTGATTACAAAATACTCTCTATTCTGATTTAATTTCCGGCAGTGTCACGGCAGAATGTTCTTGAACCGAAACGATGATTAAGAAAGAAAGGTCTGACGTTATCCATGATCTTTGACTGCATGACTAAGTACCACAAGAATGATTAAAACATCTGACTAATTTTGCTAATAACGCCCAGATATCACCACGAAGAGCATGGGCGGAACGTGAATCTCTCTCTCTCTCTCTCTCTCTCTCTCTCTCTCTCTCTCTCTCTCTCTCTCTCTGACATTACTCATCCCGTGTACCTGCCAAGAAACCCTGATGACGTCGCTCCAACAGAACTTCGTCTGCAGGGATTTCTCGAGGGGGCCAGATTTAATCATTTGGGTACACGGACAATCACTGAAATTCTAGATCTACTGCAAAGGCCATTTCCTTAATCACCAGAGAGAGAGATTGAGAGAGAGGGCAATACTGTCATTAATATATCAAAAATATCTCTCAAAATACATGTATGAGACGACGAAATGTTGAGAGAGAGAGAGAGAGAGAGAGAGAGAGAGAGAGAGAGAGAGAGAGAGAGAGAGAGAGAGAGAGAGAGAGAGAGGCTTAAAGAAGACAGCATAAAAACACCTTGGAGGTCGAGGAGGAAGAAGAAAGCAGCAACAGGACCGGAAGAGGAGGACGTCGTCAGTCCAGGTAGTAGTAGGCTGTGTGATCTCCCACCTCACGTAATCCATTCAGGAAGCCTTACACAGTACTACTGCAGTGGGACCACTTTGTGCTGCCGCTGTAACGCCCTGACATATCTTGACATAATTACAACAATTCAGTTTCAACTGAAACTTCATATTTTTATTGTCTACTGTATTGGTAGACAGTGATCAGGTACAAAGCAACGCACATCAAATAGCTATTCCTCATGCAGTGCAATAAGAATCTAAGAGTGAGACTAAACGCTACTATTATGTCACGTAAATCTCTGCCGGACGCTACCCAACATCATTTGACAGGCTTCTATTGGGCAAGCGATTCAAACAAGTGGAACAAATAAATACGAGCAAACGAAACTCCTCCGTAGGGAGCTCAAAAGAGACGCAATTAAGAACCAGCTGGACGACGGGGTTTACCCTCAGAAGTAGTCATCGCTTACAAAGCAGTGAGAACAAGAAGTCACAAACTAATATGGAATTACAAAAAGAAAAACGAAATAAAAAGGAATCAATCAATATCCAGAGTGCGAAAAATGAACAAATCAAACTATGGCACTAAAATAAATCAACACGTTGCATAATTTGAAAAAATAATAATGTGACGTTATTGAAATAACTTATAGATTTTGAAACAATAAAAAAACTCAAAAGGCAGAACAATATGCATGTTCGCTCAATTAGGCCTCTCTCTCTCTCTCTCTCTCTCTCTCTCTCTCTGTTTAGAAACAAGTTAATTACATCTCCCGGACCACCGCTATTGAACCGAACCCTTGTTCGTTCTGTCAACGTCGGTAGTGAATCCTGCTGACGGGCAGATTACAAGACCGGCACTGAAGAGCACTTTCGCGTGTTTAATTCCTTACAGAGTTAGTCAAATGGAATGGAACTACCTAGCTAGCCTCCTCTGAATAAAATTACAGCAAGGCAGTAGAAACCAACTGACATATATGAAACAAAACTGAAAATACAACCAGCAATTGACTCGAAACAGGAATGCAAATGCATACAATAAAATTCAGGAAAGCGTTCTTATGTATACCATCAAGCAAATGAACTACAACTAAAAAGAATGAGGACGCCACATTATACATTGAGTACGATCTGGCACGGGCCAAGATTTGAGGACATTACTTATAAAGTTACCACTCAAAATTAGGGAGCTCACTGGGTCACTACGATGACCCTACAGTCACAATTAAGAGGTACAAATCCACAAATAATCCAATCATTTAAGCAAACATACCTGAAAAAACGAGTAACGCAAAGTGCCTACAGGAAACAAACTAAAATACAGGAACTGACACTGTAGAGAACAAGGAAACGAGGTAGGTGTTCCGACAAACCCTTCACTCAAAGTGCATGGCAGGCATACTATGGCCCATTTTAAGCTCCGTCCGAGTAGTACTACAGAATCAGTTTATTTACATGTTCCATATATTTTTTATTCGCTGCATCATTCAAGTTTGATTTATCATGAAATAAAGTATTTGTAAATTCTTTTAGAGTAGTTATTTAATTCACAATTCATTAAGAATACTGAATTAAGTACAGGACAATCACATGCAACATGTAGTTCATGTGAGTGTGTATATATATATATATATATATATATATATATATATATATATATATATATATATATATATATATATATATATATATATATATATATATATTAGTGTGTGCGTGTGTAATCAATTTCCCAAAACAAGATAAGTAAAATTTTATCCTTTCATATATAAATGTACATTTTCAATAATTCAACAACGTATGATAAGCGCACTTCCTAAAATCCATTATCCTAGCGTAATTTTTCTTACATTTATTCATTTGTCAGTATTTTATTTCTCTTTAGTAATCACTTAACAAATGAAGAAACAAGACTATTTTCATGAATCGTTAAGAAATAGAGAGGGCAGTAAATTAAAACCTCTAGGCAAACCTGATATAGATAACCTGAGACTGCAAAAAAAAAAAAAATGTATTTTGGAAACATAAGTACTGCAGATGGTGCTGTCCAGAAATTACCTTTATGTAAAAATTTACCTGATTCCCCTAAAATATATTTTGGGAGCTTAACTGCAAGTAAACGGACGGAGAATAATTCAATATATACCTCCGCATTCAGAGAGAGAGAGAGAGAGAGAGAGAGAGAGAGAGAGAGAGAGAGAGAGAGAGAGAGAGAGAGAGAGAGTGTCCTCATATTCCACATAGTTTTGCACTTGTGCACTTGAGACCATTACCCAACACTGACAAGGGCGCATAGTAATTTCTCAATACCGAATCTGATGTGGCTTGACCACATCCTTTATCCTCCAGCTCGTCCACTCTCAAGCCCAAGAGTCACTAGCCTAACCGACTGCTTGACTCGATCCTACGGCAAAAGGATTCAATAGATCACAATGCATTTGTCAGAATAGGAGGTATTATTTCCAAATGCTATCAAGGCTGCTGGATTCAGTGCCTCTGAGGTTGCAACATCAGGAATGGTAGCGTGCCTACCTGCAAAGAATGTTCCATGCATAGGGAACTCTCCTACAAAAGTTAGTGCCAATAAAAAAAATTAAATTCAAGAACGGGAGAAAGGGACACCGCTAACAAAGGTAGACCGTTCTATTATTTCATTTTGATAGTATGTATCTCTGTTGTATCCGGTTCTCCAATCACCACACGTTTAATCAACCATATTAAATGGCAGTCATGACCTCTTGAAGTCTTCCATTATCAATGTTTTCGAGGCTCTCCGAGAAAGCATATTAAAAAAATAAAAAAATATGAAAACGAAGTTAATTGGTAATTACGGTCATCTCATATAACAAGATAAAAGAGGCGAATGTTACAACAGTTAAAATATATCTATATTATGCTCTTGTAATGGATAAGGGTACCATGACGTAACAACATAGAATATGTGACAGCACTCCTGCACCAAGAAATTTGAATATACCTGACAGTAATAGCAAAGTTCTTACTTCTTATTCTTTATACATAAAAACATTTAACACACGCTACAGAAGTTGAAAAAATAATGACCGAGGCAGGCATCTAACAGCAAATAAACCCTGACTAAATAATACTCGTCCTAAAGATATTCTACGGGGGATCTTATTACTGAAACGGACAAGAACAAATATCCAATTAATTTTTCAGTTCTTCCGAATGATGATTCAGAAGGCCCACAAAAGCTAAAGTGCGTGAGAAGCGGAAATATCACCTGCCATTGATTTCCTATTGGAGTGTCGTTTCTCCTTCCAGAGTCAGTCATTTAGCAATATTCCCCTCATCGGTGTTCCCCTGTTTAAAGGGGTCGTTTTCTTGCTCAACATCAATCTGCCATCCCTGCTCATTTACATACGGTATCCCTTAACATTTGCATGGATTTACTAATAATAATAATAATAATAATAATAATAATAATAATAATAATAATAAGAAAGGGCAACCCCTCGTACACATTTTTCCTTAAAAACCTTGGCTGCATCAGCGGAGTTTGATTCATAATAAAGCTTTTCTATTAATTCCTTTCCTTGTCACGTAATAATTGACCAATGAGCATTTCCTCAAAGGGAGGCTATAGACACACTCGGGAATGTCTTCCATTTACTAATATAAACATATATAATTACTTATAAAAGCACTGGAAATGTCACATTTCGCCGTTAACGTATCGCTACAATTCAATACAGCCTGGTCTTAACGAAAGTGGAAGATGTACTGGATTATGCAGCAGCTAATATTAGTAAAATGAAAACTTTCTCGAGTGTGTCTATCCCCCCAACAACCTCAGAAAAGATGAGCGTTGGATAATCACGTACGATTTTCTCCCACAGAGAAAGAAATTATGAGAAAATCAGAAAAAAATGTATAATTTAAACTCCGCCGATGCAGTTTGCTTTCTGCTACCTTTATATATTGTTCGATAATTCCTGAACCCAGCAATAATAATAATGGTTAGAGTGCATAAAAAGATATTTTACCTACCGCTTGCCCGCATTATCTGTCACAGCTCATTCCTAAACCGTTCTGATTTAACCTTCAAACTAATCTTCTGAAGACCACGGAAAGCTTGAACTGTAAGCATTTTCATTTTCATGAAGTGAGAGCATTTTAATTTTCAAAGTCCTCCACTCAAACTTTCTACAGCCTTAATAACGTATATGAATATTTTAATCATCATGGATTCAATTTAGATGCAAATGTTTCTTTTATGAACTTGAAAAAAGGCAGTAATATATCACGAAGCTTCCAGATCTGAACTCTCTCTGGAGCATTTAAATTTAAGAAAAAATCGGAAGGCCTCTCTCTCTTTCTCTCTCATACTTCAAAGTACAAATGAGGTTTCGCAAACCGGAAACTGCGGTAACCATGCGTGTATACTACGTGCGTGAGCACAGGCAAATACAAACACACACAAACAAGCTCTGTTCTCTACAATGAAGTTCAGAGATTCTTAGCAAAAGTTCTCATCTGTATTAATATATCTTATATGCTCAGATCCAGAGAATGTACAAATGAACATCACGACGACAGGCGTAAACTGAGGCCATTTCTTAAACAAAACCTGTTGTGCTTCGTTGACATAGAATAACGACTATCTGGCAATTAGCCGACTGTGGCAGGTCGCAGTAAAGGTTGAGTAAAGCTTGGGATTAGCGTCATCATCCCAGTAAGACCAGCTGAAACGCGAATATCAATAACTTCGGGATCAACTCCATCTTAGGTCAAAGGCATAATTCTACACACACACACACACACACACACACACACACACACACACACACACACACACATATATATATATATATATATATATATATATATATATATATATATATATATATATATATATATATATATATATATATATAAAATTATGTATACCTGGCGTACTACTGCTAGCC
This sequence comes from Macrobrachium rosenbergii, assembly GCF_040412425.1. Taxonomy (NCBI): domain Eukaryota; kingdom Metazoa; phylum Arthropoda; class Malacostraca; order Decapoda; family Palaemonidae; genus Macrobrachium; species Macrobrachium rosenbergii. Next base: position 28,289,774 of record NC_089746.1, read on the forward strand.
ATTATACCAGTCAGATTTGATAAAAATACATTCAAAACTGCAGCAATTACTTCCTAGGTCCCTGAAATCTAGATTGTTGGACAGGGCTCGAAGCACGGACTCGCAAGGAGATTTTTCTTTATTTATTCCCTCTGGAGATAATAAAGTTCTCAGACAGATGTCATACCTAATGCTTGGGAAAGCAAGAAGTTATACACTATATATATATATATATATATATATATATATATATATATATATATATATATATATATATATATATATATATATATATATACATACACACACACACGTTCGATGCTTTCTTTCTTTCTTTATATGAGGGGAACATAGTAACATAGTTCCTCTGATGGATGCACCCACAGAATGATTGGAATTAATTCATAGCATTTCCCCCCTCTATGTTGGAGTGAGTCACCGAATATAGGCAGAGAGAGAGAGAGAGAAGAGAGAGAGAGAGAGAGAGAGAGAGAGAGAGAGAGAGAGAGAGAGAGAGAGAGAGAGTCGAAAGTTACATCCACCGTGGTTATACTAACAGTTTCAGTACTCCACCTCAGGAAGTGGAAAGACCCCTTTTAGAGTATAGGGCGTACTATATGTTTAGTACTGTCATGCAGGTGATTATAGCTTGCGTGGTTTGGAAAGATATTTTTTTTCTTCACAAACCTTCATCATAATACATACTGTAGAAAAAACAATAATTTTCTTCTGACAATTTATGTAACAATTAAAAATTTTTTTACATGACTGATCAGTAACATGAAAAGAGACAAGTCACAATCGAACAGGTATTCCTCAGCAATGAATCAAACATTATATCCACGTAGTTAATAGGTAAGTGGAAGTTAGTTAGCAAGAAAAAGATTGCTACACTGTAACTGCTCTTCCCAATTGGCCACTTCTTTAACACTTCTTAATAACTTTAGATGTAAACTGAGATCCGCGATATTTTTATTTCAAACGACAGGTTCCTTACGTTATTTTTAGTAGTAACTCTGTTGAAATGTATAGAGGAATCTGACTCACCGCGCCCTGGGTTCTAGGTCAAGAACACTCAGGAAACTGAGCTATCTGCAGTCTAATCGATAACCATTATATTACTTCACCTTAGTAACGTAGCTGTTTATATTTCAGATTTAGTGAACTGTACAACCAATTATAACTGTGAGACGCTTCTTTGCATAAGAGAAACCAACTCTATAAATGGACAAAGCCACCATGATAAGGGAATGGGAACACATTAGCAACTGATGATGTTGCATTACTCTTTGAACACTGAATTGCATTAACGCCAAATAAAAGAAAAGCCGAGTCAAATGCTGAAAAAAAATAGCTAAACTCAATTCATAAACAAATATGAAAAATAAGTCACCTAAGAAGGCTCCTCCATATACTGTACAATTCCAAGACACAAATGGTATCCAATAATGAACTTAATAGGTACCATAAGTATTTATATAGTTGGAAAATAAACAGCCTTATACTCTAATCACAACACACTTTACAGAGAGAGAGAGAGAGAGAGAGAGAGAGAGAGAGAGAGAGAGAGAGAGAGAGAGAGAGAGAGAGAGAGAGAGAGAGAGAGAGAGAGAGAGAGGCATAAATTTACGCAAACACCTCTGATGATGGCCCTAACATTTACAACCAACAGCTGCAACGATATAAAAATCTCTATTGCAGCCAGCATCACACAACTTGATTATGTGCACAACTGTGTATAATGGCCGAATCGAGTAAACCACAAGGAGTTAACCATGGGCCATGCACCCCTATCACAATCAAACACCTACACTTGAAAATGCCGAGAGAGAGAGAGAGAGAGAGAGAGAGAGAGAGAGAGAGAGAGAGAGAGAGAGAGAGAGAGAGAGAACATTACGCAATGACTAGAAATATGTTACCACAGAAGCACTTACGCAAAACGTCCTTTCTAATGAACCACAGTGCTCCTGGATACTAAGATCAGCAAAGTTTTTCAGCTTTCAATAAACTTATATCAAATGAAGAATTCCCTTGGTTCTCAAGTAACGTCCACATTTTTCTATCCAAAAGACTGGATCAGTGAATCCGAATGTAATTGTTTTGAACACCTGATCAAACAGAGTTTGTTATAAACAACTCACCCAAATTACTTTTTTCGAAGACATCTGACCCAACATAATTCGTTATAAACGCTGGGACCACAACGTACAAAGAATTCGTTATAAACACTGGGACCACAACGTGCAAAGAGTTTTTCCAAGCACCATTAAACAGAAAACGTCAGCTAAAATATTAACTTTACCTTCACAATGATTCAATGGCGGATGATCAGACACTTCTCTCATTACCCTCCGTCATTTCCACTCCCAACATCGAGGTGTTCTTCCCATAAATAATACCGCAATTACAGAACGTCAATCGCACTCAGATCTAGTCATGATCGTTGCTCAATTTCGAACGGAAATCAGTCCAACAGACCAGGAATCACATGGCAAATAAAGAGATTATCTTGCTTGCCGCGGTATACTAAACTTTTTATCAATAACACTTGTTTTATATATAAATAAAAAGGTTAACTTAGTACAGATATGACAAGCAAGAATACCCTAATGAACACGTTCATCCGAAAAGACGCCAAGAAGTTGTGCAGTTGTTTTCCAAAACCAGCGTTTTAATAAGTTCCAAAGGAGACTGTTCAAGAACGATTTTTCTATAGATAAAAATATGAGAAAGAGAAGCGTATCGAAAGTTGAACGCACACCTTGAGCAGTAATGCTTGACTAGGGCAAGGTAGTTTAGGGGTAACTGTACTGTTTTAAAGTATAACAGAGCCGGAGGTCAAATGACACTTGAATGCTTAGCTAGGCTGAGGAGGATATCCTACCACAGGCGCTTCCGTTATCCTGCATTTGGTGAAAAAAAAAGGGGGGGGGCAAAGGTTCGACGAACCTTCAAGATTTGAGCTACCACACTGAAACGATCGACAGGAAGAGTTAAATTTATCATTGGTGATGACGTTACTTGCAAGAGCAATGCGTATCATGCCACTGAGTGATAGCTCTCTCCGCAATTGAAATTGGTAAGTTTTATCCCTGGGAGTGAGAAGTTAGTTTCATAATGTGAGTTTTTTCTTTTTTCTTTTAACGACAACAAGATTTCTTAGAAAAATATCAGTCATACTCCGCCCAACACCAATAAGTCCTGACCCAAAGGACTGGAAAACTTTTTACCAAATCTATTCTTCTAAAGCTACTGTATAGCACCAAAGGCATACAACAATAAATTTAAAAGTTGTTAGACTTGAGGAATGTTCCAATAGCTGCGGTTCTGCAATATTCTACAGTAATCACATTAAATATTAATAATGCTACTAATAAATTAAATAATCCCATAATAAAAAATCAATAATTCATAGTTACAGGGCGAGATGATAAATACCTTTATCTTTTGTTAGAATTATGCTGGGATCTACCATCACCTTTGTAAAATGGTAAAATACTAAGCAGAAATCATAAGAATATGCTCTGTTGAAGAGGCACTGAATTTCCCCATCAATTTTAACCACATAACTCAAATATGGGTTAGGGAAAATTCACTGCATGCCGGCCACTGTCAGCAATATTTTTTTTTTTACATCCTTACCATGTACTGAAATTGGTAGACTGACTGGTTGTAAATGATTTGGCATTACCACTACCAGTGTCATCGATTCCTATTGATGTGGCACAACAAAAGCTGCGCATCTAATAAATGGCGTTAGCAGAGGACCACATCTGCGCCAAGTTAATTATAAAAGTAAATTGCTCAACTAATCAAGTTATTTCATTATCATATTAAAGAGGGTCTACTTATTCAAACGAGTATAAAATGAATCTCAAAGGTAATTGTACGTATGTACGTATGTATGTATGTATGTGTGTATATATATATATATATATATATATATATATATATATATATATATATATATATATATATATATATATATATATATATATATATATAGTATTTATGTATATATATATATAAAGGTAATAGTGTTTAATTTGAATTATTGTATTCCAGCGCAAAATGGATGCTTTGAAAGCGCATACTATCTCCTAAAGAATTCTCACATTTTCAGAACAGAAGGATTAACCTCCACATCTAATGCTTCAAGTCACACCAAATCATAAGACAAGAAAAACCTCGATTCCAATGCAAGCATTCTATACAAGTTTTCTGGATTAAAAATAAAAAGGCAGGCAAACAAAAACCTTTTCGATGAAAAAATTACTAAATATAATAATAATCTTCCACGCAAATCAGCATCACAGTTCAAACTCATAAAAATACAACAACAACGACCAGAAATTTAATATCTGCATCAGCTGAAATCCTTACCTAGATTTTTTATGAATTTTAATCGTCACTGCATATAAAATTCAGAGAGAGAGAGAGAGAGAGAGAGAGAGAGAGAGAGAGAGAGAGAGAGAGAGAGAGAGAGAGATCCCTTACACCCACTTTTCTCTGGGAGTTGTCTGGTTAGTGTCAGGGCCACACCCGCTCCACTACAACTCTGTACCTACCTCACACCACACCTTTTGCTCAACGTATGCAGAGCAGACTCAGTCGGTGCATAAGCGCGCATATACACCTTCCATTTCACTCGAATTTCCTAAAAGAAATCCCACTCTCATTTTTTTTATCAGCAAAGCTATCTATGAGGATAGCGAGAGCTTGCTTTTTTGAACTATTATTCGGAAATCCTCTTCGGCTTCCACCGTTCAGTAATGTTTCTTTCCATTCACTTCAAGGCTTTTTCGTTTTCTTCTTGCTTCTGTGCTTCCTGACTTTTAATACCAAAAGGTCTATGGCTTCCATCGCAATTAAACCCCATCACCCTTCTTCCCCTTCTTTTTCCTGGCGTTTCGGTCCTGAACTACAAGTTGGCATTAGGCTCGCCATTCCCAAGGGCCAATGTCATCATGTCTGCAATAACATATGCCAATTTCCTCAACAGATCTATCCCATTACAGAAACATATTGGAAAATCTGGAAATAATATGCAGTCAGAGTATCATAGTAATCATTTTACCGGTTTACAGCATTTAAAGAATGAGGTTGTTTGGCCTACGCCCCACTAGATGGATGTTAAAAGGGCTTATGTATTACCGGGCCCTGTGTTTTTCTAGGTAGTTACCTGTTCAAATAATGAACAGAACAAACGTTGCTTACCTTCGCTGTGCGAAGCCAAATCACTTTATTTACTGTTACATTAAAAAAATAATGTACAAAGCACCTAACTCAACTATCGGATATACAAAACACGAAAACAGGAATGATTACGGATCTGTGAATACAATTACTGACGTCCTCGTTTAGGTCATTCAGTCGTAAATATCTTCCACATGAAGTACACGGAAATAAAGCCTTCACTTTTAAGGACTTGAAAACCAACCAAACATACTTTCATTTAATTAGGTGAAAGAAAGAGGCAAACGGATAATAAAGAGGCGAACCCTTAAGCTAATGACAGTAACTAGTGAAATACTGAACAAAAAACAGCACCATTGATATGGAAACCTAACCTATAATGACAATAACAGACGAAAAACTCGCGTTTGTAATGACAGTAACTAGCGAAAATCTCTTAAAGGATCGACCCGAGTATCAAATGCCTGAGGAGGCAGACGCCCACCTCACACTCCACTTTGCACTAAAGAAGAAAAAGAAAAAGGAAAAGATGAAGAGCAAAAAGCCTCTCTGACTCTCTTTCGTTGATCCTGAACTTTTCATCCGGGTGGAGACACACCGCCCAAACAGTGGTCATACAGCGATGCTGGTACTCTTGGCCAATGGTGGGCAAAAACATATAGAGTATACTTGATGCTATCTTTCCCTATCACTTCGTTATCTTGTTTACACACACACGCACGCACGCGCGCACACACACACACACACACACACATACACATACATACATATATATATATATATATATATATATATATATATATATATATATATATATATATATATATATATACATATAATGTTAATATAACTATCCCACGCAACAAGAAATGGCCAAATTCCTCAAGCGAAAAAGATAGACGTTTCCCAGCTTTCAGGTCGCTATTCCTTACACATCAAGGAGGCAGAAACAAATAAACATGACTGTACGAAACGAAACGCGTTGAGAGAGAGAGAGAGAGAGAGAGAGAGAGAGAGAGAGAGAGAGAGAGAGAGAGAGAGAGAGAGAGAGAGAGAGAGATTTGTCAATAAAAATGCATATGACTAACGTCATTCCAAAACAAAACTGGTACGAGAAAAATCTTGAAGGAATGACGCTATCAAGAACAATACTTCGAATTAAAACTGATCAGTCAACACTTAAATCAAATTTCCTAAGCATTTTAAGTTTTGAAAGAACTTTTACACCTACTTCCTTCAACCTTGATATGCCATGAAGGATACTTTGAACAAAAGTTATTTGGAGCCAGTCACAAAACTTCGCTGCTCACATTGAATGACAAACTTCAGCAAGATGCCCTCGTCAATAAAAATAACCACCACAAAATAAAAGAAGTAACGTTCAAACTGGAGCGAGAGAGAGAGAGAGAGAGCTTGTTCCGGCAGCATACATTATGTTGTTCTGGATCTGTTGTGCCAGTTAACTCTCGATACTACCATTTCTCTCTCTCTCTCTCTCTCTCTCTCTCTCTCTCTCTCTCTCTCTCTCTCTCTCTCTCTCTCACATTAAATAACTTTCCTGTAGATCCAACGGGAACACAACCCATGACCTTTGTTGACCCACAACGTGGCCTTCACCAGTCTTGCTAAGAATTTAAAGGTGATTGCACGTAAATGATTCCCTGCACTTGAAGAATTACTAAAACCGAATAAATGAAAAGCAGTTAATAATCCATATTAACTGACACTTCTGTGGTGACCATGTACTTTCGCTAGAATTAGTTGGAAATGAAAGTCTACCCAGGATACTGTAGAATATCCAAAAAGATCAAGGAACTTTCTCTAAAAAGGGTAAATATGAAAATTAATCACGATGCAATCACTCCAACTAATGTTTCGACAAATTGATAGTTTGAAGCAAATGCAGACAATGAATGTTCAGGCGAAATTCCAAGGGGGTAAAGGCAATGGCTATTGAACGGTTTCGAAAGCAGTTCAGCTTCCAAAATTTTCCTCAATGTGCTTCCTGAGAGAGAGAGAGAGAGAGAGAGAGAGAGAGAGAGAGAGAGAGAGAGAGAGAGAGAGAGAGAGAGAGAGAGAGAACGTTCGTGTCCGTGACAAGTCTAACAGCTTTCGGATTCCAAAGCTCACGAAATTCTCTCATCATTCACCAAAAATTCCCTCGGCAGCACCGTAAACTTTTCAATAAGGCATGAGGTCTCATGCTCAGGCACAGTACATTACAAATTATTCAAAAAACAATCACTCATGCAAATGTACTTTCTTCTTTCATGGAAGACCAATAATAATCGTCATCACTACTGCAATTATCCAAAAACGCTTCTTGATAGTATAAGCGTTCACGGGAGAAATGGATCCACTCTTAACTGCTTTTAAAGTAATAAAAATATTAAGTCTTTCTAGCGAGTTTGCTCACATTGCGAGCAGATCATTGCCCTCAATAGCAAGACTGCCATATGAGAGAGCTCCTAAGAAAACAGACATGCCGTCCATGATCTATAAAGCAAAACATAAGTCACGGCAGCTTTTCATATAAGGAACAACTAGAAAAACGAAACAAATCAATACTCTTGCAGAAAGAGAGAGAGAGAGAGAGAGAGAGAGAGAGAGAGAGAGAGAGAGAGAGAGAGAGAGAGAGAGAGAGAGAGAGTCATAAATATAAACATATTTAAGAAAAAAAGAATGTTGCATGGACTAATGCCCCTGCAACCTGTGCAGTGTTGCTGACAAGGCAAAAGGAACCGACGGAGAAGAGAGCTTACGTCAATAGCGGCCTTCTACTACTGGGAGAAAAGCCTCTTGCTCTATTACACATGGCATATCCATAAAAGTACGACAACGAGGTACAACTGTCACGTTACTGTATAAAAATCAAGACTGGAAAAAAAGATCCATATCGAAGACGGCAATACCATTCCTACAATAATACATTAAAAGACTTGAAGGGCTTTTAAAATATATTTATGCAGCCACAGTTCAAAAGATGCAGAGGACTTCTAAAACAAATCTATGCAACCCAGGATTTTGTAAAATATACATGCACCCATAACGAAGAGGGAAAAAGGTCTTCAAAAACACTGGCATACAACCCTACAATGGAAAGACTAAAATGATATAAAGCTTCATGAAAAAAAGGACTGAAATGGCTTCTAAAATAAATGGCATCATTGCCATCATCTCAAAAGCTGCGTTACACGAAAAGGCCTCTGTGAAATTCAGTCACTCGTGCTTCCGCACTTTGCTTTCCAAGTTTTATAAAGGTTATCTTTGTTAGATTTAACTTGTTTAGTCTTTCACTTGATTCCAAATGCAAGGAAACTGTACTGGATATCATTATTCTTAAATTTTCTTTAAAGATTAAAACTCATCAATTGTTTCTGCATCTAATGTTATCTCGTACCTTTGTGCATACTCTGTCCTCATAACTTCAGTTTTTCTTAGATTTATTATGAATCCCATCTTTCTACATTTACGATGCACTCTATTCAGCAAGCTTTGCAAATCTTGTGCTGTCCCGCTGGATAAAACAGCATCATCTGCATAGTTTTTATCATATCCTACCATTTTTACCAAGTATGCTAACAGTAATATCTGATCGGTGCAACTCCTGCCTTTTATGAAACACACTTATTCATCACAAAGCTTTTTATCAACTTCTTTTACTAGTTCATCATACTGAATATTTTCTACCGACGTAAGTGCAATGTCTCTAGCTATCTTCAGTCTATGGTCCCTCATTCCGTATTCTGCAAAACAGTCTAGTATAGCGGGGGACATTTCAGTTTCAGCTAAACTAAAAATAATTCTATATATATATATATATATATATATATATATATATATATATATATATATATATAATATATATTATATATAACGCTTATTTTTAATGAATAATAAAATGACAGAATTATTTGATTTTGCAATCGTATAAGTGTTTGTAATCACTTACACTTGTTTGCTTAAGTATTTGGGCATATGTCAGTTGTAGATTTTGTTTAGAACATATATATATATATATATATATATATATATATATATATATATATATATATATATATATATATATATTATATTCTTAACAAAATCTACTGCTGATATACGTCAAAATACGTAAGAAGCAAGAGTAAGTGATTACAGACACTAATACAATTGAAAAATCAAACAATTCTGTGATTTTATTCGTAAAAATAAACTTTAAAGTAACACCACCAAGACTATAGCTGTACTGATTTATTAATATGCCACTTTAGAGCAAAAAGAGTAAAAAATGAGATTCTTGACAGTGTGTTGCTAATAATGCCTGAACAGAAGTTGATAATCATGACCTTAAATTAGAGAGATTAAAACAAACCCTAATCTTCGTGCAAACTGTGGTACAGCTAAAGAAATGAAACACTAAGACAAATCCTGGAATAAAAACAATCGCATCTCAGCACGAGAACTTTGCCGTTGCACAAAAGTTAGTCAACTGTTATGCAACATTTTTAACTCATGTATTCCATTTGGGATAGTGCCAAAGTCTTTCGCAAAAAAAATTCCCTATTCCTCGACTAAAAAAGCCTAACACGGATTCACACTCGACAAAAGACTTAAAATCTATCAAGATATCAACCACATTCTCTAAGCTTCTAGAATTAATTACGTTTGACAGATGTAGTGGGAACAACTTTCAGTGCATTACTTTATATTTGTGACCGAGGAACAACAATGGGTGCCACCATTGCTCGTGATGTCATTGAACAGGTAGGGTTCCCCGGCATATGCGAGCTCATTTGATGCTGAGTGTGCCTTTGATGGCATTCCTTATACTGTTATACTGTACTTTCCAAAAACAGTATGACAGTAACTGGTGGATGTTGTGTTCAAAATATTATCAGTTCAAATTAAACGGGGGATGTATTAAGCGATAACATACCAACATGTAAAGGGACATGGCAAAAGTGCTTTTCTCTTCATTTTTATACTATAAATTTCATCACGAAACGACAGAGGATTTGTCCAGTGCACAGGTAGGCATTTCCATTACCAATGCCACCGCATATAATGTATTTTGTTTTACAGACGATAGTCTCTTTTGCAGTCCAAGGGCTAAAAGAATTTATCTAGTTAACGAGTATATCGAAAATCAATAGCCTACCATTCACTCTAGACAAAACTCTTCGTATCAAGTGGAAAAAAATTACCTTTGTCAACCGTAAATGGTATCCTGAAGACATCAGTTAACAAAAAACTAATTCACGAACATATTTAGGAGTCTGTCTCTCAAGCACTAATAAAGACCATGCCGGGCCAGCTTCAATGCCCTGCTCCTAGCCTTCTTTGATCTGAAGAGTGCTGGGGCGTCTCTAAAGGTAAGAAGATACGAGGTACAAAGGCAGTGACCTATCTATTCAACGCAGCCATCAAACTTGTCCTACTTTACGGACTCTGAATTGTGAATGAAAAATAATTTCAGGAAACTGAGAGTTTGCAGGGTAAAGTACGACAAGCTGTAGTAACCCACACAATGTTTTGTGTTCGTTGCAATAGGGATTTCCCATATGAGAAACAAGCTTAATATAAAACGAACTAATGTTATTCAAAGAGCGACTTGCCTCCAACTTTCGATCTCGTAACGTCTACACGTATCTAACAACCAATCACTTGAATAACAAACTACCAAGTCAATGAAACCTCATGTCTAGAGTCATAAATACGTGCACCAGAAACCAAATGCCAATCTTAAGCAGTTTATGTGATAAACAATATATGAAGCAGTACGCAGAACCACAGATTTTAGAGGATGATAGTATTTGTTGACTCAATAAGATACTGGGAACTTATCTAGATAATGAATCGAGAGCTATGATGAAAATACCAGTCACCGTTTTAAATATACCTGTAAATATGTTTTTAAGCTGCCTACATTAGCTATGTTATTTTCTTAGATATTTCATGCATAATATTTAATTTTTTTTTGTTGGGGATAGACATATTTTCTATGTATTTCATGTAGCCTATACTACATCTTGTAATTTTACCTCCACTGGGTGCCAAAGTAAATTATTAATAATATTATTATAATACAAAAATACCAGCCAGACAATGAACATGGATGTTAAATAATTTAAAACCTTATTTCCGGTACTCCCAGACACCATTGTGCTTCCCTACTATCACAGTTTTCTCCTTGGTAACACATGTAATTGTTTTACAGCAAATGGAACAAAACAGGATGCTATGAAACCACAAATAATAGGCCGGAAACAAAATGCTTTTACAAATGAGAGAGAGAGAGAGAGAGAGAGAGAGAGAGAGAGAGAGAGAGAGAGAGAGAGAGAGAGAGAGAGAGTGGAGGTAAATCTGTGAACCACATTTCAGTGTAATGAACCAAATCCTGCTTTTCTACTAACTGATACTGCATACAGTCAACATCACGCACCGACTTACAAAACTCATTTGTGAGTCGAATAAATGAACATTCCGAAACCTCATAGACAACCAATTACAAATCGTAAAATACTCAATAAGATTTTTCACTTAGAACATTTTGTTAACATAAGGGCCTATTCGATGGATCGATCTTGGGCTCATAGAATCTTTCAAAAATCTAATAGGAAGATGATGATGATAGCCAACATTCAAAAACCGAATAAGACACTTAAAAAAACAAAACAAAAAACTTTTTTTTTTTTTATGAACATATGTAGTACAATCGATAGTATTTTCTTAAGAACGGCCACCATATGCTCGGAACACTTTTGGAATATGCAAATGAAGGGGTTTTCATTTACGAAATCTTATTTAAAGTCTGTTAGGCAAAGTTGGCGCTGGCCTTTTCGCAACTTCGTTGTCTTTTTTTTTTTTTTTTTTTTTTTTTTTTTTTGAAAATACGAAAGAATGACTGGCGTAGTAACATGGTCTGGTAATATAAAAGCAACATTTCTTCCATCCACACAAAACCCGCGTGGGAGGTGTAGTGAACTGGCTTAAATACCTGTGCATAGATTAGTTATAATTCTTCATATTGGCAAACAATGTGAGACGGGCGACAATGCTTCAGTCTTTCTAAGCTCTTTACAGGTACAATTACATCTACTACACTTTGTTTGCTGTTTTTCTTCCGAATGAAAAAATACTGCTACTAGTTTACAGAGTTGTTTTGAACATAAAGCACAGTTATATACTGTTCTTCACATCCTATGAGTGCGACTGAAGCTAAGGATAATAATATAATGTAAATCTGTTATCCATTTGAATGAGTTCGGTTACTATTCCGTTATCAAGTTGTTTGCAAATAATGATGGCCTGCACAGTGTTACAATACTTGATAACAAAATCTATAATTCGGTCCGTTGTTTTCCATATGACTGAGAAGGTTACGAGTGCGTTATCGAAAGTTGTTACCAAATGTTGATCTCTAATTGTTTGCCGAGATGTGTGTGTAAGGCTAAAGAGTAATACAAAATCTTAGCCGAAAGGACAGAGAGGGGATGGGGTGGAAGTGGAGGAAGAGGGGAGGATAACTGAAACACAATACTGTGGAAATAATTCAATGCCAACTGTGACGCAACATCGGTGAAAGCAGACACGAACATAAGCCCTCCTGGACTCTCCCCACCAACCATTCCCTCTCCCCTCCCCCCAACCTCCGGCCCCTCTCATGAGCATGCATAATCATCTCCCCAGATCTCACTCCTCAAATACAAAAAGACTTACGGCTCATAACAAACAGACATCGACATTAATATGCAGCAGGAGGTATATGTTCCACTAACTCTCAATACTCGATGTAACTCGTATCAATATCGGCTTCCAGTTTACTGCAGTAACTTAAAATGTACTCTTACTGTAATGTATTGTATGCATTAATAAAGTAAAGATAGTTGGATTGATTAAAAAATTTAAGTAATTAGCCTTCACAGTACACGGGATTTTTTACTATTATTATCATACGAACAATGCTTCCTCCAGCAAATCTAAAAGGGACTTGTTAAAAGAAGAACCAAGCAGCGACTTTCCTTGCATAATAATTACAGGCGTCAACCAAACCATAATTATGCAGGGCAATTTGTGAGACAGCTATTCTACAATTAAAGAGGACCAATTAGGTCCCTCTGAGGGATCAGACCTCGCGTTGAAACAACATAGCTGGATGTTGATGTGGGATCAAATACCACCATCAGGGGACGGAATCTCCTTCTTCAGCTTCATTAGGAGAGAGACCCTTCTTCTTGCCTCTGCAGATTCGCCGAAAAGGACAACACTGTTGCTTTTTAACCTGTTCAGTCTTCAATGGTCATCTCTTAACGCTTACCAAATAACTTCAAGGTTCCCTTACCAAATATCTTGAAGTTTTCGAAAGTAATCGCTTACTGCTTACCAGATAAATTCATGTATCTTCTTGCTTACCAAATTCTTTCATTGCATACAAAATATCTTCAAGTTTAGCTTACCGAATCTTTCATTGCATACAAAATGTCTTCAAGTTTCTCAGAGTAACCTCTTACTGCCCACAAACTTTCTTTGAGTTTCCCAAAGGTAATAAATATCTCATTGCATACCCTTTAAAAATCTTTTAACCACAGCTGATAGACAGAATAATTTAAAACCAGTAAATACCTAGAGGCCTGGGCAACTCCCTTTTACAATCCGCTGTACACATACACGAACAAAGAGAGAGAGAGAGAGAGAGAGAGAGAGAGAGAGAGAGAGAGAGAGAGAGAGAGAGAGAGAGAGAGAGTTTCGATTAAGCTATACGCATTCAATACAAACTTAAAAACGAGCATGTTATGTTTAAAAGGCTAGCAAGAAAATACAAATACTTTGCAAATGAATGCACTAAATGTGACAGGTAAACATACCATTGCGCAATAATCCACAAACACTATGGGTAAAGGAGCTACTCGTGTCGCATTTATACGGATTCTTGGAGGAGTGTTTCAGACCTTGCTTTTTAAACCCTGAGCGATGCAAACGAAACTAAGAGGTAAACAGCTTACCACGCCCACTTATACACTGAGTGATAGCGGAACCTGAATGCGTTTTCAGCAAGACCGTTTTTAAGAAAATAACCTGTATTCCTTGCTCTAAATTTGGGATTACCAATTAGTCATGAATGAAAACTTCCTAAACACGAACTCCACACTGAATAAATCTTCAGTCAACGTGTCTCCTGCAGTAAATACAGAATTTTGAACTGTTTTCCAGCTATGAATGAAAATAATACATGAAAACCTTGAATTTTAAATCGTAGTTCAACAGCGGCTCCATCTTAATAATAATAATAATAATAATAATAATAATAATAATAATAATAATAATAATAATAATAACGTGAGCAATCCGTGGATTCTTTGTACTGGATTCGAAATTATGAATTCTCTTCCAGCAATAAATGGAAATATCCCACAGCATTCCTTTACATTAAATTCTCCAGCCATGAATGTTTCAAACATCCACATATCAAATTCTAAAAAAAAAAAATCTTTGTTCCACTGTGATCTCTTTTTCCAAAAATCAACAAGAGAAAAACAAAGCCTCGACCAACTTACGCAAGGAACGTTGAAGGAGATTCCAGATGTGCAGACAAACATCAAAAACACGAGGGTGTTGATCTTTGCAAGGGGCATTGTTGTCGACAAACACAAAAACCAAACAGTTCCGTCACAGTCAAAATTTCTGCAAGTTTCTCTCAGGTATTACAGCGCACTAACATTTTGATAACTGACCGGAATCTCATGCTGTAACGACATTCAAAATAATAACAATAATAATAAAAATAACATACCATTCACATTATTCAGGATAGACACAGAACTATGAAGCTATCTTGTTTCCATTTCAGCATGGTTTTTTTTTTTTTTATTTCTCCACAAAAACACAACATATTCAATCCTCAATCTACAGCATATAAAATAATGTCACAGAAACTGAAGACTGCAATAACCAACAAAATAAAACTGCGCTTCTACAAGTTTTGTTAACAACCTCCCCACTTTCACTCTCAGTAAGAAAAACATGACGACATATTCACTAAGTTAAATTATCATAATTTTCAACATGTAAATATTAGAAGATGTGCACCGCATAGCAACACATTCATAGGTTCCGCTTTGACATTTGGATAATCCACACTAATTGCGTATTTATGCAAGATTTCTGCATCTGATAAAAACAACACATGCAAGTGAAACAAACTCGGAATAAAAAAAAAAGGTGGGGTGAAGGAATGAACAAATCAGCACATGAAACACATGGTAAAACAGGTGTCACAGGTGTGTGTGTGTGTTCATGACAAGTGTCCTACAACTAACTCCGCAGGTGTTCGATGGAAGCCGAGAGCGGAGCCAAACTGAACTCCGTTGTACGAAGTCCGTGTTCCTTCTCCCCACACACATGCACACACATACACTCACTGCCTCCTCCTCCTCCTCCTTCACCGCCGCCTCCCCCTCTACTACTTACCGCTGCCACCCAACCACACTCAACCATTTCTACCAGTCGCAACCCCTTTTACAACACCCAGTCAAACCGAGATAGTTTATCGATACCCGTCAATGGAGGCCGCATATCGCTCTGTATCAGCCTCGTCCATCAGAAGAGAAGTTAGCAAAAGATTCGAGTTATTACAGAGGAAGAAGGAAAGGGGAAAACATACAGGTGTGGACGCGGTCATGAGTCAGTTGCCTCCCCCTCCACCCTCCCACCCTAAATCCAGCCCCATCGCGATTCCCTCCCCTCCTTTCAATCCTGCTCGGCTTGAGAGTTGCTCTACGATGGAGAAGTAAGAGGGTTACTACCTGCCAACCCATCCACCATTATTACTCTATGACCAATGACTCCCCCCTCCCCCGCCTTTCTTAATACACTTTTTTCACCCATCCGCCCACACATTCACATACACCCACACATGGTAACTGGCGGTCACTTACTTACCCGGGTAGGGGTTTTAAAAAAAGGAAAAACACCTCTACAGACTCAATATTTTATATGACTACTACGGCAGATTATGTAGAATTATCAATGAACTGCCTGCGTCGTGATGACTTGACAAGAAAATAAAAATAAGTGTACAGAAGCACAGTGAATTCAGACTGTCGAAGTATACAACACACCTCGTTAGTCAAACAGAAGATAAATGCTACCAGGATAACAATGACAGGAAATAAGAAGCAAAAGATAAAAGCATAGATGTGGTGGAATAACGGGAATGGGGTCATATGAGGAAGAAAATCATCAATAACAATTATGAGGGATGAGGCCGAGACATAAGGAGATGATATAAGGAAAATGAAACCGTAAAACCGGCGTCTATTGACCTCTACGTTGCTTACAAACATTCACCCAACTCTAAGGTTGGGAATAGAAAGTGTGTGAGCGCTTGTTTTTACTGTACAGGCGAGCACGCGCGTAACTGATTTTCCAGAGCTGTACAGTATTTTAATGCATCGAATAAAACCAAGTCATTCAGCTTAAGGTAAAAACTGGGTTCAAAGATCCTGGCACATTTAAAGGTTTTGGCTCCAAGGCCACAACTATGTACGTTCATGAAACAGAAGTCAAAATGAATCCAGACTGTAACTTGGCGCAAAGCACACAGAGGAGCAAACTAAAAGCAAGTCTGATTCGTGATATAAAAATTACCAGGCGACATCCCCTTCTCCCTCCCAACAAGAAAACGCACTGGCTAAAGATATGCTCACAAATAAAAGTAAATTACCTTACGAAATTTCCTCCTTCCATGATCTTTTGCTATCGCCTCTTACCTGCAGAGAGAGAGAGAGAGAGAGAGAGAGAGAGAGAGAGAGAGAGAGAGAGAGAGAGAGAGAGAGAGAGAGAGAGAGAGAGAGAGTCGACACTGAAACATTTTACAGCCGTTACTGACAGACAGCAAAACATAAAGATAGCATACCCACGCAAAATACACAGAAAACATGGCCCAGGGATCGTTACCTTTTCACCGGTCGTTTAAAAGCATACAACAAAACTTTTAACGGTCTATCAGATGTTTAGATATAATATCAAATACCGAACTCAGGAAACCAATTACATAATTGTTATTGAAAAGGATACGACTAAAATATGGCAGCTAAGAAACACTTTCAACTGCCAAAATATGACCTTGACCATGAACCTTAAGGTGCCAAACTTGGTAAATGATTTTAAGCGAAGCACCATTACAAGTTATCCATACAGAAATTATTCCAAAAACATGTGGCCGACTGTCCAGTGATTTCTAATGAATAATACGTGATCTTGACTTCTAAAATTAACAGTTAAAGACAGTAAATATAATCATTATGGTATCGCTGGCACTGAAGCATTTAAACTACCGAATAAATTAGCCTTACTTTGATATCCAAAAATCACAGTGTCAACCTGACTATTATATTTCGGAACTGACGCTCTAATTTATTATGTAAGTAAACTATAAGCACTTAAGACTGTTACAAGACATTTAAAATGCCCAAAATATATGACCTTGACCTTTGATCTGTGAATAAAACCTTGTTAAACATAACTATTAAGGAATCATATTTACAATCTGTCAATATGAAGAAACAACAACAAACATGATTATGGATAATTATTAAGGAATCACAGTTACAATCTGAAAGTATGAAGAAACAACAACAAATATATATCTGGCTAATTATTAAGGAATCATATTTACAATTTGTCAGTATGAAGAAATAACAACAATTATGTATCTGGCTATAAAACACTTACAGTAAATCTCGAAATCTGTGAACTTTGCCCTTTAAAGGTCAAACATGATGAACTTAGGTAAAATAATGTTGTAGATAACTTTTACTAAAACTAGACCTTATATTTGCATAAAGCTTTCCAGTGAGCACATAAGGCAGTGTCTCGCCCACCCCACCTTGCACGGATGGAGTAGGGACCCCAAAGCCAAGTATTGTGAGATATGACGGTACAATCACGATCTCTTTGCAGTGGACACAATTCTCGGCAAAACATTAAATGAATCAGGAAGTTTTCCTAACTTTGGAAGCAAAAACGGAAAAACAAATATGCCTCGGAAAAATTTGGAAAATCGCAGTTGGGGTTATTTTGAGTTTGACAGTCCGCTGCTTCCCATACCGATATTCACATCTTCAACAGTAAAGGTGACAATATCCTGCTGACTTGAAATGCACTTTTTTGTCATTTCATTATGGATTGTCTTACTTTACATTTTATTGAAAAAAAAAAAAAAACTAAATGAACATCTTCCCAAAATGGAACACAGAAGTATGTGAAGGAATTATGGAAAAATGATGAATTACATTTGGGAACGATGGACGAAATCGCTTTAATATTGTTTAGAAATTTCAATGACATTCAAAATCCATATGACGACCGACAACATATACATATTTTGTCTCACACATTTGATCGAAACCACCTTTCTCTCCGCATTAATTATCCAGCCTACTTGTATGTCAAATGAAGTTAAATTCGAAAAGCTTAAATAATATATTTACTGTTATTTTATACTACTGGTACTCTCTCTCTCTCTCTCTCTCTCTCTCTCTCTCTCTCTCTCTCTCTCTCTCAGATACATTTATAAGATGAACTGCATTGAAATATAAATATTTTAATTAAAAAGACGAAAGTACAGGTAGATCCACCTTTATTTAAAAAAAAAAAGACGTCTTGTCTAGCAAAATATTCAATAGCTTAATCATACAATCGTACGCCCAACCGTTCGTATTTCGTGACACAGCTTGAAATTTCATCCCAAACTCAACAAGTGTTTGAAAATGGATTCTGCTCTGCAGCTTCTTCCTGAATTACTCATTTACGCAAGGCTAATTGGATTTTATACTGCGAAATAAGCACGAGTCATGTCAGCTAGTCAAAAAGAACAAAACAGCAATGATTACAGTTACTTGGGAAACAGATGAATCTGTTGTTGTTGAATTCCACCGGCCTGAATATAGGTTTACGTGACGTTTGCGTCGTCGCTTGGCAGTTTCCTATCTCATTTCAGAAAAAAGAAACAATTCCTTTTCTTTTTTTGTATCTGCGACCCAACTTAGCATAATTTTTTATGATTAATTACATAAACGGGTTTTACCTCCTTCCGGTACGCTTAACTGTTACTAGGATTCCACCTGCAGCATGAAAGGAAATACCATTAGTGTGTGTATGCGTATTACCCCCTGCCATCTCCCCCACCTCCCGCTCTCTCTCTCTCTCTCTCTGAAGCGAGTAAGATAAAACCAGATAGGGACAAAATTCCAGATAAAAACAAGCCCCCAAGAAATTGTGTAGCTTCAACTTAATTTAATTCAATTCAATTCAATTCTCCAAAAGTGAAACCGAGAACAATATAAAAAAGAAGACTTTCCCTTCTGAATAAATAAACACAAACTACAACAAAACAAACCGAAGACTGTATTCAATGATGTCACTATGAGAAAATAAACCAAAACTGCAAACTGCGCGAGTAGCTGATCCATTTGGCCATCAAAAGAAATACACTGCACACGTGAGACAGCAAATATTCCCGTGACATGACTAACATGCGCACGTGCATGCATGAAAACAAGCACGCTAGCACACAAATATATATACATATATATATATATATATATATATATATATATATATATATATATATATATATATATATATATATATGAGATTAGAATAAATAATATATAATAATCGCTGTCACATCCATCCTTAAATGCACGAACAAGCAAGAATTTAGAAAACCTCCACACCAATAGCCATTTTACATACTTGCACAGAAGGTTAAGAATACAATCTTACACGAATTCTCTTGCTTCCAGAACATCTACGCAGCACTTTCTACGATTTCCTTTCCTCTTTTGAAGATCAACTTTTTGACTTCTTAGACACCGTTGGAAGGAAGGAGATCGGCTTGTAAATGTTACAACCCACACTTATACAAACCTTTATGTCGTCCACCGAATTATGTAACTTCTGATCGTCTCGAAAAGCTATATTTACACAATTAAACGATAAATTGCGACTTGTTTAGAAGAAAGAACACTAGGGAAAACAAGCACAAACACAAACTAGGATCTACTCTAGCTGTCAAGAATAACTTGGTCTGTTAACTAGGTCTCTGTTCAATCACATTCTTCCAAAGGAAAAGAAAGAACAGCCACTGAAAAATGCAACACAATCATCGCCATCAACATCGTGACGCCAATAGATAAACAAACAAAAAATGGAATTTTACGAGGAATAACAAAAAAAAAAAGCTATGACAAAAGTTATCTGATTATGCAGACAAAAAAGCTGGAAATTCCACCTCGCAGATGCATCATGTGCCCATGTAACCTCAAACGAAACACAAAGAAACGTCTATAAAAAAATCAAGACAAATTTGTTATAATTCTTAAAATAGTTTTTTTTATTTCTTTAAGCTTCTTTTACTCATGAAATCATGCCACAAAATATAATCCAGCAGGAAACTATTTCCTCTAATACAATTTTATGTTCGTATTTATGTCATAAAACGTTATGCATTCGATGGTGAAAGTCTGACAAACGTGAGCAACTTGTCCACAAACACATAAATCATGAAAATATGTCTGTCAGTCGTAACATGTCGTACTTGTTTTTGAAGTTTTAGAGCTTAACGAAAAAATGTATATATATTCTATTACATATGAAAAAATAATTCTCCTTTTCGAAAATGCTCAGAAGAAAAATGCTCTTTGGCAAGTTTTTTTTTTTTTTATGAAAAAATGCTTCTCTTTTTCGAAAATGGTCAGAAGAAAAATGCTCTTTGGCAAGATTTTTTTTTCTAAGAAATGGAACTGTTAAAACCGTAATTACTTTAATGCACATTACTGCACATATGTCTCTCCTTAAGACACAGCACGAAAGGACACAAAGATTTCAACGGCACTAAAAAATTGCAAATTCCTGTGGTGGAAGTTATTCACTTGTCTCTTCTTACCCAACAACACAGGGACTGCCCTTGAAGGCTCTCACATATTCCTTAGTACTCGTACACTATACCTACACTTCAAAAATGAAAAAAAAAATAACTGACACTGACAGAGAAAGAGAGAGAGAGAGAGAGAGAGAGAGAGAGAGAGAGAGAGAGAGAGAGAGAGGTGAAATGCATGTCTATATAAACACGGTGGACAAAAAATGAACCCGAATGCACAACTGCAATTACGCAAGAGGCTGCTCCAGGATCTACTGTAGCACGGGGCCCCATTAAAGGCTGAAACTTCAGACATGAAGTCCCATGAGGCATCATCTTTCCAAGGAAAATGAGGCACGCCACTCATTATATGAGAGAGAGCGAGAGCGAGAGAAAGCTCACAAAATATCCAGTGTCAGTAACCTTAACACGAGTAACATTTTCTAGGACAGCACTAATGATTTCGGTGAGCGATGTCCTAAGAGTCAACGGAATCAGGCTGGACTTTAGTGTTATGAAGATTTACTTCATAACTCAAACACCATTAAATACTGACGATCAGATATCACCTACCTAAAATTATTACACAAACATGCATTATTCGTGCAATAAACCACAGCAGCTTGTAAATATGACTCCGTCATGTATATCAATGGTGCAATCCCATGTTTTCGTGTCATTATTCAGGGTAGAAGCAACATCCAAACTGCAGGCAACAAAAATGCGCGAATGTAAACAGTGAACGATGGAGCAGAGATAAGGTGACCACATGGTTTCGCAAGGGAGACCCATCCGGTCGACGACCCCTCAAAGAATGTCAAAAGAGCCCAGTCAGTCCAAGCAATGACATGGGCACAGCAGCAAGGAAACAAAAACATCAACAAGAGCAACTCATTTGGGAGTCACATAAATAAGCAGAAAAAATACAAGGAAAACATTATGGTAATTAATCGCATTCAGCAAAAAAAAAAAAAAAATACGCCAAAATCAAGAGAAGTAAAAATTACTGACTCTAAATCGAAATGAAAATCAGGTGAAACTTCTACATAAAATTAAAAATAAATTGATGAATATCAAGAAAATCAAACGCATTTGGCAAAAAAATTTTAAATGTAAAAATAAACTTGCGAAAACTATAATTACCCGGTCCTTACCCGAACAAATAAAAAATGAAAAGAATAAATAAATAGTCTGCATAACACTATATTAAGCAAACACATTTCGCAGAGGTACATTGGCAAATTAGAATTACTCATACCATTTTGCATCTTTGAAACTGTCCAATCATGGAAAAAAACCACAAGCACTAGAAATGACGTCTTACGATTAGATATAATTAAGTGTTTGCGTTCAGCATGAAATCAAGACTTTTGGGGAAAACCCCTTTGTACATCGATTGACTTCGTTTTATTTCTGATTCTCCCTCGTGACACTACTACGCCTCTTTCTCCCGAGGGCCTCTCTCTCTCTCTCTCTCTCTCTCTCTCTCTCTCTCTCTCTCTCTCTTCCTCTAATAAGAGGTTCTCGAATCCCTGTTTACGCAACTTGAGCTGAAGCGCATAAGCACAGCTGGTCAGCGGAGCAAATATCTACGCAACGTGGAAAAACGACCAATCAGAAAATTGGAAAGACTGAAAATATCAAAAAGTCTGCGTAGCAATCAAAAGTGCGATTATACCTATTAGAGAGAGAGAGAGAGAGAGAGAGAGAGAGAGAGAGAGAGAGAGAGAGAGAGAGTAAATGTCTTCCTTTTCGCCCTTCTATCAAAATGTGTGATCTTTGTTTAATATGGCAAATTGAAAGACGCAGTCCGATCAATCATCCAGGAAGAGAAAACGATAGTGGTGAGGAGGGGGAGGGAGACTAAACAAGTGCGTTCTAAAGACGTGAGAGAAAAGTTTGCGGAGGCCTAACCAGGTTGGATGATAGATGGGGACACAGGAGACACACGAGATAGAGATGCTTGGGGGAAGAAGACCGGAGGGGTAGGGCGAGCTACAAAAGTGAATCCTGGCGTCAGTCTGTCCCGGACTGATATCCTAACCAAGGACCTTGATCCTAAACAGGCAGAAGGAAGTATAGGTATTCCAACGTGAAATCAAATTAAGATAAATGAAAACCTTCGTGTACAGGAGAATCATGGTGAGGATATCTGCAGTGGTTTATCAATTACAGTGTTAAATACGATAAGAAAACAAAACCGAAGCCTAAAGTGAACCATATGGGGACAGTGGGTGGATGGGTGATGTGGAGTGGCTTGTATGCTACGTCTCAAAACAGGCAAAATGATGATGATGATAAAGGGGGTGAAGCAGGCAGGTGAATAAGTAAGCGGGGGTGGTGGCGACCCACTCCCCTGAGAGGGGGACAAGGGGGATAGGAAAGGATGAACTTTATATAGAGGAATCCTGACAGGGGAAGGGGCAGGGGCAGGGAAGGGAAGGGCAGAGGAGGTAACGAGATAGGCAAACTTGGTTGGGATGAGTCACACCTGACCAGATGCAACATCCAAACAACTCTATCCCACCCCCTATGTTACCATCTTATTTGTATCAACTAACAATATACTACAACTACGAGTAGTAGTAGTAGTAGTAGTAGTAGTAGTAGTAGTGACTATATATGTTCGTATTCAAGGCTTTATTAGTATGGATTTATACGCGTACGCATATTTTATATATATATATATATATATATATATATATATATATATATATATATATATATATATATATATATATATATATATATATATATATATATATATATATATATATATATATACATACTAAAAAGAATCTTCGCACGGAAATGTGCATTTCATCAAATTCAAAACAGAGGCAATCATCATTTTCTCTCTCTCATGAGAAGGCCTCTAAGAGGTAATTCCCTACTCCTGAGGGGAAAGAACTTTTCTTCCTTTTGCAATGCTAAGTTAATAGGGTGCACTTCAAGATTTTTTAAAAATCGTTGTTTTCATATTTAGGATAATAAAATGCTTTACCCAATACATTCACAGAGACAGATAACCTAATGATTACCAGAAGATTGGCCCCATCTTTCCCAGCGTGGACTTACATATAACTTGGCGCAGTCACTGAAAGCAATGTTATTTGGTCAGACTATTGAATTAAACACAATGTGTCAGAGAGAGAGAGAGAGAGAGAGAGAGAGAGAGAGAGAGAGAGAGAGAGAGAGAGAGAGAGAGAGAGAGAACCTGCCCTAGGAAACGAAGATAATCTATCAGACTCACAGTCACTAACAACCTTATTATTATTATTATTATTATTATTATTATTATTATTATTATTATTATTATTATTATTATTCTGACGGAGTGTAACGAGACCACTTTGTTAAACTCCCATAGAATTCGCCAGTAGGATTAGAGGTGAAAATGAAGCAAGGTGAACTTAATGACTAGGCAGTTAGGTAACAAGAAGCCAACTGAAAAATATGTAAAGGGCAGAAAGCATTGAAACTGTGGCTGAAAGGACGTTGCAAAAACAGAGAAAAAGATATTAAACCAGACTACAATTTTCATAAATATGTTCATCGACATGAGAAACTCACATGACAACGGCTGCCAAAAAGATTCGGCGACTGGGGGGACGGGGACGGGGGTTTACCTACTTGAAGAGAGAGAGAGAGAGAGAGAGAGAGAGAGAGAGAGAGAGAGAGAGAGAGAGAGAGAGAGAGAGAATCAACGATAAATTAACCCAACAGCAAGTCAGTTTCAGCTAACCGAAACGGTACCACCCGTGACTTTAACGTATTCCCTTTCTGAACTACTATATGGATCTTAAGTCTTACTGTTGTAAGATATAAAAGAAACTGATGACAACTCACAGCAGTCAGCCAACGACCGGGTACATAATTCAACGATCAAGTCAATGAAAGCTCTGGGGAGCGCGTCTACCTCGTTCCCTCCTCGCCCCGAGATAGAAGAGAGGTCAACTTGGATGTGCGACGTGCGTGCTGCAACTCGCGCTAAAAGGAGAGAGAATATCTTGTCGATTCTTAATCTTCATGAAACTACTCGTCTCCGGGCCTTAAAAGAATAAGCCAATATCTCCGGAAAGCCAAAAGGGGCAAGTAAACGAAAACAGTTAACCTGCAAAATGAACGAATCCTCGGGACGGAGTCCACGAAGCCTCTCGGTTAACACAAACCTGACGTCACCTGTTCCAAATCAACACACGGTGCGTGCACTTAATAATGGCGATTTACCTGTTCCCAGTCAACATAAGACCAGTCTACTTAATGTCTTTTTTTTTTTTATTATTACAGCCAAGTTTCATAAAAGCTTTCCATATTCCTTTTGGGATTCGACTAATGTGGTTCAGCTAAGATGGCCGTGCGACAATATACACTATATGGGATGATGGATGGCATTTATTCACACTCATATCACGAAGGCAAAACTGTAGCAGGCATCGTAGTTTAATCACTGGATCTCAAGTCGCTAAAGTATGCGCTATTGTGTGTGTGTGTGTGTGTGTGTGTGTGTGTGTGTGTGTGTGTGTGTGTGTGTGTGTGTGTGTGTGTGTCTGAAATAATAAACACAAATGAATTAATTACTTTTCAGTATTCGTCACATGATTATGCAAATTTTTACCGGTTGCCATAGATACAGCTGACCCAATACAAATTCCCGATAAAGCATCTGGAATTAGGTTTCAAAATGTATAAAAACTCAAAAAACTGTTATTCAAAACATGCATACACTATACCACATTCAACATATTGCTAAAAGATAAAAGCACAGGAAATGACCACATGGGTTGCACGCAGGAGGATGGATTACAATATGAGGAACTAAGAAAAATGTTAACTGTTCAAAAATGGCAATCCAAAAAGACAACCAGCTAATCATTCACCAATTTTATCGCAGGAAACACATGTCCCTTACTACAGGTTCCCCAAGTATGTAATCTGAAAATCAATTGTATTCGTTCCAATTATCAGAAATTAACAAAATACGGTATATTACAATGTGCCGCATTTTGTAAACAAATCAAGATTGAACGTACAACTCTGCAAGATGGTTCTTTAGTTACAAAATAACAGAAAAAAAGTGACAGGAAAGTGGATGGAGGATACGACGTGAATGGTGCAGCGTGTGCAAGGGGTTTTACAAGTTTTGCTCATAAAAGACGATGGGAGAGACTACTGCATGTTTCACTACGGCTCCCCTAACTACTTAGCCCCAGTTGAAAGTGATGCCGTTTGGGCACCACACGTGATGCAGTGTATGCATTGCTAAAATGATTTGTCAGATTCCCATTGGCCCCTAGGTGCAGCCATTTTAGCCTTTAC
The DNA here is from genome assembly GCF_040412425.1 of Macrobrachium rosenbergii. NCBI lineage: Eukaryota > Metazoa > Arthropoda > Malacostraca > Decapoda > Palaemonidae > Macrobrachium > Macrobrachium rosenbergii. The sequence continues at coordinate 28,316,172 of NC_089746.1, forward strand.
TTTGCCTCCTTCCAGCTTCCTTTCTTCCGTCTTGCAGTTCAACCTCTCTAACTATCACTTCTTATGCAAATGTGTGGTACTCTCCTATTTCCACTTATAGATCCTTATACTGCAGATCCTTGCAATTCACCTAATTTATTCCGTGGATCTCTTTACCTTGTTGTCTAACCACTCCAACTCCATCTTTTCAGTGTTTCAAAGCCTGAATGGCCGAAGGCGTCTCACTGCTTGACTTGAAAACACAAAATAAATCAACCAACTACTTAGAGATGGACTGCATGTATGTATGTATGTGTTCATAAATATGAATGTATGTATTTTTATGTGTATGTATGAATGT
>NC_089746.1:28321511-28336511 GCF_040412425.1 Macrobrachium rosenbergii
CGAAGGCTTACTGAAAAGGGCGGCAGGGCGGTGGTACCTTCACCATCCAATCGGGAAAAAAGGCGTGTATACTGTCTATAATATATATGTGTATATATATAATACACACACACACACACACACACACACACACACACACACACACACACACATATATATATATATATATATATATATATATATATATATATATATATAGATAGATAGATAGATAGACAGATAAATATAGATAGACATGGAGGTAGGAAAACACAGAATGGTAGTATAGTGCGCTAAGAGTGAAAAACAAAATGGAAACCTTTCAGTACATGGTTTATCAATGACGTATAATTGCTGCAGAACTGCTTTTAGTTTCAGCTGGCCTTATGCCAGCAAGGGCTCTTGTTCTTTGGAGCTGCAAATAACTGGATGAAAATAACCAGGCACACATACGTATATAAATGTTTAAAATATGACTGAAGATTACCCCAAAAGCTTTATAACCTCAGATGTATTTCATGAAAATAAGTTATAAAGGAATTTAATGTTTACGTTAGACTAAAAGGAAAACAGAAAAGAGGCTAACGTAACCACCATTCTAGTTGCCAAACACGACCAGAGCTTTTTCTTATCAAACTCGACTGACTTATATCGCAGATGAGGACAACTCTGAAATGCAGCATTTTAAATGTCGAAAGCACAACATGACTCCACCCCTCAAATGGAGAGCAAGCACAGCTGACGACACACACAAGCAAAACGGACCTAAAATAACCGCAGCGCGAATGGGAGCAAAGACAGCAAAAGTCCCTTCATATTTCACAGAGTAAATACTAAACCTACAAATCGAAGAAGGCCCGTGTGAAAACACCCTAGAAAATACAATATAGCCCTGAAGACTGAAATCGTACAAAATATGGCTTCACAGGCTTAATGCATAACAAGTATGTTTGCAATTCTGTACACGAGAGAGAGAGAGAGAGAGAGAGAGAGAGAGAGAGAGAGAGAGAGAGAGAGAGAGAGAGAGAGAGAACCAGGCACTTAAAAGCAACCACTGTTTGGCAACTCACCTAAGCATACATATCAAGGGGGATAGCCTCCCACTCTCAAGTAAGTTACTTTTCACACAATTACTCTTTCTCTCTCATTACCTAGGATTCAGCCATCCAGTGAACTTAAGAGTTCCTTAGTCTAGCAGAGTGCACGAATAATTACAGGATAGAAGGTGCAATGAAGTTTGAACAGCCTTGAGGAATGAAGGGCTGCATGTTTTGTCCTCGGATGATGAATGAATCATCTTTTAGTAAACAAAACCGCACCCCATGGCCACGCCCCCAAACTAAATTCAAGTAAATTCACGCCTAACCTTTAATGTCCGTCATTATAGATCCCATCACAATTTGATCAATTTTTTTCAAGTAATTCTACCAGGGTAAAGTACGAGAAACGTACTCTCGATGTAGGAGCAAGGTGACACAAATGGATTTTAATTAGAGTTTAAGATTCCACGGAAGGGAATCTACCCTACAGTAGGGAAAGGATGGAGAACGAGAGTGGGCCCCTCGTGCAAATGAATGTGGAAGAGATAAGTCCATCTCTTAAAGGAGAGATTTCACGGTCCATCAAGGAATGAATAACTGAGTACCACTTCACTCGGACCTTTTGATTCAGGATTTACTAAATGCCAAATATAAAGAGAAGTCGCACTGCTTTGAAAATATGACTGCTAGACACCAAAAGGCATTAAAAATAAAAACAGGATAAATTCCTAAAAGATCCATACTGATTTAAATGACTTCCAGAAAGTAGTCTTTGTTTTTTTTTTAAGTTAAACACTTCGCGTCACAAAAAAAGACGCAAGAGAGTAATGAAAAGTTACATGGTTATTGTGTCGTAAGAAACTCAGAAATGTTTACAGAATCAAGAGTTTCCTCAAAGTCTATAATCATATATTTTGAAGAGGCAACAGTAGTCCAAACCAAAACCATCCAACAATAAACTAGTAACTGTCAAGTACAGTATACTCCAGTCTTCCTCACGTAAACGTTGAACAACGGAACAGAAATTGAAATATGGGAAATAATGAACACACAACCATATTTAGTATGCATATGAGCGTGAATGTAACTTGTGCAAGATCGCCAAAAGAACTAAACAGAGCAATACCTAAACAATAAGGATAATATTTTTAAACTCTAAAACCAGTTTATTTACATGTCCATCAACCACGGTTGCGGTGCATGCAACCTTAAGAATGCCTCAGTACGCCTTCATCACAAGAAAGAATTCTCCGAAAAATCGACCCAGAGCCCCTCCGTCCCCACCCCCTCACTAACACAAACAAAACAAACACACACACACACACTCTCACTTCGCGGTCCATAATCAACAAAATCATCACCTTTGAAAATTAACACCACTGACACCAAAACAGCATGAAAAATTAATTAAAATAAATAATGAAGGATGTGGCTTAATCACGACGTAAGTCACAGACCTGCCTCTTAAAGGAGGAAAGGTAATAAAAATCAGGAAAACAGAACTGATTGCTTGATTTGTCGATATAAAACTGGCATCAGAACATCTAGGTTAATGACGCCGTATGAAATTAAAAAGATAAATAAATAAGTTTAAAAGAAGTCTCATGAAAGGCAGGGAGGGTTTTCCAAGCTAGGGAGGATGATAAGAAACAGTCGCACGCAGAGAATACAGCTGTCAAAACCTCACCTTGTACGAAGTGATTCTATCAAAATCTCTGAAATGTCGACACATAACAAAACCCTAACTTGCATGATGTCTCTGGCCTCTTAAATTGTTATAATCACGGACTTTCATCGGTTCTGAATGCCAAAGGTTATCAGGAACGATAAAACCTTCCTGTCATCTTCTGATAAGATTTAATTTGAGGGAAAGGGGGCTTACCATCTTGTACTTCTGACATTACCATAATACAGGTTCTCAGTTGTACTGCTTTCCTCTCTTTTACTTTTCATCCGTTCCGGGTTACTTCCTACCTAGCTATTCAACTTCTTGAATTTTACCGTGTTCCTTTTTTACATCTCGTATACGTAGAAATCTTTTTGCAGAGAACTGAGAAATTCTGTGCTTATGACTTAGTGGTCTCGTTAATGTAATTTCTAACCTCATTAATAATAATTACTTATAACATAATCCATCAATAATCCGACCTGCCCTGTCAAATGAAAATAAAATAAGGGTCATTTCCCTATTTAATCTGCCACGTTGGCGTTGGGTTACAAAATTACATTTGGCAAGGCTGCTTTTACCAAACACTGATGCTGAGAGAGAGAGAGAGAGAGAGAGAGAGAGAGAGAGAGAGAGAGAGAGAGAGAGAGAGAGAGAGTAATTAACAAATTTTGTAGCCTTTGTAAGCTGAAATCTAAATTGTTTTGCATATTAAATTCTGCGTCGTAATGAAATAAAAATACAAAGGACTTCCACAATTAGACAGGGAATCCACAATGAACAATGACCATGTTGTACGCGACAGGGAAACTGAAGGCCAAAGCCTGCCACAAATGATGCACATGAACAAAAGGCTCTTACAACTATACATCATTATCGACGGAACTTTGAAAAAAAAAAAAAAGCTGCTACTTTCAAAATGTTGTGCCTCTTACAACTCCAGAACATGACCAACTCAGCTAAAGAACAACATGAACAGAGCTAATTTTAAAACTTTCTGGCTCTGACAACTACAAAGCATCATCATCATTCTTCTTCTTTTAACGTGCTTTTTTCCCATTTGTATGGGGTAAGCACGATGCCTTCTTTCTGAAGGACTTTGATTTGGCTTTGGGGTAGACTTTGTAGACTCGATCGGCTGCCCTGCCTGTCATCGCTTAGACCCGGTAGCGTATGTACATGTATTGTACCAGTCACCAGCGCCCTTTCTCCCAGCGAGGAGACGTTGCGCGGTTAGGTCGACAGTCGAGACGTGTGAGGTGTCTGTTATGTTTTCAGAAGATGTTGGAGTGGCTTTGTTTGTGTGTGTATTAGTCTGTAACACCCATTTCTTTTAAGCAAACCTATCCGTTGATTACATACATAATCCCGGGGTGTCTACACGGATAGCAAAGTGCCCGCCTCTCTAACCGGTCGGCTGCAGATTTGAACCCGGGCCACAGACCTCTAAGAAGTCCGAGGCTGCTGCTCTAACCAACTTGGCCATCGAGGCTCTACAAAGCATCATCATCATCTGAACTCAGAATTTGAAGCAACAAGGCAAATTTCAACATGCCTATTATAAAAATACATAAAAATAAAATAAAGTACCCAACAACGGTAATTTTAAAAATTCAGATTTTTTTTTATTTTCTGAATGATTCATTAACACCTACCATGTGAATACCTGAGAGCAAATGTTAGGAAGTTAAAAATAAGATACCAAAAGGAAAGGACTGCTACACTTAAGGAATCAACCACCGCTGGTGGTCTCCCGAAATACTTTACATTGTAGCATGAAACAATCCTGTTCGAGAAAAAATATCCGAGCAACAAATAGCCTTGCCTAATGCACGTGTGTTACCAACTCCGATAGCCGCGTGTGCATGCATGTACGTGTGTGTGTGTGTACATAAGTATGCATGTATATATGTATATTATATAGATGTACTTTCTTCTAAAAGTGTCACAGCCACAAATATATATATATATATATATATATATATATATATATATATATATATATATATATATATATATATATATATATATATATATATATATATATATGACATATATTTATAAAACAAATAATTTTCAAATTTTATCTTCCATTATTAAACATCACAATCAGAATCAGTCGTCCTGCAACTCATTATATAAAAATAAATTCAGCAACAGATACTGAAAATGAAGTACTAAAGAAAAAAATTACACATATAAAATCAATATTATGAACACATTTTCAAGAACGTGCATTAAATTCCAAGGGACATCAAACCTTTGCATGCATGCCAACGTGTATGACTGATATCTTTCGACAGTGAACAAACCTATATTCATACAAATGTTCATGCAACAGCAGACTGAAACGTTGAGCTGAAGACGAGAACAATGCTAAGAGGAAATTGATGGAGTAAGACTACTAATCCCCTTAATTTAAGAGCAACAATAAAATGAAGATGACTTCAGCCAATGTCCTCATCCACGTTCAAGGATTATGCATGGAGGTGGGGAGGTTGGTGGGGGGGGGCGCCGCTGTGAGTTACGGGAGGGGCACAAAATTTCCATAACACGGGTCAAGGGTTAGAATTTCTTGCTCAGTGGTCATTCGAAGCACGTCTGAGAGAGAGAGAGAGAGAGAGAGAGAGAGAGAGAGAGAGAGAGAGAGAGATCTTGGTAACACTAAAGACCTACGAGAATCTTGATACCTATTAGTGACTATTTTTTTCCCTGAGAATGAGACCTTTTTTCTCTGAGAATGAGATTTTTTTCTTGGAATGACATTTTTTTCTCTGAGAATGAGATTTTTTTCTTAGAATGAGATTTTTTTCTCTGAGAAAGAGACTTTTTTTCCTCTCTGAGAATGAGACAGAGAAATTGCCATACACAGAACGATGCAGACAACACGCACATCAGTCCACACCAACTAAACCGGTTATCTTCAGGACACGAGGCTGCTATCTGTGCATGACGCCTAGTTTGTCGTACGGCGCTCTTGTACTACGTCTTCCTTTAACTGATGCTTCAAAATTTGGCAGACAGCCACATAAAAGAATGTTTGGTACATACACTATTCGAATAATAACAATAACAATCGTTAAAAGTATTAGGATTAAAATCGTTAGGAAAATAACAACTCTGATCGAAACTTACACAAAAATCTCGACATCGTATTATTAACAAAGCATAACCACAGGTGGGTTTATATTGAATCTCATCGGATAAAATGTATAAAAGGGCATTTATGCATGCGCAATACCACACGACGGTAAACTCTGTATATTCGAAACAGTTTTTTACTGATATTTCATTTTTTATTTTATCCTAATTTTGTTGTTAGTATGCTTAACAAGAAGCTATCCCTTTCAAAACACTGGCACAGTTTTCAATAACCAACACTTCAGAGAGAGAGAGAGAGAGAGAGAGAGAGAGAGAGAGAGAGATATGCTTTTTTGTGCTGATGACTTGTGATAGCTTATCATCACCATCGTAAGCTAATGTAACCTGCTGCACCCTCCAAACAACAGAGTAACCAGTCTTTACACCTGAATGCCAGCCGGTCTCCATCAGCTGCCTTGTCTAATAAATCAACTGAACAGCAAGGCATATTTCTAAAAATATATAATTATATAGAGTATTTCTTTTTACCCCGTACTCATGGTCGTGGTAAACTTCATAGTTCGCTGTAAATGCAACTGTCTAGCAAATCCTTAGACTTCGCGGAAATGTACCAACTGAGGAATGGGGATATTTACCAGCGTACAGCTGATTTCTTGCAAACGGCATAAATTGAATGCTGACGTTGAGGAAGAAAAAAAAACAATAAGCAGATACGGAGAAAAAAAACTTCCGTAGAAACTTATGTATTCGATAAAAGATAAAGCAGAAACCACCATATTTTATGAAAAAAAAGTGAAGTAAAACTTGTGTTCCCGTAATGATTAGTGTATTTTTCATACGTATCAAGTTGGTAATGTTAACGTGGGAGTCGATCCGTTTGAATAGTTTTTAAAGTATTTATATCTAAGAGATGAAACAGCCGCATCTTTCTCCCCTTTTTACTGTATGTTTGAAGGGGGATAATGTTTCAGGTTAATGCGGTATACCGAATGCCAATCTCTCTCTCTCTCTCTCTCTCTCTCTCTCTCTCTCTCTCTCTCTTCCATCATTTTGAAGAATAAACGTAAACAACAGTCAAGGCCATGGCATGCAAAACCGAGCTAAACATCCTATGGGCATCCCTTGTTGTGGTTATCCTTCATAACCCTTGAATTTTATAATGTTAAAAATTCTAGGGTTTTCTCAGGGTTGTGTTCTATGAATACCTGCAATTACCAAGCCAAAAATCCTAAAGGTTTCACTTTTAAATGGCTCTCTTTTATAACCCCACACGCCAGTGTGATAATTGACACTCATTTTCGAAGTAAAAGCTGAAATCGACAATGAACCCACCAACACCGAGACACAAGTGGGGGAAGTCAGGAACTAAACTGGCAGGGACATACTTCTGCACTATAAATAGAAATGTTCAGAATGCATCAATGGCATCCGCATCCAAGAGGAAGAAATTATGATACAATTAAAGAGATCCTTTGAAGCGCTCTCACGCATTTTACAGTGTGTATCCCCTCAAACGATGCCAGATCATAACCCTAATTCTTTGTAAAAAGGAGAAAAAAAAGTGGTTACTCTGTTTCTAGGCTTCAAAATGTACCGCTGTACAATCAGTTACAGAACCAAAAATTCGCCTGAAAAGCTGAAGCTACATCTTTTTTTCGTTGCGAAAATGTGTAACAGTTCACCTACAATGTTAGATATTTCTCAGACCTGATGAAAATGGTGAGTCTCCTTTTCGCTTGACAATGTATTGTTTTCTTTACAACAAATAAACGATGATTTTTTATTTACAAATTGTAAACCTGAAGTAGCTATGTTTACTATGACGTGGTTTGGGACCGTACTTATTCACATATTCATCGATTACTTTTTGACTCCTCGGCTATTTCATATCAAAAACAAACAATCCGATACGTACGTTTGACATATACCAGATTCTTTAAATAACACCAGATTATAAAAAAAATAATCGAAACCAACATATAACTGGAAAAAGAAAAAAGGCGAATTCAATAATTAGCAGAGAAAAAGACATTAGGTCGGGAATAGCATGAATACAAAAGACAAAAACTATACAATAAGAGCACCAGAAAACAGAGTAACTGATGTTTCAGATTATAAACTATTGCAAGCAGCGCAGGTAATGAGTAAGATTTGGTTCATGTTCCCAAAATACTTACAAATAATTCCCAGTTAAGGAAAAGAGAAACAACCAAACACAAGTAGGAAGAGCAGGAAATGCTAACAAGTCTCCTGAAAGAAAAATTGAAAACAGGTGGGGAGAAGCTACAGAGCCCACCTCCTGCCACCAATGACACCTTGAATCTTTAAATAAATCTTCTAGTGAGAACATCAAATCTCTTACCCAAATATCACGCGTTGTCTACTGAAAGAATTACTATCAATGAATACAGCAGCAAATAAGGTATTTGCCACTTACAAAAGTGCAAAATACACTGAGATATACTATTGAAGATTTGGTGTGTGTGTGTGTGTGTGTGTGTGTGTGTGTGTGTGTGTGTGTGTGTGTGTGTGTATTATATATATATATATATATATATATATAACTATATAATTATATATATATATATATATATATATATATATATATATATATATATATATATATATATATATATATATATATATATATATATATATATATAGAGATGAGAGAGAGAGAGAGAGAGAGAGAGAGAGAGAGAGAGAGAGAGAATATAACTACTAATTGTCCTATTCATTAGAATTTTAAAACAGTCCTAATCCTGTTGCCCTTCAATATGCATTACCAACCCAAACCTTCTCTCACTGAGAAGAGCAGCATCGACTAAGGCAAGCAGCATTATTATGTGGACCAGCCTCGCAAGCACACTTAGACAGGTTTTTTTCTTTTTAATCTTTTTGCCTCTTGCCGCACACCCACTGACTCATAGTGAAAAAAAAAAAAATGGGAACTCGCCCCGTTCCAGCAAAGCTCCACAACAACTTTACGACCGGCTACGAAGACGATGATGATGTAAAGTGGAGTTTCAAATTGCTTAGGAGCGAAAGAGACATTTATTTATTGCAAGGCTATTTACGAAGTCAGATACACCTTTCGTTATAGAAAAATAAAAGCGAAATCTTATTTACACAAAAGGTAAATAAACAAGAAATCGGTGAGGTAATCTATTCTGTATTTAGAGATACCCTACATCACACGCTAATAAAAGTAAAGTTAAGTTTTACATTACATAGGGACTTATGAAATATAATATTTTCTCCACTAGTATATCCTCAAGATACAAATATCCTAAAACACTTGATGACGACAGAAAGTAAAACCCAAAATTACACAAACACTTAAAAAAATTTCCAGCATCTACGTATCCTAAAGTTTCAAAAATCCAAACTATGATACATTACTTGATACTTGTTATAAATGGCAAATGTAAAACACTGCACTGCTATTAATGGTTGGAAGAAATAAAAATGTTCCAGTTTTCAACTACATAAGAACGAAAAAAAGAGCCGACTTATTGTGATGTTTTGAAGAAAAAAAAATTAAACATTAATGCTTTTATCTGTTATAAGTACACAAAATACCATTTGAATAAGTAATTTTAACAAAACAGTAAACTACCACAGAACAAATTAAGATTTAATACATGACAAAATATTAAATATTGCCATTCTTCCGGTCTTTCGTTCTTTCTAAACCAGGCCACGGTTCGAATCCTGGCTGGCGCAGAAACACTTACCGATTATAATCTACGAGTGTAAGCTACTCTCAAGTATGATGAATTCGATATTAAACGACATTTGTGGTTTAATATTATATTAGTCATATATCTCAAGTATGATGAATTCGATATTAAACGACATTTGTGGTTTAATATTACATTGGTCATTATATATATATATATATATATATATATATATATATATATATATATATATATATATATATATATATATATATATATATGATATACACACACATACAGACATCAGCCATTTTAGGTGCAATGCAACATTACTGCCCTGACCAGAATCACTGGGGGCAAGCAAGGGGGGGGGGCAGACAATATCAAATCTTCCTTGTTGTTAAAGACCCGGATATCTACAGCCTACGTGTAAAAGAAAAGTGAATACGCCCACATACGTGGAACATCAAAGTCATGAAAAATAAACCGGCTCTATAACAAAACTTAAAAGTTTAAAATGTCAAATACCATAAGAATTTCAATTTCACTATATATCTGCTTAAATGTTACAGTACACTGTATCTTACTGCAGAATGACCCCGACCAACGCACAGCTCGCAAACTTGAAAGCTTTCGCATGCAAAATACAATAAATAAAAAATAAATACATTAAGATGGAAATCTTAAGTAAATGCTCCTACATCTCCCATCAAAGCTACAATAAATGCGGAAGGGAGTCTAGGTACACTAACCTACCACATTCAATATAGCCTCATTCTTAAAGAGTGCGACTGTGAAAGGACTACTGCCTGGGAGACATCGTCTCATATAAGATTTTAAGAAAAGGTTATGCTGAATAATATGGGTGATAAAGGTCCCTATGAAAGTTTTTAGCTGCAATGGCAATATTTGAATACGAAATAATAATAATCAAAATTAATAATAATAATAATAATAATAATAATAATAATAATAATAACAACAATAATAATAATAACAACAACAACAACATAGTTCCTTTATATATTTTTATGTTTTATGGCAACTTTTGATAACATATGATGAGAAAACCCTGGACACATACGTAAACCCAAAATAACAATGACAAGTAGTGAATATAAAAAAATTTAACTTTTCTTCTCGAGTATACATAGCCTTCTATTCCAAAAAAATTTACTTACAACTCTCTCGTTTTTTTTTTTTAATTCCAGACTAGATCGAAGGCTGGGACCAAAACCCTGTACACAATTAATGAATCTATGCCTAGTTCCACCAAAAGAGCAACCAACCATTTTTCAACTAAACCACACTGCCACTGGATAATTATCCTGTCCCAATGCATTAACGGCAGAAGGGATCCTAACAAACACTCCTTCTGAGAGAGAGAGAGAGAGAGAGAGAGAGAGAGAGAGAGAGAGAGAGAGAGAGAGAGAGAGAGAGAGAGAGAGAATAAAACTTGGCACCTTAACTCTTGAGCATTCCTTACGTCTAAATGCTCCTCTCAGTTTTATCATCGTCAAAATTATTCGTCCGTCGCTTGCGTTCTTGTATTGTTCAAGTTGTAAGTAAACAATCACGGGGTTACAATCCTTGTTTCTTCGCTGAACAACGTTATACTATTCTGAATATCGCATGACATGTAAAAGTTGAAATGCAGTATGAGAGTAAAATCTAATAAAACCAATTACAAAAAGGCTCACCGCTCCACAGTTTCTATTAAATACTTAATACAGTTTTGAAAATTAAAAGTTCAATTAAAAATGGTTTATCTCGAAAGCGATGCCGCAGTAAAAGCTCATTATACACCATACACTGTATACTCAGAGCAAAACTAAACTCTTTCATCATTTACCTTAAATGTTGCCACATTTCAATACAACAAATTCAAAAAGTCCAGAACGCGAGGAGGGTTACAATGTGGCCCTATCTGACAATCTTTAATTGAGGCTGGTGGCACTGACGATAAAAAATGCTTGACAATAAAAAACAATGACAAAACAGGTCCAAAGACCCCATTACGGTTGTGCTTGAAACGTAATTGGGGATATTGTACACACAAACAAGGGCAATGAGCCTAGAAATCTTAATACGATAATATATGGCTTTAAATAAAAAAAATCAATTCAACTTGAAAAATATATGGCTTTAAATTAAAAAGATCAATTCAACTTGAGAAGTTGGTGATACTATAAAACAATCTATATTTTATAACTTGAATAGACCGGTGTCACGAGATAAGAGAAGATTTATCCCACTAACAAGATAAGTTGGTGGGGCAATGAGACAGAGATATGTAATTACGATAAACGCTTATATTTCACCAAATCACCAAAAAACACACACAGAAGATGGCAGTTCTACGCTATAGAACAAGACGCTGTTATCAAGAACATTTGTATTTTATTAGCAGACAGTGGTGCAGTGAGAGAAAATATTGTCATGAGTAAACATTTATATATATTTTTATTAAAAAAGGTAAGTTGGTGGTTCTAGGAAGCAAATGCGCTGTTGTTATTACTGATGTGAAAAACATTATATCTTGCCCGAAAGGTAACCAGAGAAGCTGGCGGTGTCATGAAAGAGAAGAAGAAGCTGTTGTTATGAACAACATTTTGGTTTTATCTAACATAACCAAAGACGCTTGTGCTGTCACGAGAACATAAATATTCTGAGATGATAAGAACTCCAGGTAGACGAGGGCTCGAGGAGAGCACCAGCATCCAAAACCAGATTGCCTGTGCACGAAGGAACCAGCCCCCTCCCACTATCCCTCATCCCCTGGGAATCTGAGAGCAAGTTTCTCAAGAAAAGTTGTCCATGATGATTCATAGATAATCGGAGGGACCGTGCACGCCTTTCAGTCTCTTATCTGTTCATGGCGCATATTTTCAGCTTTTCTGGCCTTCAAACCCTCCAAAAATTTTTGCAATTCCTTTCAGAGTTTATTTAGCTTATCGTTTTCTTCATATGCAGAAAAAAAACTCCATAAATTTCTATTTAGCCATAGTTTGTTCAAAATGTAACGAATCCATTTCCATCCAATTATTTTAATAATTCTTAAATCTAGTTTAGTTTTGGAGATAAAAAAAAATTCTGCAGTGATACGTAAATACGGCAGAGGCACTGCCCTAAACAAAACAGTAGTAAAAAATGCGCCGATGTTTCTTCGGCGCAATCGAGTTTTCTGTACAGCCGCTACAACGTACAATTAGGCCACCGAAAACAGATCTATCTTTCGGTGGGTCTCGGTTTAATGTTGTATGAGCCGCGACACATTAGACTTTAACCAAGGCCCGGTGGTGGCCTATCCTATATCGGTGCCAGAAGCACGATTATGGCTAACTTTAACCTTAAATAAAAACTACTGAAGCTAGAGGGCTACAATTTGGTATATTTGATAATTGGAGGGTGGATGATCAACATACCAATTTGCAGCCCTCTAGCCTCGGTAGTTTTTAAGATCAGAGGGCGGACAGAAAAAGAGACAGACAGAAAAAAGTGCGAACGGACAAAGACGGCACAATAGTTTTCTTTACAGAAAACAAAAAACTAGTTCAATATTTCAACATATAATAAAATGTTTGTGTACAAATAATATCCAAAATAGTTACGTCAGTATAATCAATATATACTGTACAATCAAACAGTAGGTAGCCTACTTGTACATAATCACAAATTTTATTTCAACTTGGAACCTGATGATCATAATAAGAGTGGGGGGGGGATTATGACCGCTCCCTCTTCTCGATACCCAATCATTTCACCTGTTTGGCGTTGCAAGGTCATAACTCCAAACGCGCTCCAATCGCCACAGAGCAGCATTATTATTACAATTTTCTAAATCTTCAGGAATATTGGGCCAAGGCTATTTCTATTAACTGGACAGACAAGATAACTATAAACTGTTTATTAAGCATATGCCGCAGTTGTGTGACTGTTGCCACTTAAGAAATGAAATTAGTGTTATTTAGTGAGACTCACTCACTCACTCACTCACTCACTCTCTCTCTCTCTCTCTCTCTATATATCTCTCTATATCTCTCTATATATATATATATATATATATATATATATATATATATACACACATATACAGTATAATGTATATTATATATATATGTATATATATATAAAATGAGAGAGAGAGAGAGAGAGAGAGAGAGAGAGAGAGAGAGATTCACTGAACCCTATCGACCAAATATAGCAGAAAGGGGAGACGGAGGGTCATAGTGTTAGGAAAGTGCTTCCAAATCCAAAACTCGTTCAACCATGCGTTACTCTCCCTGACAGAGCCAGAGCCTCAAGAGAGCCAATCACTGCCCAAGCTCAAGAAGTTGGGGGGGTTTAGGTAACAGCCATAACATGACCTTGAAGTAACAGGCCCACCCACAAAACAACAGCTCTCTTTACGAACGACCTCCCTCGTACCGACATCTCCCAACAAATAACATCATCGTTCAACGACATCAACCGTGGCAGAGGAACACGCACCGCTCGTAACCTGACCAAGTTTCTTTCGTAACGTAAATAATGTGCAGTCACGGGTTAGTTTCAATCTACGAAGTCTTAGAGTTTTTACACAAACTATACAGTATGTCTTTTTTCCCGGTGGCTTATCTAGAAAAATTTAACATGAGTAATTAAGATTTCAGAAATAGTCGGAAACTCTCTCTCGCCCATCTTTGAACACCTACTAGTACTTCCACTCCTGAGACTCCATGGAGCATTACTGCCCATAGTTTGAGCACAAGGATGCAGTCTAATGTGTGTCTGCCTTCACTCGCCTTCAACATCAGCCCAGCCATTCTACAGTGTCTACAGACTTCGGTTCCGGGTATTTTCTGGCCAATCTCTATCATGTCTTAATTTCAAGTGGATGGATCCGCTTCAATACAAATACACCTAGAAGTTTGTAGCACTAACCCTGCAGATGTTGGCTCATAAATGCCACGCTGAGGGAAAACAACTCAACTTTACACACAGCAAAAGTGACATCCCATGAAACCCACCCCAAGCATGCCATCAATGGAGAACTTCTCTAGGAAAGACGCCAAATCCTGTGAACAATAAACTTGCAAATTCATAAATAGCTTTTCTAGCATAGAGAGAAAAATGGTGACAAATTCGTTCCTAAGGGAAGGAAACGAGGGTAGCCAAGGATACACAAGAGCCCTTGGAAAGAGGAGAGCGATGCGAAGTGGCACAATACAAGCACTGCCAATAAACACTGTTATACTCTTGACCTTTGTACCGTGGAAAAATAAATTTACTGGATAAAAACGTTTCCTTCTTTTTCGGCATCCCTACGGAAAAGCCCATTAACTTTATAATAAATCAACATACCATACACAATACAATTTAAATTTCCCTTCTACATTTGGCAGCATTTAACATTTTTAATAAGAGAATATCAATTATAAGCAATATTTATGGTTCCACTTAAAGAGCGGCTTACTTTCCCATCACAATTAGATGCAAACTTTCAGAATAAGCTTGTACGACAAGTTAAGCCTAAACGCTCCTCTTCACA
>NC_089746.1:28339011-28341511 GCF_040412425.1 Macrobrachium rosenbergii
TGCTGAAGGGAAAATGAATGGGAATCTTAGAAATTGCTAGTTGACAGATTAGCAGAAGTGGTGCTAATTGGATGGTATATTACATATTCACTAAGGGTACCGTAGTGGCTACTTTGGGCAGTAGAAATGATGAATATGGGAATGCCTAATGTTTTTTCCCCTGAGGCGCCACCTGTTTCTAAGGAAAAATGGGTTATGGTTTATGAAATGTTACATGAAATAAACCTTAAGTTCTGTTATGCTAAAATTTTCCGTGTATGTATGAGCGAGTATACACCGTGCGTGAAATGGTTTCTCAGTTCAACCGAACACCAACAACAAAGTCAACGAAGTCACGGTCAGGAAAAATCAGATGGTATCAGAGTAATCAACCTCAAGCAAGTCTCGTTTGAGTAAACAAACTGCAACTGAAGATCCGCGCAGCGATATTCGTTCCCTATGACTTCTAACAACTAATCGCACTTGCTTTTACAAAATAATTAACGCTATGTAGGCGACAAGGGTTTCCATTTACGAAGTTCTCTCTTAGTGTGTTCATCCCTTTGGGGTAACTAGTCAATCAGACTGAACCAGCGGGAATCAAGTGAATGCGCGTTTCAATGAATTACTTACTCTACAGTGCACTTCTGTCTACTCTTTCAATTAGCCTGGGCTGGGAGACACCGGCCAAAGTTATGGCTTCATAGCTGTTTCTTATTTACTACCATATGAAAACATCCCAGTTGAAATAAACAATTAACATCAAGGATTTATTTTCCACATCATTTGCGATCCCACTTAACCTCATGATATGACATCTGCTTCCCTGTATTATTTGATGTAGCTACATGCATTTGTGTGTGTGTGTGTGTGTGTGTGTGTGTGTGTGTGTGTGTGTGTGTGTGTGTGTGAGAGAGAGAGAGAGAGAGAGAGAGAGAGAGAGAGAGAGAGAGAGAGAGAGAGAGAGAGAGAGAGAGGAGAGAGGAGGACAAAAGTCATGGACAAAATGAACTTCTGCAATTACCATCTCAATTTAAATTACTCTCAGTCCGGGGTACTTGTTCAAGGAATGTAAATTTACGAAAAAAAAGTTTTAGAAACAAATGGTTCCACATGTTACGAGTACTGGTGCCACACTTTTAGAAGTGAAACAGGTCCACGAAAGAAGGATGATGAGAAGACAGGGACATTTATCAATGGCAATATATGGAGCAGCGCTGTGTGTGTGTGTGTGTGTGTCCGGTGATTGTTTTCCTGTGTGTGTGTGTGTGTGTGTGTGTGTGTGTGTGCCACTTTGTGTGTGCAGAGAGAGAGAGAGAGAGAGAGAGAGAGAGCAAAAAGAGAGAGAGAGTTAAAATACAAGACGGTCTGTTTAAATGTTTCCTGTGTATACAACGGCCGCTCATACAACGTGAATATTCAATACAATATCATTTCATCTCTTTCTCTCTCTGCTCATAGTAACTCGGAAAATTCTATGGAAATTATCGACTAACATGTGTGACTAAGAAACTGGCGACCACAACCATATCCATGGACCTAAAAATGAAATTGCTTGGAAGGACATTAATAAACATATCTATTTGTATTCATACACATATGGATAAATAAATATACATATATACACATATATAACTACAGTATACAAATATACTTATATATATATATATATATATATATATATATATATATATATATATATATATATATATATAATACATGTTTATTCCAAAACCCCGGCATAAATGTGAAATCACTTCACTTCATTATCCAAGGTGGAGACGTTTTTAGAGACAACACAGCACGACATAAGAATTATACGATGCCAAGATTTTATGAGTAGATGCTTTGGAGCTCAAAAGATAAGGACCATATTCGTTTCGTGTAAGTGTTGATTCAAACCACTGATAAACTAATAAACAAAACATTCTCGTTGTACATCTGACTTTCCTTTGGACATGTTCACCATCTAAAAATATGTTATATTTAAAAATGCAAAGTAATTAGCACGAAGACTACGACATACATTCTCTACAAAATTAGAGTACAAACCTCACGTTCCAAAAGATGATATCATGTTCTCTCCTTCATGATAGTATCTAGTAAGAGTAACAAAAAATTGTTCTAAAGAAACATGATATTCTCTCTCTCTCTCTCTCTCTCTCTCTCTCTCTCTCTCTCTCTCTCTCTCTCTCTCACACACACACATGCAAACGCGGGCACACGCAAAAACACATGCAGTGAGCCAAGACCCAAGAGCAAGTCCAGAAAAACATATCATTAAAGGAGGATCAAAAGGCACATATCTTGAAGATAGCTGGGAGAACTTTTGAGGTGAAATATCCATCTTGCCAGTCTACACTACACGAGACCGTAAATTTGCCTTAAACGAGAAAATTGCTGAGAAAACGAGAGCACAAACTTTGTCTTCACTTAAACTGTGGAGTTAATATCATTTGATAAAATACACTTGACAAATCTTCAATCACTAAAATTTCCTTTACCGGAATTCAGGTCTTTA
>NC_089746.1:28344011-28379011 GCF_040412425.1 Macrobrachium rosenbergii
AAGGACTTCGCGATGCAGCTGGGTCAGGACCAAATGGTGGGTCGTCCTTGGGCATGGCGCCAATACCTCAAAACCCTTTATCTTGCGACAGTAACACACAAAGTCATGCTCCTACATTTCACAAATCTTCTCAGAGATGAAACGAGACCAATGGGAATTTCTCTCTCTCTCCCTTTTTACATGAGTATTTGTTTGTTTTAAAACTCTCAAATGATGCAGGGACCTGTCTTCAAAAACCAAGTAGGACTCTGGTGACCTCAAACTGAATAAGGTACATAAAGGTTAAACGACTGTTGTGGGTTACTGCTGGAGAGAGAGAGAGAGAGAGAGAGAAGAGAGAGAGAGAGAGAGAGAGAGAGAGAGAGAGAGAGAGAGAGAGAGAAAATAACTATTCCCCAGATGAATAATAAAAAAAGGGAAATTATTAAAACTGACGGCAGAATGTCGCAAGAAATGCCATTCATTTTGGGGTTGAGACACAAATTTCAGTTAGGTATGTCCAATATCATTATAATCTATATAATACCAATACAAATAAAATATTCAGGAATGACTGGTGGTACCATAAACATTGGACAGAAATATATCAAGAACAACAATCTTCGCTGCAGAAAAAAATTCTATATAAGAGTTATAAAAATTTAAGGTGCAAAATAAATATATCAAATACCTGTCTTAAAATGCGGAAAGTAATTCCGTAAATAAAAACTATAAACATACATCATTTTATCCAATAAGAAAACTTCATCAGCTCTTCGTATTTCTGGACCTGTATTTTTAAATTAATACAGTTAAATGTTCACGAGCTCGGGGAATTACCTCACACCACTGCACTGGTGGCAAAATGTGCTTAGTACTCGAAACAATAGTGTCACTCTCATCAATATATATTATTATAACTGACTTCCAACTCGCTCAGGTTACTTTCTTGAAACCCATCAATTATGGAGCACAATATAAGAAAGAGCAATTAGTGAATTCTCACAGCCAATACGTAAAAATAAAAACAGACAAGTGACACCCTTAACGGTAATTCTCGATGAATCCATAATAATTAGTAAGAGTAGATTATACTACTTGAGAGTTGTGACCAGAGGGAACTCACGGCATGGAAGGGAAGAATTTTCCTTATTAAAATTACTTTATAAATACATAAAATTGTTCCAACCCACTGGGTGAAGGTTACTTTGTTGAGGCCATTCTATTTATTTTCCCACTTGCTCTCCAACCCGTCCGCACGCCACAGCAGCCAACTACCAAGCACGTACACAATTCACTCCTCAGGGCCATACTGGATTTTTCAGGAACGTGCCCATACCCTTCCATTTCCTTGTTCTGCTTGGAGATGGAACTGGGGACAATCGGCAGCGAGCCGGAAATGGTACCACTGCACTACGAAGACCCGAGAAAAGAAAGAGATTACTGCTGTACTCATGGGATTAGAACTGGCACAAGCAGTGGGCATGGCCAAAGTTCCTTGACCTAAAGTTATAATTAGTCTACGGCTGGAAACCATCTACACGAGCACGTGCACAGCTACTTGTGTCACTACACGAGCACTCCACAGCTAGTTGGGTCTTACGTAAGTTTTGTTTCTTACGTAAGATTTTTCCTCATGATACAACAGTTAGCGACTGCTTTTTCCCCAGTGAGGACGTTGGATGTTAAAGCAAACGAATACTCACGTAAAGAGAGAGAGAGAGAGAGAGAGAGAGAGAGAGAGAGAGAGAGAGAGAGAGATGGAACCTAATCAATAATTTCATTTACGGCGAGAATTACGAAATGTAAGTCTTGGGCTAAATGCAGTACGAAGTAAGTCTAAATTCTTCTTGGGCAAGTGACGATAATTTTACTGGTAAGATTTGCTATCACTTGCTCAAAAAGTATTCGTTTGCTTCCTTGCACAACTTAAAGGAGTCTGAATCAAAATACAGTTTGTAAACTATCACGAAGAATTTGAATCTACGTAGCCATAGGTGACGA
This sequence comes from Macrobrachium rosenbergii, assembly GCF_040412425.1. NCBI lineage: Eukaryota > Metazoa > Arthropoda > Malacostraca > Decapoda > Palaemonidae > Macrobrachium > Macrobrachium rosenbergii. Next base: position 28,345,995 of record NC_089746.1, read on the forward strand.
GGCCAGATATTATCAAAACTCCCTCTGCCTTCTTCCTATGAATGAAGGAGTAGAACGCTTTGACAATCTTCGTTCAAAACACCACCAAAATGTGTACGTGCCTTCTCAGGGATACCGAGACCGCTTCCACTTTCTACATGGCAAACGGAACATGTTTAAACTTGTCTCGTACGTCGTATAAATCTCATCACTGGTATCGCTAAACATCTTCAACTCCCACTGTGCACATTTTCAAACTCGCGAACGACCGTTCAACAGAAAAAACAAATATTTTCGAGATACGGGTGTTTTGTTTCTTTGGACGGTACACTACTCTTTGCAAATACAACATTAAACCGACAGTACCTTATCTCTAATACTATATGATGGTCGGCGCTTAAAAAAAAAAAAAAAAAAACTGCTTACTGAGAAAATTCTCAAGACACTTCCCTACTGACTGGGAAAGACTGCACACCAAAAATATTACCCTAAAATAATATGTAAAGACCAGACCTTTACATTCAAGACCAACAAGCAATGGATACGAAGCATCACTTCTTTCTAAAAGCAACAAACAGCAGTCATATTAAGAGCAGACTCACTAAATCGTCTAATGCCATCAATAATGCACAAAATAATATACACTCTAGATGTGGATAATTAAGCAGCGAAGACATTTCGTGAAAATGTATCTCAAATATAACTCTCCCAAGTAATACCTCTGCTGAATGTTATAAGAGGAGGAAAGAGGGCATCAATAAAACACGCGATCTATTAGCAGCCTTCGTGGAGTCTGCGAGGAATGGTATGGAAGACTTAAGAAGCCAAAGACCCACTGCTATTTGGTGAGAGGAACAATGTACGACGTCGGCAATGAAAATAGAACGACGCAGATCTGCAATTCATTTTACTCTCCCTGGCCTCCTCTCTCTCTCCCTCTCTATCCGTTACAGGAACACTCCATACACTCATTTTCACTCAATCGGAACAAAAGGCGCCGCGAGTTCAATATATCACTTAGCAATGTCTAAATTGGTAATGGGCTGACAAATATTAGCAGCCAGAGAGAGAGAGAATAATGATGATGCAACATGCGACCAAAATAAAACAGGTAATGTAAACCAGCTACCCTTTTTAACAGAGCAAAACTAACTGTAGACGGTAGCTCAAAAGAGCCATCAAAAAGAAACTCCCGTAACAAAAGAGCAACAACAAAATTAATTTTTTTTAAGAATGAAAAAAGAGAGAAATATAGCTTGTGTGAAAGAAGCCTGGTGTGCCAGAACAGGAAGAGTGGAAAGGGAGCATCAGAGCGTAGTGATGAGAGCTATGCTGTTCCCAGAGGCGAGGGTGAGGGGAGAGGAGCCACATTAGGGGACGGAGGACGGGACAGGACACTACAGGACAGGATGGGATAGAATGCCCAGAATGTGAACATCTTACGACCACCCCTTCAATCTCTTTGCAAAGCTGATCTAGAAACAAACCCTCTCCCCTCCCTCCTTAACCCCCCCCCAAAAAACCAACATCCCCTTCCCAACCAGCCACTTTAATTCTCACAGGCTAGCCTAATGCTACTGATCCTCTGGAGGGAGGTCTCCCCTGGGGCTTTTCCATTTGTGCTCTCCCTCCTTTCTCTTCCCTCTTGCAGAAACAGGCAATGACATCTGGCACACTTCTTCCTCTTGGCTCTCGCGCTCCTTTCTCTATTATCCTACAAAACGACCAACTATCCCCTCACTTTTCACTCCCGTCAACAGCGAACATACCTACGGAACACAAACAAGCCTTTGAGGTGTTCATGACACAAAAATAAATACACAGGCACGCCCACGCCACCACACTACACCTCCTGTATGTGATCCTCTTCACAATAATATTTGACCATGTTGGCACTATTCAGGGCTGTAGCACTTTGCCAAAAAGAAGAAGAAAAAAAAATAAATAAAAAGTTTGATTCTTACAGTTACAAAATTATCATCGCACTGATAAATTACTTTCAATGTGCTCTATTAAATACACATATACATGCATACATACCTGTGTGTGTGTGTGTGTGTACATATGACGATATTGTTGGGCCAAATCTCCTTAATGGAAGTGATATGTGATATCAAAAAGCCTGAAAGATGTGAAATGTGGATGGGTATTTGTGGCAAAATGTTTAACGCAGGGAAAAGATTGACAGTGTTTTGAGATTATTTGGTCATGAAGAGAGAATGGCGTTATGGTGGTGAAAAGAGAGTACAATTCGGAGTGTAGGAGAGAAAAACCTAAAAAAACGTTGGACAGCAAGCATGAAACAAAGTACTGCTAAGGAATGGCCTAAATTTTAAGGACGCACAAGTGGGTGTGCAAGACAGAGGCGACAGACTGTGTGTGTATGAAGTGGATCGACGCACTGCTGATGAACCTTATGTATATGTGTATGGAGTATATAGCTAATTAGGAAGTTTTCTGTATAAAAGGTAGATTCAACTACGAATAATCAGGACACAAACACACACACACACACACACACACACACACACACACACACACACACACACATATATATATATATATATATATATATATATATATATATATATATATATATATATATATATATATATAGGTGTGTCTGTGTGTGTGCACTTGGCTTCTATGTGCCCTATAGTGAATAATAGCGCCAATGGCCACTTATCTGAAAACTGATATTTTTATGAATATGAAAATAACGTATCGGCCCCTTTAAGTTTTCATGTCACCTCTCACATATTCAATCTTCTTTTTCATTCATACCAGGCTCAACCCCCATATGTTGCATCACACCTACTGTACATATTTGCCTGTTTACCGATTTTGGCAAACACTTGTCCACCGGACACCATACATTCAAAGTATCCACAGTCCCTGAACACCATTACTCAACACCCAGTAGGTCTTCACCTGTAATTTCTTAAACCTTTTTTGTTACAGCAAAAGATGTTCCTTTACCCTTACTAATCCGTCCAGGGGTCCAAACCCTCACTTGTTTTTCGACAGGCGGAGAATACAATGGCAAGAGTATGAACCATTAAAATTCCACTTCCATGCCGGTCCGTGAATCCGGTACTATCAGTATGACCGACCCCAAAAGATCTAGTTCCTAAAGTGTAGTCAATGTTGCTTCAAATACTTTATTAAAGAATAACATCATGGCCGTTGCGGAGCCGCAACTCATCAGGAAGGAAGCTAACTTTAAAAGCACCAGTAATTGATGCACCTACGCAAGGCAGCAATCAAACCACTGATAACTCCTGTGGAGGTGAATAAGAATAAGTACCACCTGCTACCAGAAATCACTGGCCCTGCACGCCCCCAAATTCATCCCAAACTACCCATTGAAAACGATCTCCAGTCGTCTGTCTCAGCATAATCTCCATTTTTTTTTACATGTAAAATATGCTTTTTAGTGCAATAAGTATTGCTCTTACCATTGTTTAAAATTTAAGTAAATTTTTGCTTGTTCAAATGTAAGCATAACTGATATATGTAGTCTTGTCAAAGATAAATCCCTTGTAAAAAAAATTAAGTATACCTTAGTTTAACCAGACCACTGAGCTGATTAACAGCTCTCCTACGGCTGGTCCGAAGGATTAGACTTATTTTACGTGGCTAACAACCAACTGGTTACCTAGAACGGGACCTACAGCTTATTGTGGAATCCGAACCACATTATAACGAGAAATGAATTTCTATCACCAGAAATAAATTCCTCTAATTCTTCATTGGCCGGCCGGAGAATCGAATGCGGGCCCAGCACACACGCTAGCCGAGAACGATATCGACCAGTCCAATGAGGAACTGATAAATCCCTTGAAGGTTCATAACTGTCCATCCAACAAAGTTAAAACCCTGTGACTGTTTCACATCTGTTTGTTCCTTTGAAACAATGAAAACCTTACTCTATTGATGGACACAGCAACCAGGCTATACATTTGGGAAAAGGGACGACACATCTGACGTCAGAGTTAAAATTTCTGATACTTAATGTCTTATTTTCGTGGTGGTGATATTTTCCCCACACAATACTAAAAACGTTGCCTGCTCCCTTAGTAAATCAAGTCTACCTCATCTATCCCAGGAAATTATGAAAGCATCGCACCAACACAAACTTCAAAGCACCTGCACTTTCAGTGATTAAACACTGCATACTTATTCGTCTCTTCAATTCCTGGCACCAAATATGATATGGTACACGAAAACAAACCTCTCAGTAAGACGTTAAGGCAAATGACTGTATGTATGTATGTATGTACGCATGTATGTATGTGTATATATGTATGTGTGTGCGCGTGTCTCGGGGGGGGGACCCAACTACTGCAACATTAAAAATCAATATGAACCACCAAAACTTAAATGCATCCATTTATATACCTACTAAGACTGGAAAAAGTAACAACTTATTAGTTAAATAAGATTATATGTTCAAAAGCTACAAATAAAATAAATTACCTTTTATACAGGGATAATTAAATCATGAGCCATTTTTTTTTTTGCCTTTACACCACAAAGATCAATTTATGTGAGAGAGAGAGAGAGAGAGAGAGAGAGAGAGAGAGAGAGAGAGAGAGAGAGAGAGAGAGAGAGAGAGAGAAAAATATTTTGCTGTGGTTAACACTCAAACTGGATTTAGGGCAAATATTTCTTTTTTTACAAAAAATAATTTACAAATTTAAAACAACTGCCCTATCGGATGCCATCAAGGATCAAGGGATCTGCCAGTTGTGTATTTTATTGCATGATGGGAAATCATGACACACAGTACACACCTTATCTGTATTAAGCGGAAATTTACCGTGAGTGGAAACTTCTTGTACAAAGCATAAAACTCAAAATAACAAGGAATGTCACGTTAAGTCTTTGTATCACACTTCAATAAACTCATTCTTTATGATGAAAAATTGTTTTATTCCTTAAATGTTGAGTCACTTACATGACTAATAACTTACGTTATATTTTCATTCTCTTCCTTCATTCATTCAACAGAATATACGATTATTCTTCAACAACACATAATGTCACTAATTTCGGAAAATGAATATCTAAACTGATTACAGATTTTTCGGTCATCAAGATAGCCCAACTTTTCTGACAGTGGTAGGCGAGAAAACAAAAAACACACAAAAAAAATAAAAACAAAACAAAACATTGTATTATTTACTTGTAAATTTACATTCCCGTTTCATATTTGTCCAAGAAGACAAGTGACGCATGAGGTGAGCCAATTATAAACAGCCGCAGGAAAACAAGACAACAAAACTAAACTCGAATGTTTTGTTGCGTCCTATAATTGGCAAGATGAATCTCCGCAAGCACTATCGTCTTCAAACGACTGTCATTCTTCCTTCACGGGCTTCAAAAAATGGAAAAGGAGTCTCAGGAATTTAACATAAACAAAACACTTTGCCTCCAATTTGTTGGCAGTGCGCGTAACCAACTCTGACCTGGAGGGTTGTGAAGCAGACGTAAATGAAATCTTGACGCATTCTCTACATGATGTCGTTATTGACAGAACAGCTCAAGGTTAAGAATGCATAACACAAAAGAACTACTGAACACTAAACGTAAAAAGGAAATTCTGCAGAAATTTGGCAAGAACAAAACAGACGACATCTTCAAATACTTGTATTTTTGCCATTACCTACCCATATCATGGCCACGTATGCAAAACAATCGACAAAAACTTTTAAAAATTCCAAGCCAGAACTTTGTAAATTAATAAAATAACAAGCTTCTAAAAAATCAAGAAACCAATATAACTTTATAAGTACATTCCTGACGTCATGTAGCTTACCTACGCTACGCCAAATACACATACATATCATGAAAAAGCTTTTTAATACCTGATCACCTAAATTTAAAATCCCCCTAAAAGATCCTTGCAAAATACCGGGGGATACACCTGTAACATAAAATTTTTAAGGAAACGCTTTCTTCTTCAGCCTGAGAGCACCAACAGACCCTTACACGGAAAGAAGACGACGGCTCACAACCACCACCATCAACCGCTCGCCAAGCGCATAGCCTATATGACTATTTATGAGAATTAAAGTGTTCGAAATCGCCAAAAGATTTAACACGGGTTCAGCGTCAAGAAACCTTGCACACTGCAATGTGGGTCTGCTTGGGACAATGCCATGTGTAATACAATTCATTGCTAACACGCTACATTAAAACATTGGCTTACATTGATAAAAGCCCCCAACGAAGCTGCAATGAAGATTCCTCTTGAACTTTCATGTCCCAGTCATCTCAGGAAATAGACTTCTTCCACTTAGACATTTCAACTACAACAACAACAACAGCGCACACATATCCATGTATGCATATATATATATATATATATATATATATATATATATATATATATATATATATATATATATATAATTACAAGGATATAGGCGTCTTGTGGCAATTTCAAAGCTTTATTGGCGACATTTCAGAGCAGCCCAATTACCACAACTGTAAAAGACGATTATATATATATTATGTATATATATATATATATATATATATATATATATATACAGCTGTAAAAGATATATATATATATATATATATATATATATATATATATATATATATATATATATATATATATATATATACTTGTATATATATATATATATATATATATATATATATATATATATATATATATATATATATATATATATATATATATCCCATCCTAATTACACTAATATACATTTATAATAAAATCCACAAAACATAAAAATGCTAAGTGTTTTTAGGATGAGTCTCTTTACTATGCATTATATATAGATATATATTCGCCCTTTTACAATTCTGATAATGAGGCTGGGCCCGAAACGTCGCCAATAAAGCTTTGTGAAATTGCCACAAGATGTCTCCCTTGTTTCCTTGTAATGAATATATCGCCCAAGACTTCTGCTTTCCGCTGATACACAACACACACACATATATACATATATATATATACTCGTATATATGTAAATATATATATATCTTACACACACACACACACCTATATACTTATATATATAGTCTACTACAACACTAAACTGATTGCAAATCACCACGGCAACTCCACGATAGACAAAACAGAAATTTCTGGCATATTTAGTAAATTATGTCTCCTTATTTTTTTTTTTATAGAGGTAGGTAGTACTTTCTCGGCCTAAAAGGTCATATTAGCCTACGTACAAGGAAATTTTTCCACGTAAATGAAGCAAAACATAAAAAAAAAATACTTTTCAGCACAGGAAACTCCCTATTCCAAAAACTGACCGAGGAACTAAAAAGGACGAAAAATAGGAACAAAAGCCATTCCTACAACAAAACAACTTTTACAACCTGAAGAGGAGCGAAACTCTGAGAAAGCCATAAAATTATCAATGACGAATAAGAAGGGATTCACTTGGTAGACCATGTAAGGAACTGATAGATTTACTATTTACAGTAAGCTAACTGTCATCAAAAACCACCAGTATTCCACGCAAAGGGATAAAGGAAAGCCTCAAAAATCAAACACAGAAGATGAAGACAAGAATAAAAAAAACTGAAGACAAGAATTAAAAAAAAATAATACAATATATTACAAGTGAAGGATAATAAGAGGATAATATTTCGATATCTGACCAAACTATTTTTGCCTATTTTCGCCTCGCGATTTCTGTTATGCCAGGAAAGTATCTGCTTTTCTAAAAGTTATCCTCTAACAGAGTACACGTCACTGTGGCTTACTACGGTGATAATCGAACACGAAGCTCAGAATATATTTCGTGGATTTCAAAAAATAACCGACCACTTATCATTTTTGTATAAATGACACGTAAACAAACACTTCAGTTTTCTTTCACAAGTATTGGGTATTTACACAATCTTTGCAATAATAACAATTAAAAATTCTATTTCAACGTTTTTCAAGAGATAAGAATGAAGTGCTACACTGAGAGAGAGAGAGAGAGAGAGAGAGAGAGAGAGAGAGAGAGAGAGAGAGAGAGAGAGAGAGAGAGAGAGAGAAATGGCCATTAACATGCAAATATAAACCCTTCTAGACAACGAAGCAACTATCAAAGCAACCTTTGCACGTGGTGAGCAACCCTTCGGAAGGTTTGAGAGAAAACCCAGTAAATAAATACTAAACACAATCAATCATCCTGACCCAGGCGCGCAAACACGCACACACAAAACCAACAAGAGGCTAGGAGTGCTCGGGTTGGCTGGGTTCAACAAAACCGCACGATTTGAAGAGTCCGGAATAAACATTTGACCGCCATTCACCTACGACAAGCACATGGTAATGTGTTTTTCCTTCAGGGAAACTCCCCTCAATATCCACGGGAGGGAACCTATATATATATAAAAAAAAAAAAACTTTCAGTATTCCAATACATTTCTAAGCACAAAAAAATACGTATATAAATAAATAAAAACGGTTAAACTGAAAAGGGTATTATATAAAATTGCTTGAGACCTCGGTGCCATGAGGACATGACACCTATGAGAGAGAGAGAGAGAGAGAGAGAGAGAGAGAGAGAGAGAGAGAGAGAGAGAGAGGGGGGGGGGGTCGCACGATACAGCCTCTTAACTGACGGTCTACGCCTTCACTGTGGAGATGAAGTCAATCTCCATCCACAGCCTTCTTAACGACCCTTACATACAACGATGAATCTTTCCTCAGCAGGGCCTCTGGCACCAAGTGAGGGCAGTAGCAGCATGATTGTTGGCACTGGTGCCAGTAGTAGTGCAAAGAGGGAGAGTGGACACGGAATAGGGCATAGAAGGGGGAGGGGGGCCAATGTCTGGCACGTGTAAGACTTGAAGGAAGGCCATCGCATACCCCCATCTCAATACCCACCAATACATCCCCAATGGAACCTCGTACCCCCGCTTTCAGACTCGAAACATACAACCCTGTCCCCCCTCCCTTCCCTCCCACCTTCCCACAAACCCGGACCAGTCTACGATTAACACTCGAGAGAAAACGACCACATGGATAAGGAAATCCAACGGCAGATGATGCAGGAATTCCTAAACCCAACTATACAAGGAAATCGTTTATCATGAAGCAAAGTAAATTTCTGTAGAACCATCACACTAACAAGATGGTGAGGATTTATAGTTCAGGTAAACTGGCCACAAAAACATCCCTAAAATAAATAATTTTCACCTATTTATGATGATAAAGAAGAAAATCGTATAGTTTTAAGGATATCCGTCTCAATAAAATGCTAACATTTAATCAGCATCAAACATTCCTAAAAGAAAACCTTTATAATGTTGTAACTGGTAACGTATTTGCTAGTAACCTATTTGCTGAGTATGATATTTCTTGCAATAAAATTTCACATGATAATAGAACTTGCAATTCACATCCCACAAAAATAAAATGTTGAGTCACTCTAAATCGATACTAAAGAAAACAAGAACATCCAAACTTAAATCTAGCAAATAGTTTAACCACAAAAGTACGGGCAATATTTACATCGAGAAATAAATAGCTCTCTCTCTCTCTCTCTCTCTCTAGATAAACATTCCAAGGGGCCTCGTGTTCATTAAAAAGAATAGAGTTCCACAATGAGGCTTAAGGAGCTATAGGTTTTTCTATAAAAAGATTCTGACATATAACTAAACTTGAATCCTTAATGAGGTATTTAACGAGCTTCCAATGATGTTTTGACAAGGGATTCGCAGGGAAATGAACATAGCTAGGTCTGGCAAACCAGCAAGGGTAGACGTCGTGCATATTATGAAGTCATCTCGTCCCATCACTTAAATAATTAAAAAAGTCCCTTTATAACAAAAATGTTTGCATGCTGTTCTTTCAATGGACACTTGGTCGAGAGTTGGTCTTAGTCAAAAAGACACTACTTCTGGTTATCCGTTTATACTAAAACATAACTGCGTATCTACTCTGACGAACTTACTTCCACAGAAAAACCGATTTATGAAAAAATATGGCAAAAGGAAGATAGAAGAAAAATTAAACAGAAAGACATGTCATTCCAAATTTCATGCGTGTATTTAATGCCAAACGATGATAAATTAAGCATTAATTATCACGTTAGAATTAAAATACATAACAAAAGTACAGCCAGACAAAACCAATGAAAGAATAAAAACTATGATAAATAGAACAAAACTAAGATAAATGTAGTACACTCGAGCAAGCGAACTCAAACATGAAACTTCGGATGGAAATGTACAAACGCTATAGTCTGGCCAAAGGTTGACCACATAGGTTATATGGACACTTTTTCCGATTTTCTGAAACGACGCTGCTCAAGACAGACATGGTACAGCTTTTCAAAATAAAAAACGAGTGTTTACATGTCTCAAAACTCAGCCAATACCAAGCAATCCCCCCCACCCCCCTTCCCAACCCTAAGGATATTTATGCCACACGTTACATTACTCTCTCCCAAAAAATCTACACTACGAATAAATAAAAATTTCGCCTTTCATGACTAGTACTCGTAAATACGCTTTAAACTTTCAGGCAAGGATAGGTAGCTCGAAGGGACACCCTGCCATTCAAAAATAATACATCAACTTTATATCATCATTATTCCAAATGCCATTATAGTCATCAAATTAGTCAAAAACCCAAGATTATGCCTTGAAAACAGAACTAGTCTTCACTATCGCTATCCCGAAATGACCTTCACTTCCCAACCCAAGCTAAACGCTCTCATCGAACTCATTAATTCGTATTAGGGAACGATTCGGGGAAAACATTAATGAAATCACAAATGAAAAGCAAATGATCTTCCTCAGAATAGGAAATCGAGAACCTAGCTGACGCATTTCAACTGACAACATCCACTTAATACACTTCTAACACAAACACATCTACTGCGTATGTAACCATTCGCACAAAAAAACCATGAAAAATGTTTTTTCCTGAAAACTGGCATGTCTTCTTTATATGCATACTCTTGCACATACGAACACGCCAACTCACTTAACATCACACAAACAAACACACACACACACACATATATATATATATATATATATATATATATATATATATATATATAATATATAAAAATATCTATGTATTCATATACTGTGTGTGTATGTATATATATATATATATATATATATATATATATATCTTTCTTTCTTTCTTTCTTTTTCTTTTAACGTGCTTTTATTCCCATTTTTGTATATAAATGATGCCTGCTTTTGAAGGACTTTTTGATATCTCTTGATATATATATATATATATATATATATATATATATATATATATATATATATATATATATATATCAGCACTGAGCCGTTTCTCATAACAACGGGGGTGACTTCGAATAAAAAAAAACCATGAATCCTGAACTCATTATACAGATCACTTCAACAAGATTAGCCGATTCACAAACACGTAAATAGCAATATTGAGGTTTCTAAGGGTATGAGTTTCAAAGTATATGAAATACAAATTCAAAACGTCTTGATCAAGTACAAGAAAACGACAGACTCCACCAAGACACCGGTGTCCCCATCCAAAGACCATGAATTTAAATAATGGTGAACACGTGAAGGTTGTAAAAATCTCAATATTAAAACAGGGAAGGAACAGCTAAAATCTTTGAACAAAATCTTATTCGGTAACAACGAACGTCTTACTAATGTATTGAATCTGTACTTATTATTTCTGCTCTGGGTTCCTTATAAGAAAAGTAACTTTTCTTCATACTTATCTTACAATCTTGCTGTAGCAGTTTTTTTTTTTTTCGTTACTCTACATTCAGTAACAAAATACTGACATTTCAAGAAAATTGTGGCCCAATCGCATAATCTGTGAAATGAAAACACCGTCACTTAATTTTTCTGGGAAATTTCCATATTCAAACAAAATTAAGTTTGTGAACTTCATCTTCTGTTTATCGAATAAGCTTACATCTATTGCTGCAATCTCACTGTCCTAAAATGAAGCCTCATGATTTGAATATCTTTTAGTGGGTACTATTCTTTTGAATATATATATATATATATATATTATATATATATATATATATATATATATATATATATATATATATATATATATATATATATATATATATATATATATATATATATATATATATATATATATATTATATTCGACTGAGTACTAAATCTTTTCAATGTATAACAATACCTAATTTTCACAAACATAATATTTCGATAAGGCATTTTTCTGCACCCCCCAACAAAAAAAACTGAATTATGTACAAATTAAAAATTAACAAAATGTGGAAATGTTGTCCCGTAATCTTCTTATTTATTTACAGTCTTAACTTCATTCTTGACCTTTAATATCAATTATAAATACTTAAAGCCTCTCTAAAAGTTATGAAGAATATTTGTATAAAGTATACTGAAATCGTAACAACTGATTTTGAATGTCTTTTCCTCTCTCTCTCTCTCTCTTCTCATACATTATATATATATATATTATATATATATATATTATATATATATATATATATATATTTTTTTTTTACAGTATATTTATAATTATTTATATATAATGTACATACTACGTGTGTATGTGAGAAAAAGCACTTAAAATCAGTTGGTAAGTGAGGCTTAATATTGTCATAAAGAGTCGAAATAAATAAAAAGCATTCTGGAATGAAAACACTTCTACAGACTTCTTTTATTTTTAGCTTTACGTAATTCAGTTTCAAGTAGAATATGCTTCTTTCAAAACATTTGTGGGAAAAATTAGGTAAAGGATTTAGGTATACTGATGAGAAAATAAAGAACAGACATGTGCTCTGAAAAGATACAGTAATACGTAATGAAGATGATAATAAAGACATGCCAAGAATAAACAAAAAATTAATAAACTAACAAAAAATCCATTCAAATGCACAGACTGAGACATGCCTGGCACCAGCAACGATTACAACAAACTCGATCGGCAACCCTTTACTTACAGTTGCAATCTCTGTTGTAAAAATAAGAGATATAAAAGCAATAAAACTATATTTTTTCAATATAAAAGCAATAAAACTATATTTTTTCAACAGTCTTAAAATATCAAGCATATCACTCGAAACAACCAACAACACCCACTTCTCATTAACTAAGCATACACCAACGTACACTATAATACACACAAACATAATATATATATATATATATATATATATATATATATATATATATATATATATATATATATATATATATATATAGAGAGAGAGAGAGAGAGAGAGAGAGAGAGAGAGAGAGAGAGAGAGAGAGAGAGAGAGAGAGAGAGAGAGAGAGGGGGCCGTTGTTATAAGGGTACAGCCTTCTAATCTCTCACCCTGAATTTAGGGACTCACAGCTAGGTGGACTGGTGGACGGTAGGCCGAGAGCGATCCACCAAGCTACAGTAGCTTTGGTATGGATACAAAGAAATAACAACTAAATCATATATCTAAATGAAGACAGCTAGAGAAAACAATGGTTTCCTCCCATGCCATTCCTTGTTGTGTAACCAGTCACCAAAAACCAGGTATATACAGTATATACCTTTCTTATGGAAAGGAAGCCTTTGGACAGTCAAGGTTGCAATGCCTTCGACAATGTAAGAGGAGTTAATACTTTAAGGAAGGAAGGAGAGAGAGAGAGAGAGAGAGAGAGAGAGAGAGAGAGAGAGAGAGAGAGAGAGAGAGAATGTCATATTTTTACATTTAAATCAACTCATACTGATTTCATTTAACCTAGTTGCATCATGCATGTCATTACCGCCACTCATATTTCTGATTATGCTATTTACCAAGCATAAATCTTAAAGACTTCTATACCAGAAGCGTGATAAAATAGTAATGAACTTACTTTTACAGCCAAACAGGAAACGCGTCAATCCTGATAAGAGTAAAATTTTAAATTCTCTCTCCCTACACACACACATATATATATGTATGTATGTATATATATATATATATATATATATATATATATATATATATATATATATATATATATATATATATATATATATATATATATATATATATATATATATATTTCACACCCCAAAGTTCGCTATTTCAATTAGCCCTGGTCACACATGTTACTGAATTCAATGCAAGATTCGCTAAGAAGCAAATATATGTGTAAGATCAGGATCTGTTCCCATGTGCAATTCGTGCAACTGCATTCGCCACATCCTTCGTGCATTGTGCAACCACCAGCAAGGAAAAGAGTACGTGACGGTACAAGTGCCTCTCAAGACGAGAAATGTTGGACAGCATAAGATATTTACTGATTATCTAACATTTTAGGACCCCGCTTCATCTTCAAAATACCTTTTAGATGAAAAATGGCAAACAGCAAAAGATATTTACCAGGTATCTAACTCTCACTTACGGAAATACTAAATCTGCAAACTACCTTAAATATATTGTAGCGTACAATGATCGACAAACCATCTAACATTTTAATATCATATATCTTATCAGCAAACTCTCCTTCAAACTGAGAAAATGTTAAAACGCAAACGACATTGGCTACACATCTAACATATATTTGTCAGCTAAATCCACAGCGTCGACCATAGTCGGTGTTGCGCCATTTTACACTAATCAATCAGTCAGCAGACTCCTTTAATCCTCGGTTCAAAATCCGACTCAGAAAACCAGCAACAGCATCAATCCTCAATAGCCCATAACCCATTCAAAATAGAAAAAACATCTGGGCTGTAACTGCACTATCGTGAAAGGCGCCTAAAATAAATATAAAATAGTCGAAGGATTTATACTTTGGCAGAGGCCGCGGGAGCGGATTGAAGGAGAATAAAACATTCTGGTGTAGTGACTCACGCCGTGCAAATGCACTAGCTCGTCTCCGTTGGTCTGTAGAGCCAAGAGGTCCACATCAGGCCTCATAATCCCTTTCACGCCAGAACACATTCACGGGCCGCCTTGGGCGTGGGCTCCGCGCTGGCATAATCCAGCTTAATCTAAACCAACCAACAAGCACCACCATTCGCGCACGCCGCCATTCATACAAGTTTCACACGTCTGCTGCCGAGAAAAAAAAAAAAATCTCTCCATGGAAAACACTCATGCTAGCAAACAACAATAAGTAGACGACGGCACAAATTCTTAGGGTACGAAGTAAGACCAGCTGTTAATATGATGATAAACAATCGAGTCATATCAAAAGAATGAACAAAAAGACACGCAATGAAGTATTAATATAAGTTAAAAAAAAAAATCAAATGCATTCAAACCTACTTTACCGCAGCTTTTATCAGCATAGGATTCATTAAGTAAATCTGAGTCATCTTCATCCATGTCCCTGTAATCTTCTAGATAACGCGTACTTCTCAGTAAAGGCTCTGATAATACGTGTTTCTTACCATATTAACTGTCTACTTGCAATTGTGGGTAGCCTTAAAAAGCAAGGGATTGCAAGGACACGGATATACACAAACATCAACTGATTCTTCATGATCACAAAACACATGCCGCACGTTACAGTTACGCACAGACATACCAATGGACAAATTCACTGTAAGCCTTACAGTTACTTTAAACGATTTCTGAAGTATTTGATTTTCATAAACTTTAGAGATAAGAAAGCTCCCATCTACAAGGATGCTCTACCAAAATGAATTCTAATTTTCCATGGTTGGTAAGCCAAAGGAGTGCTTTTGCTCATATGGGTAAGGCGATGAAGGGTGTGGGTATACGATGGATTTTTGTAAAGTGCCATAGGCTACATAGCAGCATGGCTTTATAGAGAAGTGAATCAAGTTTGTCACGGTATATAAGTGGACGAAGAAAACCCTGAGAAAGAATGAAAAAAATATGAGGGCTCAGTTGAGGCTAAGAATATAGTTGGTATTTTACAATAAATTTTTACTGATGAAAGTAAAGCCTGTGCAAGATTATGTAGACGGAAGAGTGACTGGTTTTGTGTAAAAGTAGGAGGCAGGAAAATGACGGCAGTGATTTTGTAATGACTGTATATGATGTCTGTAGTTGCTTTCATTTGGTTTATGAAATTAAGTCTGTTAAGCCGCGCACTTGGACACTTCGGTCATTCACCGCTTAAGACAGTGAAAAGAGGGAGTTGTATCGGTTGAACATCAAGATGAAAGTGCCCCCAAAAAATCAAGGAAATGAAGTATACGGATCTGGGAGAAAACCCCATAGCTGCGCTTAGAAATAATAGCATTAGAGAGCAAGACTGAAAAAAGGAAGCGGGAATGGAGGTAAAGTAAAAGGCTAAAAGGTGGAAGTAGCTACGGCCACAAGGGGAGCTCTTTGTCCCTTAGTAATGCCTAAATCACCCGCCCTAAGGAAGTTATGTGTGAAGTGATTAGAGAGAAAACAATACACAAATACTAACCGGATGAAAAGGGAACTTGTTGTGAGCTAAATTTATATCTGTGCGCGAGAGCGCTCTATGATACTAAACTTACAACATTCGTTCACTATTCAAAAAATTATGTTCATTGGTGACAACGATAAACAGAGATAGACAGTATATAACGTGCCACAAACCTTCTCTACTTGTAAAAATTAACTTTCTCTCCCCTCTCTATGAACAAAAAATCAATTCAAGCAGACCGTGAAAGGTACGAAATCTGACGTCACGAACCTGTCGATTAGCCAACCTGACGTAAGGGAACCACTTCTTAGATATTTTTCTCTGTACGAGAGAGAGAGAGAGAGAGAGAGAGAGAGAGAGAGAGAGAGAGAGAGAGAGAGAGAGAGAGCATATGCAAGTATGAATATGGGTGATGACGTCGACGGTGACCTGCCAAAATGCTCATCATAACGGGTAGTCATCGCCAATACTTTTATGAATGAAGAGCGATAAGACAAAGAGAGAGGGGATGGCAGGAGGAGTCAATGACGGTTTACAGAGGAAAAGAGGGGTTGAAGGCTGGAGAGAGAGAGAGAGAGAGAGAGAGAGAGAGAGAGAGAGAGAGAGAGAGAGAGAGAGAGAGAGAAGGAAGGATATGACATGAAGTTGAAGGGTCAGCAAGAATGAAATCGTAAAAATGCCTCTAAAGCGAAGGTAACGCCACACAAATCTGACAAGTAGGCATCTTCTGACGACACAGTCGTCTATTTGAAGAAGTAACAGTGTTCCTCTTTTTCAAAGGCAATGTAATTTCTATAACGATTATGACACTCACAAACACAGATATCGTCCCTCTAACATCGTTCCCGCTGTATAAAAGATTAGTCATTCCTCTTATTCATTCATTACCAGCCTTTCCTTCATCCAGACGTATCTGTGACAAAGTGGTCAGCTATTCCGTTACAGTATCACTACACAATGTAGTATCTTCCTTTAAATCTGTTACCCCAAGGCATTTTCCTATTCTGCAACGTTTAATTCTGCTTGGGGCAATCTCAAATTGATATCAATCCCTTCAAAAATGCAACATTAATATCTACCTTTAATCTATCTTTTATGTTCACTCCATCGACAAAGAACTTTATTCTTGTCAAACAGCATCTCTCCACTTGAATCTTTTATTCAAAGATCTACTTGTTCATTATTATTTCTCTCTAGCTTTACTCTCCAAACGAACTTTTGACTCTAAAACAACTGCTAAATATTGCTTATAATTTTTCTAATTTCCTCTTTTTTTCTCTTACTTTCTTCTTGCCTACCTCATTCATCCTTCTGTCTTACAACTACAATCCAAGTAATATCTTTTTTCCTTTGCTATAGCTACCCATTGTCCTTTATCCTAAAAACCACTAACTTAATTCTCTCTTCCTACCCTGTCATACCTACAAAACATCCTGACCACTCCATGTTCAATATGTTTCTGTTCTTTTTCGTCCTGAACAATAAGTCTTTTACACCTGGTTTCACTAAGTTCCATTCCATCCAACTTTTTCTCTTAGACCAGAGGTATTTATGATATTTCGTCTCCTCTTCTACACGAGCATTTAAAATCCCGAGATCTGACATTCCGTTTTTAATTGGCTTCCTGACAAATAGTGTAATGCATGGGACTGCCTTTCCCAAGCCCTCCGTCATTTGGTGATTTCACTCTATATATAATCTTCTGAAATGTTTTATTAAAACGCGAGGACCGCCTCCCTCCCCACCAAATTCGATTCCTGCGTGAGCACGGGCAGATGAAAATACTCCATTCAAAACCCTATGAGCCTGTTATTTAAAATCTGAAATATGTGCCCTGAATTAGTCAACTACTGTAGGTGGCGACTGGGTGAAAAAAGCAATGGATTTAGCAACCTCATCATGAAATAATTGCTGATAACTGGAAGCCTCACACATTCTGGACAACCCCCACGAACTTTCTTTGAGTCTATCTCCGAAACATGTTAAATGTTGATAATACCGATGGGAAGACTGGGAAAACATAAACAACCAATATTACTGTAAACGATTAAAAATTGCTTGGCATTCATCATGAGTCAGTCTTCCAGCAATACAAACACTTCGTTAATATTCAAACAGCTTTAACGAACAAAACGATACCCTGACCGATATCAGACCCAGAATTCCAGGTATCTTGCTACTACATACATACATACATACATTTATACACACGCCACAGAGAGAAAGAGAGAAAGTGTCTAGTGGCATTACTCTGGATCCTTGCCAGAAGCATCAATGATCTATGGTTCTTGCAAACCACCAGGTTGGCCAATGTCCTAACAGCTAGCTCAAGGGACCGAAAACACATTAGGTGTAAGTATGTTTGCAGACGTTCGAGCGCGCACACACATACACAAATACACATATGTATGTATGTGTGTGTGTATAAATACACAAATAAGAAATAAACAAATTTTTATGACACTGATAGAGATGGGATGCCGAGGGTATCAAGAATCATGATGTAAGTAGTTAATCCGCCGAGAACAATTAGTAGTTTTTGTGAGTGAAGCTTGTATTGTACTTGACTGTGTACATGGCAGTGACTTTTTTGGGGGGAAAGTTGGGTCTAGAGAGACGGAACAAGACAATCTAAATGAATGACAAACACAATAAACTAAAAGATCATTTTAGATTATATCGAAAATGTTTGAAATAATACACTTGTTAAACGTAAATGTAATTATAAATACATTCAAACAAACATATACATAAGCGCGCGCACACACATATATATAGTTACATTTGTAATCGATCTGGTGAATTCACACAATGAGCTCTCAAAGTCCTTCTCTCTCAAAAAGTCAGCAACTTTCCAATGTCTTAAGGTGCGTCCACACTACAGCAAATCTTGTCAAAATACACGTCTGCAACTTATCGCACAGACATCTCAACAGGTTGGCTGAATAAAGTGAACAAGTTATTGGTAATCCTAACCAGAGCTTCATGCGATTATCGAGCATTGGCCAAAGATTTGTGCTCCCTTTACGGTCTTTGACTTCTTTTCAACCTGTCTGTAATATGGGGTCGCGTGTTGATCACATGTTTCTCTATGGCGTGGACGCACCCGAGGAATATTAACCTTTCTCTCACCTTTAGCAAACACAGCAGCATCCTACGACGGGACACACGTCAAGTCTTCATTTCTGACACCTCGTCAAGTTCTGGCACGAAGGCATTATGTTCAATTGATTGCTGTGCCTACGGAAAAGGAATGTTCCAACTGGTACAAAACTATAAGAAATTTCACAGATGCTAACTTAACAACATA
This sequence comes from Macrobrachium rosenbergii, assembly GCF_040412425.1. Classification (NCBI taxonomy): domain Eukaryota; kingdom Metazoa; phylum Arthropoda; class Malacostraca; order Decapoda; family Palaemonidae; genus Macrobrachium; species Macrobrachium rosenbergii. Next base: position 28,365,631 of record NC_089746.1, read on the forward strand.
GTCATTACAGTGTGAAATATTCAGATTTTCGACTGCTGGAATGAAAAAATAAGTCATTAAGGCACGGGAACGAGGTTTCGAGGAATACCCGCCACAACGAAACGTCCTGACTTACTTGCAATGTGGGATATCGAAACACAATAATGTAATTTGATTGAGGTAGTATCAATCAACAATGACGTATATTCACGTGGAACAAGCATAAATTCCACTCAACTGCAAACAAAGCTACCCAAATCGAAGCTGTAGTTCTCTGGAGCGAAGTGAACCTCGAATTAAAATACACAGGCAAATCTAAAACATAACTCGCACGCAGAAATTATAATAACAACCACAATCACATTCCTCGTATTTTGACATTAGTCATAATAATGAACAAAACAAACGAGAAAGGTTCAAATTACTGGTGTTGTTCCTCATAATCATAACACTAGACGCAAAAGAGAATAAGGGGAAAACATCCGCGGGTCAAGAAGATTATGGTAAAAAAAAGAGTACCATGAAAAAACCTCAGGACTTACGTGTGACCAGTGCCAGATTTACCAATACCCTACATCAAGTGTTTTAATGTTTGAGGACCAATTCACGAATAATCAATAAATAGCTACATCTGAAAGAGGCGCAGCTACTGCAAGAAAGCCACGGTATGTGAATGCAGTTGAGGTAAGCGACACGACACATGCTAACCCATGACGCCACCTTGGAACACTAATATATCATGAAACGAAAAGCCCACACAATCAAATCAGGTAAGCGTGACTGACATCCAGACTGAAGGACTCACAGACATACAGAGTTTAGGCCGAAGGCTAAGCGCTGGGACCTATGAGGTCATTCAGCGCTGGAAAGGAAATTGAGAGTAGGTAGGTCTGACAGGTATAACAGGAGGAAAACCTCAAGTTGCACTATGAAATAATTAAGAGAGGGTGGATAGCGAGATGGAAGGAAGATAATATGAATGGAGGTGCAGTAAAAGGAATAAAAGGGGTTGCAGCCAGGGGCCGAAGGGATGCTGCAAAGAACCTTGAGTAATGCCTACATCGCACCCCGTGAGGTGCACTGACGGCACTAACCCCCTACGGGGCACATGCACAGACACACTGGCAGTCAAAAAAATCAAAGGAAAACTATACTCCCCACCGACTTTTTCGGAAAAAAAAAAAAAAAAAAAAAAACCCAGCACATGCAGAATATTAGAAAGAAGGAAACATTAGCGAAGCACGTATGGTAATGATTAATATAGAAAAAATGTCGCAAGTACACAAAGGATGACTAACTGGATAACACACCATGAGCTGAATTACACAACAAAAAATTATTCGTACACATACTACTACAGTATGACTATATACTGTATCATCGTCCTACCTTTAGTAAAGAGAGGAATTATAAAAATGAAAAACTAGAAAACCCGCACCGTACATTGCACTCCCATATCACCCCTCCCTCTGATCAGACTTCGATTCTTTTTCTAAATTTAGAATGCCGCATAAATTTAAGTGCAGTCAGTCTCATCAATAAGTTGACGAGAAAATATTTCATATAAAATGGTACCTCTAAACCAAGACTAAAATCTTATACCCTCTCTTATCGGTAACTAACAAACCCGTGATAGCTTTTATCAATAAAAATGACGTTTATCATTTATCGCACACTTAAGGATAAAATGCCCGATATACAAGATTGTAGACCTGCATGGAGCAACAGGAAACAATGTCAGTACCTAGCGCTTTCGTGTATATTCAATATACACATCCCTATATGTATTTTAAATATACACACTCTCATGTGTGGAATATGTGTGAATGTATTATAAACACGGAGATATATACATATACGTGTCAGTCGATGAATACGAATTACCAATAAAGTAAATGAGAATCCACTTGTGAGTTTTTAAAAACTGCAGTCAAGCATCGAAACTACCAGAAAACAAGTTACACACAAACATTACCTGGACTAAAGAAAAAACACGACCAACACATCTTCCATTTCTAATCATAGTAGAAAATGTACTCACAGCGTTAATTTATTCAGAGCTTGATACAGTTTTACATCATGTGCAAATCAAGCTTTCAACGATTTTCTCAGAATTCTATTTTTGGTCGTCCATCTTTAAAAACCGCTGCCGTTATTACTTTCGAATTACTTTAGTGGAAAAACCTTTAGATTAAGGTTGAAGTATAAACCAAAGATGTTAAAAAAAGTTACGTTCAAAGCTAAACTATTTTGACACCTGGCAATGACAACAAATGTTACCCTGGGAGCAATATTTGACACGAAAAATACTGACGAGAACTCTCTCTTTTTTTTTTTTCAACACAAGAAGTAAATGATAACACAATTACATTATCAATCATAGCTACACCAAACCTAAATAGTACATGAGCGTTTGTAATCTGTGATGTCTAGATGTATGCAGCACACGCTCAAATAAATTATTTTCACACCTAATTTTGCTAAGTAAAAACGACAACCACGATTTGAATATATAATATATATATATATATATATATATATATATATATATATATATATATATATATATATATATATATATATATATTATACTCTTGACTTGATATAAGCATGTACTCATGCTGTGACATTTTTCAACAAGCTGAATGATTATCAGACATCCTCACTGGTAGGTAGTTGAATTCGTACGTACGTACGTACGTACGTATGTATGTATATATATATATATATATATATATATATATATATATATATATATATATATATATATATATATATATATATATTATATACACACATACATATATTTGTATGCATGTGTGTGTGTTATGTGTAACACACATATGCCCTCTTAATCGAATTCTAAGCGCCAAGAATACATACATACATACATAGATATATATATGTGTCTGGTAAAAGTGACCAGTATATATATATATATATAATCAGAAAGCTACAAACGTCCTTTAATATATTCATATATCGGAATAATATATTTTATATATGTTACCGAAGGGGAATGTTTAGGTGATGTAAGTGTGTGGGTGTGTGTGACGGGGAATCAGGAATTCTGACACCACTAAATGCCACAAGAGAGGTATAAATGAAACCATCTCCCATCAGCCCACCCGTCGAACTCAGGTGTTTTGCGTTTGGAGACGATATCCACCCACCTCTGCCATGTTGGCCGTGAGTGCGTTTGTCGCACGTAGCCTATTAGAATTTATCACATCACCGTGAATCTGATGTGATAAAAGTGATTAGTAGATTCTATATATATATATATATATATATATATATATATATATATATATATATATATATATATATTAATTAAAGTTCACTGTGATGATTACATATGTGTCTGGTAAAAGTGACCACGTAATGTATAAATGCAATATACCACTGGGTAAACATTTATGTACACTCAGCAAGAAAAGTGAAGATACAGTTTTCATTAGATTTCGTTCATCGAATTTCAATTTTTTTCTTACAGAAAACACATAATCTCGGTAGATTTACTCTAGAATATGAAAATACAATGCAAATTATATCATATATGTTAAATCTGCAAAACAAAAACGTTCAGATACTTAAAAACATGCATGTACGAAGTAATCAGAATTTCTCAGATGACTTCGTTCATAGAGATCTAAAAGATATTATGTGGATATCTCGGTGTAGTACTATTCATCAGAACGGCAATATTTACTCGTTTTCCGTTATGAACAGGCTTATTATTGCATCATCATACGATGTAATGATAATTTCTTTAATTTTTACACATTCATGTTTGTATTTCACGGTGTTAAAAGTCAGCTGGAATTAATGGCAGTAAATGTTGTGACACCTAGGGTAGGTTGACCAAATCTATTTAAATCCGCAAGAGCGTTCTCTATGATGTGAAGGGCAGCGCAGGAGCTTGGGGGGAAAACACAAGTAACTGGATGTTTCTTGACGTTGCCATAGTTTCTCTCTCTCTCTCTCTCTCGCCATTGCTAAAACATACTATACCAATATAGTGTAGCTCAATCTCTAAAAGAAAAAACAATGAAATGAGTAGCTCCACCGATAGGCCTAGGCTTACACAACAGCAACTCTCTCTCTCTCTCCATTGCTAAAACATACTTTACAAATATAGTATCGCTCAGTCTCTAAAAGAAAAAAAATAATGAAATTAGCTCTACAGTACATATAGGCCTAGGCTTACACAACAGCAGACTCTCTCTCTCTCTCTCTCTCTCTCTCTCTCTCTCTCTCTCTCTCTCTCTCTCTCATCATAACAATGCATTCGTTCCTTTTCGTTGGACATTGCTCAAATTTAACTCTTGATTTCATTATGGAAGATCGCGTTTCCGATTATGCAAGCATTCCGTTCAATGTGGTGTCATAAATTCATTTGTGTAAGGTTGCTTGGTAAGTTACGTCGAAAAATGTTTATTTTGCTCAGAACTGTCGTTGCAAATTACAACTTGAACGAAGACTGTGAAACTTACTACTGCATTTAAGTATCAATGATTTCATTATCGTAGAATATGATTGAAAGTTATAAGAGGTCAAGCAAAACACAAACACAATAAGACGGAAGCTCCTCCCCTTTCTAAAGTTGCCAGATGTCGCATTATTGAGCAACATATGTCCGAAGATTTAAAAAAACTGTATCCTCACTTTCCTTGCCGAGTGTACACACACACATATATATATATATACATACATACACACACACATGTACATAATATATATAGTATAATGCACCCCTCACGCTTTTTCTGGTCGATCTCACCAGTGCAAACATCCAACTTTCGCCCGGTTCCTGGAAAATTCATTGTGCCTCTGCTAACTGGTGATTAGTCGACAATGGTAGGTCGCAACCAAGGTGGTGAAGGGTAGACAGCAAGTAACCTCATCCCCCACAAATAAGAAAAAGGAATAAATGAGAACCGGAAGGCTAAGATATTTTTGAAGCAAATTCCGTCTGAGGAGAAAAGGAGTATAACTGAGATTGAAAAACCTGTACAATAGAAACTGGTATCGAGTTGAATACCTGTGCAGTTGCTGCAGTGTGTGGTATTTCCTGGTGGCTGCTGCTGCTGCTGCTGTTGTTGTGGTTGTTGTTGTTGTTGTGATTGGGGGGTCGGTGGTGGCAGTGGCGTGTCCGGGGTGTCGAGCATGGTGCAGCTGACCGGCATCCTGGCCGCTCACCACCAATAACTTCATGTCATCACCACCAGTGCCTCCACAACAACAATACCCAGCAACGTGACCGTCATCATCAACTGGCTCTTCATAACCATCATCTTCCCTAATGACTTCCTTACTTAAGAACTTCGAGTCTTCAGCCACAACCTTTACCTCAATTCTGCCTGAGGCACCGAATACAACACTGCTTTCTTTCCTCGTTTGTGTCTCGTAAGAGTTGTTGTTGTTGCTGTTGTAATTAAACAACTACGAATACCACCAACACGAGCATCATCATCATCATCTTCGACATCACTTCCCCCAACAAGACTAAAACTGCTGACCCCCTCCTCCTCCACCCCTTCCGCCCTCCACCCCACCTCCAATCCCACAGCCCTGGCCCTCCACAGTTACGACGGTCGCAAACGCCGACGGCACAACCTGTTGTCGCCTGCAGTTTGGTCACCCTTGTCGTCCGAGGTCGTTGCAGCGGGATGGGCCAGGCAGCAAGCACTGCTCTGCCTTCACTCATGGAGACTCCCTCTGAAGGATTCTTTAGAAGATGCCACACCGGACATCCACCGACACAAGTTCTTTCCTCATCCTAAGACACTTACAAATTGTTTCAGGTCCCTTCAAGGAAGGCAATCTCACCATCGCCACGTCGGTTGTTTAATCATTCCATCTCACTTTACCGCAAGGAATTAAAATATGCAGCAATCTTATTTTAGTGAAGACTCATAATTAGGCAAACTTGTCCATGCAGAAGGAAGGTCACGCTTCAGTTTTCTTCCACTCGACCTTCTCAACTGTAATGCATGGTTAGAAAGCTCATTCAGGACTCCACTAACTGGCAGTGAAAACACTTAACAATAAGGTTTTCGCCTTTGAGCTTCTTCCAAACTAACCCAGGAGAAACTTTCAATTGTGTTGGTTAAGGCACGTCCATGATCTTCCGACGATTTCTTCCCTCGCTGGAATGACCATATGATGGTGTAAACTTCAGCAGTTTTACAGGATCACCCGGGACTACTAATCAGACCACTATAACTATGACTGCTGTTGCTATTGCTACATCTTCCACGGCCACGTACGAGCGGAGGGCGTACGATGTGTGGGCGTCGTCGTCGTCAGCTAGAGGCTGGTGAGGCGGAATCTGTGGGTGTTTGTGTGGAGGCGTGTGGGCGGCTGGCTGGCAGGAACGGGAACGAGCGTTGGAAGGACACTAAGTAAATTTTTAAGAAGAAAAAAGTGTTTTTGGTCCCTTAAAAGAGAATAGGCCAGCGGGAGGGGAAGCGCGCGCGCGCACTCACACAAACACGCACACACACCTCGAAGGCCCTCAGCACGTCAGGGCCAAGCCGGAACTGTGCCGAAAATCGTGGGGGCCAAAAGACCCCTTCACTCACTCACTCATTAACTGCGACACTCTCACTCTCTTTTCCTCTCCCTTCCCCTCTCGGCCCTTGGGCATTTAGCCAAAACACATGCCCTATCCCCTCCGGCCTCTCTCTCTCTCTCTCTCTCTCTCTCTCTCTCTCTCTCTCTCTCTCTCTCTCTCTCTCTCTCTCTCTCTCCAAAGCTACCTTTACTTACCTCATGAGACTGTCACTATTAAAGACCCCTTAGGTGCTTCAAACCGTACCTTATGGATGATTTTCTAGACATAGATATTTATTCTATGTCATTTTGTCACGCCATTTCCTCCATAATAATCGCATCTCAAATTCACTTTGTTTACTGCATCTCATGGGGAACGACAGTTGTGACTAGCAGTTGATTTCAATACTTTCACACTTTTCTGTGAGAGAGAGAGAGAGAGAGAGAGAGAGAGAGAGAGAGAGAGAGAGAGAGAGAGAGAGAGAGAGAGAGAGAGAGTTACAAAAATTGAGGGAGTACTGACCAGTTACGTAGGTTATCTTTTACCCTCTCCCTTTGACCAGGCTGCGACCCATAAATGTCGACTGCCATCCCGACACCTAATTCACTGTTTGGATCAACAGATGCATACATGATTTTTTAGGAGAGGTGCCCACGCCGTTCCTTTCCTCGCCCCCCTCAGGGATCAAAAGAGAACTCTTGGTTGGGAGCCGAGGGAGGTACCACTAAGCCACGGAAGAGAGAGAGAGAGAGAGAGAGAGAGAGAGAGAGAGAGAGAGAGAGAGAGAGAGAGAGAGAGAGAGAGGCCTTATCTCACGGACAATTCGCCAGGCTGGATCCTGCATGGTGTGACTGAAACCAACTTGAAATCTCGTGAATTTCTGAAATTTTGGCAAATATTCAAATCTGGCAAGAATGTAAAATGAAAGAACAAAACTCACGATAGAATGAATCTTTCCTCGTAGGGAATCACATCAATAGAGAGGCAACGGAAAAAGGCAAGAAAACACTCATCACAGAAGATGGTCATTTTTACCGGCTGTCATTCTAATCCCCACCGAGTAAGCAATACCATTTAATTTATTAGCTATGTACTAATTGAGAAGAAATGTATGCTTCCGAATACTGCCTATACCCTTGGTCACATTATGCACGCGTGCACAGCACATATACAAACACACACACACACTGCGGTCTCGCATGCGTAAGGTCAAAGTTCGATGACGATCCACTCCAGCTGACCCAGCTGTGAATGAGTGCTAAAGTCAACTGGATTCAAGAAAAGGGCATGGGGATTGTAATCTCATCCTTAAAGACTCTACACTTCTGGCACCAACTTCTCTAATGGGGAAAAAGTGCGCTCTCTCTCTCTCTCTCTCTCTCTCTCTCTCTCTCTCTCTCTCTCTCTCTATATATATATATATATATATATATATATATATATATATATATATATATATATATATACATACACACACACATATATATATATATATATATATATATATATATATATATATATATATATATATATATATATCACATATAATATATGGCCCATATGATACATACATATATATATATATATATATACATATATATACATATACACATATACATATATATATTATACATATATATATATATATATATATATATATATATATATATATATATATATATATATATATATATATATAAGATGACAGCCTACAGAAGGGTTGGAACCCCTTCAATTTGCGAAACGCTTCCTGAGTAGCAGAACACCCTCTTTCATAGCTTGTTTGTGTCTATCAGTGCGTGTGGCCCAGGAAGTGCCAATATCTTGCAAAACTACTGTTCTGGGTTACACGACAGGGAGTGGTTAGCAGAGGGCTGTGTATCCCTTAGAATCTGCAATGGCCCCTAAGTGCATTCTGCTCTGGAGCCAAAGCAGTCATTTTACCCGCACCCTGAAGACACTTCAAAATAAGAACTACTGCATTCTATGGGGGCATAAAAATTAAGGGCCCTAATTCTGTCAGAAAATAGAAAACGATCATAACCAAAGAATCTGGAGAAATAGCTTGTTCCATGATGGTAACGTAACCCGTTACCATCATCGTTGTCTGAGCTATGTATGTGTGTGCGCGTGTGTGTGTGTGTTTTTTTTTTTTTTTTTTTTTTTTTTTAAGGGAAATGAAGTACCTGGCTAGAACAGTGATCACTCGTCTCGGTAGTTCAGACATGTGGATCGTGCTCTGTCTTACAACTGCAGATTTTGCATCAAGTAAACCGGTCCTTTCAATAAAATTATTTCAGAAATATAAAATAATACAATGTCGACCATTCCTAGATGTATTTACTATATAAAGAAGTGTGCCGGCAAAGATATACAGTAAAGAGTAAATTCATAAAATCAACTAATGACAGGATTTTAACTTAAAATGTTTTTTCTGTTTATTTTACGCAATTAGTGGGTGTCGTTCCAGAAAAATCTTATGACATACAACCTTGCCACCAAGGTGAAGCCTGAAGTACGTGATCAAACGACATTCGACAATGTTTCGTATAAAAAAGTAACCAATTCCAAAGTAATTTTAAGTCGTACATATCTTCGTAGTTTTGAAAATATTTCAAGGAGCTATACTCTTTGATGCAAAGTAAACAAGTATGTAAACTTCAAAATAGTCCACAAATCTGAAAAATGCTTTATAAAATCTCCTTTTGTGATTGTCAATCGGTTTACGTTTACACAGGAGGAACAGTAAAAAAAAATCTCGACAAGACTGGAAAATAAATATCCCTTAAGAACGGACCAACACTTTCTATAAAAGCAAGTGATAATTTGCTTAATATAATTTTCTAGTTGACAAAAGGAAATCACGTCTGATTGGCGAACATTTCTCAAAGGATCGGATATGTATGTATGTATTTATACAATATATATATATTATATATTGTGTGTATACACTTTTTAGTTTAATTGTGAGCTGAAGAATACATTTATTATGGGCAAAATTAATCTATTGTCTATCTAATTTCTGGTTGAATGTAAAGGCCGATGTAGACAGATAAATAGATTTAGTGCGCGTGTTTAATACGCACACACTCTATACAGATATATATATATATATATATATATATATATATATATATATATATATATATATATATATATATATATATATATATATATATATATATATATATATATATATATATATATATATATATATATATATATATATATATATATATATACATATACATATACACACACACCTTATTACAGTTTAATTAATCTGTGGATTGAATGATTGATTATAAACTATTAAAATGCATTCGCAAGCCAAAAACAAACACACAGGTATAATTATGTATGCACATAAATAAATATATATATACAGTATATATATATATATATATATATATATATATATATATATATATATATATATATACATACACACACAAATAAAAGATGTATGTCTCTACGTATGTATTCACAATTACGGAAGAGTTTCAAAAATACTACAGTGCATTAGCAAGCTTAATAACATACGCAAACAGAGAGAGAGAGAGAGAGAGAGAGAGAGAGAGAGAGAGAGAGAGAGAGAGAGAGAGAGAGAGAGAGAGCAAAAGTGAAAAAAACGAATGAAGACAAGTTATATTTACCATCCAAAGCAAGCACCGTAGCAGGAGAGTCTATTTCCATGTTCGTTTCATCTGATCTCAAGTAGTCTTCAGAATACTTCGTTTTCGTATTACGATCCGTTGCGTAGGCAGTTTATACTGTACATATCAACTGACCAATCTATTGCATTTCATGATGGCTATAACATTTTACATGATAGCACAACTTCCATTTAAAAGTTACATGAAACGTATCTACCTTAGTAATTAAATTCACGTGATTTCTCTACCACGAAAAAGACACAAATAATTCACAAGGTCACGATGATCTCCACATAATAAAACGCCCCTGTATGATCGTAGAATGAATGTACCTTGGTCATAGCTTTTAGATGGTACGTAAAGTCCCGTCGGTCGGGACTTTCCGTCTAAACCCACTCTTACATTATCGTCAATTTGACAGTACGGGACTCACTAGTAATTGTAACATCTCTTAAGTAACTTTTTTAATCAGCCAATGCAATTCAGCTCCAAAAAACACGACGGAAAAAATAAGCAAACCGTGAAATGAATAGATATTAGGAAAAAGTTACTCAACATAAATGTCCCTTCTCATAAAATCGCATTTTTTAAGGTAAAATGCATTTTTCCTAACATACAAACCCGAGGTCCTTTACATATGGGGATACTTTCGGCGTAGCTGAACATAGGCCACAAAAACTTACAAGGCATTTGTTGTTTTAGAGTACGTTTAAGACGACACAAGCATGGGTATAAAATACGCAACGAAGAGAAACTTGCATCTATGACTTGATGAAGGTGTTCGCACGTTACTATGCAGGTTGTCCTCTAATACAATAATGATGATGATGAAACACGACGAAAATTATAATAATTAAGACAACAATAATGTTAATATCTGGAATAATACTTACAAAGTACTTTGTCGGGTTCTAATGAAAACATTTCAGCTTCAAACAATCATTTTAGCGCCACAACAGGTGTCAAAAAACCCTGATCCTTGCCTCGGCCATAATGCGAAAAGATTACATCTGACCTTGAACGGAAACGTTACTTCATAACATAATATTGTGGACTCGGAAAGAAGTGATGAAATAGAAACTTGCAAAATCCACCATAAAAACTACAGTTGAATATACATTTGAAAACGTAATGTACTAAATAATTATTACATTTAGATGTTTCCAAACCTGAAGGTGACATTCCAGACAACTTGATCAAAAACCATCATCATCACCGCATATTTTCGAAACCCTCTACGTCTCCTGAATCGGTTCATCATGATACATAGTTCACATGAAAATTATAATAATTTCATACACTGATACTTGTACTTTCACCATGCAATATCCCTAACAACTCGCACAGGACTTCTGAAAGGGAAGACTGCACAGGAAACCAAAACAACGGTCCCGGAAAAGAACCTTATAATTATGAGAGAAACAACGAAGGTAAAATTAAAAGCAAACTTTTATCTTTTAATTACGAATGTCTCTTCAAACTCAAAAGGCTTCGCATGTAATTCAAAGACCTCATTAATTAAGCAAGCAGACCTCGTCGTTTCTTGCCAGTTGGGATAAAACATTACAACTGGGTACTTATATTTCACTCATCCAAAAAATCCAAAAGCACTTGAAGGTACACCACGTCAAATTTCCTGTGTATTGCCAGTAGTACTTTTTTTTTTTATAAAATGTGCCTGGCAGGCTAACTGCAAATCAAACAAAACTGGATGAACTATCAGTTCAATGTGTTCCTAATATTTCTCTTGAATTTTGCCTTTCTCTCTCTCTCTCTCTCTCTCTCTCTCTCTCTCTCTCTCTCTCTCTCTCTCTCTAACACACACACACACACACACAAACACACACACATATATCATTAGTGTTCTTAAACGGATGGCGGGGGAGGTTAGGTTAGGACTTACCTCTGCTGCCTTTTGTGAAAGGGGAAGCAATAACCAAAATGGAAAACAAATAACATGTTTAGCTCGCTAACAGGACATATCGGAGGCTGTCGTCATGATAACCTGGGACGCCATAATGAATGGCACTAAGGATAGATCATCGGCGAGTGCCAGGTAGGGCACTGTGTCGCCCCGCCGTCTGCGTCGAGGAAACCCCCACTTTACTTTCCCCAGACGGCTCCCACTCATTGCCATGGGGGATAAGGCGTTACATAACGCCAGGAAATAAGGAAACGTCGATAGACATGCTGTAAGCCCTTCCCCCTTTCAAACCATTCAGTAAAATATGAACTTCATTATCATCATTATTATTTATATATGTGTAATGCATTAGTCTTATCAACATGAATAACACGCTACCCTAAATCTGAGGGTGACACAATCAATACCACTAAATTTATAAATATATTAGGTAGTATTCGTAATATGAACTAAAAGCATCACAAAATACTGCTATCTATACCAAAGACAATTAAGTTGCGACATGGAGGTAAAACAAAAAATCAAATAACTTCCGAGCCTCAATCATTTCGATAACATACTACGTGAAAGCTGAACTAAAACTTTCCATTATAAATCTCTGCGTCAACAGAATTTTCATTCTTTGACTTTATTTACAATAACAAACATCGTTCTGCACCAATTCACTCATAAATTCGAACACACCACGAAGAACTAAATTATCCTCTCTTCAGTGGCCTTTGCAGGAAAGGAATAACCGAAGAAAAGGAAAGGACACTAGACAAATCCGTTGAATACCTATTTCTGAATAGAGGAAATCTATCGAAGTCGACGTCAATGTTTACCTTTGTCATGACGAGTCATGCAGAAGGCATACCGTGATAAACAGACCAAGTTCATCATGTGGTCACTCATTTGCGCCGAGTTGTACGGAGCGAAATTATCCGCAACCTACTGTGAAGAAAACAACTTACCGAGAGACAAAAATAAGTCATCCTTACCATCGGTGGACAGAGTCAAAATCTTCCCTTTGGATATAGTGCACCTACTATTCCTCTGTAATTAACTACATCTACTATCCCTCCATTATTATTACTTACATCTACTATACCTCAATTATTCTCTGAAAATAATACTAATCCATTACCTAACCGCAATGACACCTCAAAACTGCTCATTCTGTCTTTGATGCTACACAGTCTTCTACTGATGATCATGCTCCTGATGCCCAATTTGAAATACATAAAACTTAATGTGCTTTTTGTTCATGGTACATGAAGATGA
>NC_089746.1:28384011-28536511 GCF_040412425.1 Macrobrachium rosenbergii
TCATATTAACAATCACAGGAACGCACGCATATAAATAAATAAATAAATAAATAAATATTATATATATATATATATATATATATATATATTATATATATATATATACATATATTTACCTGTCAACATAAGACAAACCTATTAGAAATTCCAAAACTGCAAAAAGAAAAAAAAAATGAATAATATGAAATGGGCACAAATGTGCATCACAATCCAATCACCGTTTTTCTCCAAATAATCTCACAAAAACAGTCAGAAAAGGTTTACAAAATATTTCTTGAACGGCCTTTTTATTCTTCAATCTTGCTAAACATCTACCATCCTTCTCTGTTGAAGTTGTTCATCAAGTTTTGTTTATGTTGTTAATCATCCTCCTTTTTAAAAGAGCCAGTCCCTCATTACCGCAGTTGTTGATCCTCTCTCTACTGGAGTTATTACCCTTCTCTCTTTTGATAAGAGTTAATCCTGCTAAACTGAACATGTTAATCTGTCTTTCAGGAGCCAATCCCTCTTAACCGAAACTGTTTTCCCTCTTTACTGAGGATGTAATCGCCTGTCAGTAGATACCGTCCCCATTACTATCCTTTGACCCATTAGGGAAATTTACAAGCTAATATGAATAAAGAGGCATAAATCGAAAATATACTTGGCTAAGATGAACTCTTTAATATGAATCCACTTCTAAAATCACGACTTGCACTTGACCTATGGAGATATTCGGGGATGTGAAAGTGTTACAATGCTCTTGTCACATCTAGACATAGAATAATTATCTAAATCATCCGAAGGTGGGGAAGAAGGGGAAGGAAGTCCATTTTTACTTGTCAAGGTGCTAAGGGATGCAAAGAAAAGATAGAAAACTATTATTTCCTATATAATTTATATTGAAAAAATTGACGCGCGAACATAATGGGCGCAATCATATGAACGCACACGCGAGCGCGCGCTCACACACATATATATAAATATATATGCATGTATATCACAAGAGAGAGAGAGAGAGAGAGAGAGAGAGAGAGAGAGAGAGAGACTGACTGGCTCCCCAATTCCTGGCAAGCTCTGGTGTTTACACCCACCATGGATTAGCCGTGTGAGGCATCACCAAGGTCTCCTGTTCCCCTCTCATTTCGAACGATAACAGGAGAAAAACAACTATTTCTTCATCCCTGTGTATTCAAGCAACGGTGTAATGCAAAGAGTGAATAAGGTCGTAAACATGATAACAGAACGGAGGAGGAGAATCGACAAGAGAAAATAACAAAAAATCGTGGGTATTAAATTGTACGGATCAGAGCAGTAAATCCACTGATATTTTTTCTCCATTACATGAGATTTTTCTTTTTAATTACATATACACGAAATGCCAAGATGAATAAAGCAAATCTAACATTACTCACTTCATTCAGCAACCATCAAATAGATGAGGGGCAATGTATATATCATAATATCACGTTTGCAAAAGAGAGATAAAGCTAAAAAGAACCAGCTGTAGACTAAACAAGTATGCTTCAAATGTCCTCAGAATCTTCTACTGAAAACTTCAATTATTTTAACTAAGCAACTACATAATGTTTTAAAACACCAAATGTCACGATGATAGAATGAAATACTAATGGGATATTAAATGAGTTTGCCTCTACAACTGGTTTCGGGGATGTTTATACAATATTACAAAACGAGTACACAGAACTACACATGCAGCCAATACACACACACACACACACACACCATACGTATCACTTTCGACTACATCCACTGACTTGAACACCTGTCAGTAATACTATGTTATTGAATCAAGGCTAGTGACTCATCGTTGCCTGAAAAAAAAAATACTCATGACTGCAGTAATCTCACGAGTCATTACGATGACCGATGGCAAGCCTTTCACTAACTGCATGGAGACGCTGATGATGGCAGCGACAATATGTGGTTATCAAATCTTCCTTCTTCTATGAAAGCAATAACCTTTTTCCCTCTTTATTAAAATACATACGCAACATGACACTTCTTCATAAACGGAGTGCACTTAAACAATGCTAGTGGACCTTACTAAATTGGGCATTGATAAAAATCCCATCATTATATGTAAATAGAGTTTTTGCTGAATAAATATTTTTATCATAAAAAAATAATTCCAGTATATACTACTCTATTCATTCGAGTATAGATTAAAGAAAAATGACTGTTCACTGAACAACAGAGACATGCAGACAAAATTGAGAAAGTCACACAGAATAGAAAAGTTACAACTACCACTCAGCTTCAAAAGGATCTAATACTTCCTAAAGATTTAAGCTACTCACCAAACGTAAGACTGCTCCAATTCTGCGACAAGAGAGAGAATAAGAAAGTTGAACGAATTCTAAGTAACCCAGCTTCGATGACAATACTTCATGACAAAAACAAAAGTTTACCATCAACCATTGGCATATCAATGACATGTTTTATAATGTTGACAAGAAGTTCAACATTCAACTTATCACCATAAAGGCTTTCAAAATAAGCGCTTAAATGTGAGAAAGGAGGATAACCACACACAAAATATTAATATAGCAACCAAACCTTTATTTTTTTCGGATACACAACACACACACAATACATGTTAGTATAGTGAATAAACACTTAGTTTTCAAATTCTCATATTTTATCAAATAACACTCCAATAAATGTCTTCTAGCTCTACTGTAACAGCTTTCAGTGTAATAAAATCGTGTATTTCGTATACCACTTCAGACCAGAAAGACTGGTGCGAAGGGCTCCACCAACAATCGAAATCTGGTTTCCCCTTGCTAATTATATTTCTATGTATATATTTTATTTGTTTTTAATTTTTTAGGAACTCGATGGATAAAGATAACAATTATTGGCAAAAGTGCAGATCGACATATTTGCTTAATACAATTCTCCAACTCCAAAAGATACATGAAACAGAATACGACCAAGTATTTATTTCCAATTTTCCGTGACATTCTGAGAGAGAGAGAGAGAGAGAGAGAGAGAGAGAGAGAGAGAGAGAGAGAGAGAGACTAGCAAACCCGCCCAGATGAGGACGGATTATCTAACTTTCTTCTCTCGGAGAGCAAACAAACCGTTTGCCAGAGAGAGAGAGAGAGAGAGAGAGAGAGAGAGAGAGAGAGAGAGAGAGAGAGAAAATAAGTACCTCACTGGGTTCACAGGTTAAGCAGAATCAACTGCTAAACGTTCACAGGGAAAATACAATTGTTCTAATCTCTTCAGAAGGAAGCACACACAACTGTTCAATCTGAGCTGCGCCTTGTATTTTAACGTACCTTACAAGAAGAGGGCCACTAACACACTTCCGTCAAAAGATGAACCAGTGCAGAATGCAACCCTGGGAGAAGTCATAATGTACCAAAATCTTGAGATTATTTACAAAATGAATTGCATACTAATTCGGAAAGACGACAACATATAAAATGTTAATATAAAATTCGACAAAAGGGCTGAATGCAACTATTATAATGGCAATTATATTTACTTGAATGTACTCATAACGTCCTGCATTTGTAATTCAGGGTTATATCTCGCTACTTCAACTCATAAAGGAATTATTAAGACACACCGTAAAAAAAAAAAGCTGTCCCAAAATTTACAAATTATATATATTCGGCTACGTTTTCAGAGAGAGAGAGAGAGAGAGAGAGAGAGAGAGAGAGAGAGAGAGAGAGAGAGAGAGAGAGAGAGAAATGCATAAAAACCCTTGCTCCTCAGTACCTGAGAGGTTACAGAGTACATGCCATGCGGAAGGAACAAGCCCAGCCCTAAGTGCAGCCAACTTGCATTCACCTTCTGTAAAATCTTGCCGAAGATATGCAAAATAAAAATGTTGACGCCCAGGTTTACAAGTAAGTTCCTTCTTTAATAGTCGCCTTCACTGAAAATGCGACCGGCGCTGCCACAAAAGAAGCACTAATGTTTAAAAATCTTCGATTACCGAAGATTAATTGCTAAAGGTAAAGGATATTACTACATATACAAGGTAATTGAGAAATAAAATTCAAAATGTAAAATACAGGACTATTCCTCAGAAGTAAAAGGTATTTTATAATGAAATCATGGAAAACTAGAAGAAATAACGTAATCACTCCGAACTAAAGAAAAACTAACAGAAACAAAAGACAAATTCTCAGAAAGCAGGAATAAGCTGAGAAACAATTAAGCTCTAGGGAAATAGAGAACAACTCTGCGAACTGCAAGATATTTTTAGAAACAAAAGGTACACTAAAGAAATAATAGATAGCTCAGAACCAATAAGGCCCGAAATATTAGAAGTTCTAAATAATAAAAATTAAATCCTCAGAAATAAAAGAAAGTGTCTAAGAAGACAATTTGGAAGAAATGAAGAAAAAATTCAGCTGAAGAAAAATTTTTCAGAAATAAAATAGAAAACCCTCTGAAGTCTAGGATTAACCAAGAAATAACAGCTACTCTACAAATAAGGGACCTTTACAAACAATAATAACTGTTATTCTGCTTTAAGGACTGCCATCGTACGAGAGGTAGCAAAACCACTAAAAGCGACTATGAGCTCGTTATAAAGTTACATACGACTTACCAGCTAGGCTATGCAACTATAAGACAGAATGGTCTAATCAGCTTTCAAAAATTCGTCTCTGATATGAATAACCAGCTGTAAAAGTGGTTTCTGTGAACATCTCAACTCCAAAAGCAGTATTTCATAATAATAAGTAGTAAGAGCTATCTTAGCAAACACACTGTAAAGTCTAAGAAACTGGAACAGTAATTTCTTCCGGCATTTACGTGATGATAAAAATTTCTAACAACGAGGTTTTGTTCAAATGTTAATGGCAAATTTTCTTATAATCTGCCAGGAAGTAAATGTTTCAGTTTAACACTTAACCTAGCAATGACAAAATGGGGGTGGGCAAACTTCTTGATAAATTTATTTTTTGCAGCTGGCATATAAATAATTCCTTTTCTTTTCTTACTGAAGTAACTGCCAATGGTTGTCCCCGTTGCAATCCGTGTGGTGTGGCTTTGCCAAGCAGCGTTTTGTCAGCTACATCAGCTTTATAATTTCCTACAATATTGCGATGTTTTAACACAACAGACTGGCATCCTAAATGACGACACATGCACTGAGAGTAATGGGAATCTTTAACCTATGAATTTTACTATTATCTGAATCTTAGCTACTAGTATATTATGAAAATCATCGGACGTTAATGTGAAGACTAAAGAAACAGTTGCTCATATAAATACAGTCTAAAGGGCCATTGACTCAGGAAACAAGCCTAAAAGGCCAGCAACTCCTAAGAATCAAGCCTAAAAGCCATTAACTCTTGAAACAAGGCTACAAAGCCATTAATAACATGAAACAGGCTAAATGTCATTGGAAACATAGGGGAAAAACCTAAAATGCCGTGAAATCATATCAAATAGACCTGAAAAGCTACTTACTCATGAAACAAGATGAAAGTCATCAACTCATATGAAACAAGCCTAAAGGAACTTTACTCGAATAAAAAAAGGCATGAAAGGCGATGAATTCATAACACAACCTAAAATGCCTTAAACTCGTAAGGAACAAGCCTGAAAGAGTAAAAAAAAAAAAAAAGGCAAAACAAGCTCTACATAATACATATATTTAAGGAATATATATTTAATGAATATATGTTTAATGGATTACAAAACAAGTATTACATGATATATTTACTAAATGTATAAAACAGAGAAAACTAAGGAGAAAACATTACATACAAATAACAATAATGAAATACAGCGGACAAATTTCTTATAACCTATCATGGACAATGTGTCCATCCCCGCAGTACTAATATGAAAAAAGGTGTGTGTGTGTGTGTGTGTGTGTGTGTGTGTGTGTGTGTGTGTGTGTGTGTGTGTGTGTGTGTGTGAGAGAGAGAGAGAGAGAGAGAGAGAGAGAGAGAGAGAGAGAGAGAGAGAGAGAGAGAATATTGTAAGATAGAAATGGCCCTAAAATCCAAAATTACCAGGATGGAGAAGAATCAACGTGAAAATGGACTTTAAAAACAATAAGAAATAAGAAAATTATAGCAATTAATTGCTGAGGCCCCTTTTACCGAAAAAAGACGGCTCATGCACCAATACAATCTTCCGCGATAATTTCCTAGTCTTTAGAACGTTGCATAGATAAAGACTACGATATTATCAGACTATGGTGCAAACTACGTTGCTTTCTGTAACGGCTATCATAAGAAAAATAAGAAAACATGCCTTTTTGATAAAATAAAAACAGCTGCCAGTATAATTCATTTAGTTATATCATAATAAATGATTAATAATTACGATCACAAAACCACACCTAGTACTTAAAGTCTAATACTCTATGTGATTCATTTTTCACAGAATTCTAACAAGAGCAAACATTTACTAGAACCATGACAAGAGAGTAAAACTTGTTTTCATAAAAGTAATGAAAGGCTCATATGGAAAGGAAAAAAAAACTGCCCCGGATAATCGCAAACGCTGGATCAGGCCTGACTCACCAAGATAATTACAGCACAGGTGAGCACACACACACACACAAAAAAAAAAAAAAAAAAAAATCCACCTTGTGGCCTCTCCCCCCTTCCCCAACATAGCCCAACGTCCCTTCAACCTCGCTTCCTCTTAGTCACAAACGCCAAATCTCAGTCAGCAACTACAGTATCCCGACATCACACCTCCTCCAAAGCAACACTTTTCACTTCTCTTCGTTGGTCAAGGTGTCTTGCTCTGAGCACAGAAAGTACTTCCCTTAATATAGGCTAGTCTGACGAAGTCAAATGAACATCTTCATGATCCATCTTTTGAACGGAATATGTTCAGTAATATGCAAATACCTGTACTACTATTTAAAATGTGGTGACAGCTTTCTTCTTTTGACGATACACTAAGCAATGAAATAGCAGAGAGAGAGAGAGAGAGAGAGAGAGAGAGAGAGAGAGAGAGAGAGAGAGAGAGAGAGAGAGAGAGAGAGAGAGAGAGAGAGAGAGAGATAACTGAAGACCCAATCTCTCCCTTGTGAATTGTGGCTATTTGATAAATTTCTCAAAAGGTTAACAATCGCAGAAATGCATCCCTGTGCGCCTCAGTGCCGATTTAAGATGAAAGATGAGTTTTTAAATTGAACCGGGGTTAACAAAGATGCCTCAGCTGCGAACATAATTAACCCCTTAATGGCACATTTGCATAACTAACCCAATGAGTCCATTAGAGGGGAGATATATAACTGAAGTCATAACGTGGAGCTTTTACATATTTTACTCAAATCCAAGGTTAAAACTGATGTAAAAATTGTAAATGTCATATACTAATTATCATGCCGATAAAAGTACTCATTACCAGTCAGGAATTTAATTTACTGATACTAGGCGACATGCTAAACGTGCTCTCTCTCTCTCTCTCTCTCTCTCTCTCTATCTATATATATATATCTATCTATATATATATATATATATATATATATATATATATATATATATATATATACCATATACTACATACAAATGCAAATATATATGCACATGAAAAATATATAGTACAAACATACACACATATTTATACATATATATAATGTGTACAAACATACACACATATACAGTACATACATATATATAATGTGTGTGTGTATATATATAAATATATATATATATATATATATATATATATATATATATATATATATATATATATATATATATATATATATATATATATATATAAATATATATAAAATACAGTATACAGCTACGGCTACCACTGTCATGCGTAGAGGCTTATCCTGTAAAAGAAAGAGGTATTACTTTACCTGGCATCGGTTATTTTCCTGCGTTCAGCAATTAACAATATTCAACTTAGGCACTCGATACGATAATTGCAGTATATTTGAAAAGCATCATATTAACTTGACAAATTGATTTAAAACCCATTTATAGAACGTGTACACAACACACTAATATAAATATATATATATATATATATATATATATATATATATATATATATATATATATATTATAAGTATATATATATATATATATATATATATATATATATATACTGTATATATATATATATATTATATATAAAATGTATATAATTTGTTGTTTACTAAGTATGACTGATAAAAACTCACAAGCGTATGAGTGACAAAACTATCAAAATTACCCCATGAAAAACTTACTAGTGTATGAGTAAGAAAACTATCATAATTACCCAAAGTGGTGGACATGAGTTGATTTCCATTCTGATCTACACCCTAAGGGGATTGTAACTGAAGTGCACCTGACCAGTCCAGGCTTCGAATTTGCGCTTGTTGGATTAAATGCGGTGTGAGATTGTCGACTTATCCAAGTGGCTGGCAAGAAATGTAAGTTTATTGGGATTTTGCAGTACACATTTCAGTCGAATTCAGGTTTAGTAATCAAAATGGAAATCAACTCATGCCCACCACTTTGGGTAATTATGATAGTTTTTAATGCGTCGATAAAGTGCACTATACAGTATATATATATATATATTTATATATATATATATATATATATATATATATATATATATATATATATATATATATATATATATATATATAGTGCAATTTTATCGACGCATTAAATGATTAACACGAACAAATCCGCTTTCTAAACAAGCAGATATTTGATGACTCCCAACCACTAATACCGCAGCCCACACAATAAAGGGAGAGAGCAAAAGCATTAAATCACCCACTTTCCCAACAGGCGGCATGCTGAATACAATTGATATTGAAAAAAAATTACCGTAATCACTTAATTTTGAACAAAAAATCCAAGTTTTGCTCGAATCTTCAAAAACGTAGTAAAAATACTTTATTCAGGGAATATCATATTACACCTGTAACTGACATCCTATCATGATAGAATTATTCACTGAGTAGAGAAAATTATGGACAGACAGATTTTGATTTGTGCTACATTACCCAATTGCCTAGTGGTGGAATGAAAAGCAAATAAAGCAGTGGCCACTAGCTATCTTGTGAACTACAGTTATCACAAACTTAGTGACCATCAACGTCTAAACACTGAAAATAACAATGCCATTACTCTATAGAAAGGATAAAGCACAAACGTATAACTTATGGCAGATACACTCTTGACAAGGAGAACAGTCACAAGCACCCTCATTATTTTACGAAAAACTTTTGCAGCTAATGACCTCAAGTTATCCGACAACTCAGTAACTTGGCAAAATGTAAAACAGATCCAAGATCAACAGAAAACTTACAATAATATAAGCAGAATTCATTTAAACACGTAAATTAAATGAGTGTAAATAATGATAATTATGAATAAATTATCAAAATCTAAACCTCACTGTCACAACTATTGGGCAACCTCATCCAACATAAACAAAAAACATTCAATACAATTCCTGCTCTCATCTTTTTACAAACAAGAGAAAACTAAAATACACAAACCTATTTTTGTGACGTGGTTTAATCTAATCGCCGAACGAACTAGTGGCGCACCACAAATCCGGTTGACACTTACACAAAAAAAAAAAAAAAAAGTCCTGCACGTTATTCTATCCACACATTACAATGGTGATAACGCATGCCGGATACGCTTTTCCTGCCGTCATGAGATATACGTTTTTCTCAGACAACTAGAAAACCGGATGTGCTCAAAGAATGGCCTTACTAGATTTTATTGCTAGTATGCAAATATAACGTGGAACCAGGGTCATATGCACAGCACAGCTGCTATTACAAAGTGGCGTTAAGGGGAAAAAATGGAAACAAAAGCTTCTAGGCTAGAATGTGTTTCCTTCATTTCTAACGAGCAAATGTGGAGCCTGGGCCGTATGTACTGTATATGGTACAGATGGTATAAGCCGAGGTGTTGATGGAAAGAATAAAATTAAATTAACGGCCTTCAACAATTTTATTTCCAACAGGTAAATGTGGAACCTTGATCTTAAGCACAGACAGTATAAACACAAGCGGTGCCGATGGAGAAATATAAAACAGATAAATGCTTTCCAAAAACAGCTATTTTCTCTTCTTATTTCCAAAACAAATGTAGTATCGGGGTCATTTGTGCGAAAGGTCTAAACACAATAAACACTTGGAAAAAATGTCTTCATACGAATCAAGACCCGAGGCTCATCGTCAATCACTTCTTTCAACAACTAATCTGGCAAAGCGTTGCTTTCAGAAAAACAAATTCATTCAAAATGATAGTAATGGCATGACAAAACTTTTTTTTCTTTATACCCTCCAAACTATTTACATATGATGCACTCATGAATGATGTCAACAGGCATTCAAAATAAAATGCTTGTGACACTCATTTTCAATAATATTTTGACCCAATCATTACTTACAAAATCTGGCATACAAGCTTCCATGGCTTCCTGTTGGGTATGGAGCAAGGCTATCAACTGAATACTGCTAACCTTTAACCTCTACATATTACCTTGAACTAGGTCTCCCTCTGCACACTGGCTTCATTGGTGGAAGATTCATGCCAAATGTAAAACCTCTACCTAGCATAATTCAAAAGTTACGACGCTTAAAAAAAATTAAGCTAAGTGCTCCCAAAGCCAGTAATCCGGGGGGTATAAAAATCAGTGCCTAGATCAGAAGGGTCCCGTAATGAATGAAAGATTTCAAGTTATCAGGCTAGATCAGAAGGGTAAAATCTGCAGTCTGAACTGACGGAGAGCTGATCGCTCCTTTTTTTATTTTTCCCCCCTCTTAAAGGATCTGTCCATCCCTGCCATCACCACCACCACAGTTAACTGACTACCAGGTACATAATTCACATGCTGACTAGACAGAAGCACATTGGGTTTTACGGAATGTATCCAAATAGTTCCGTACTCTCCCACGGTTCGAACCCGGAATCAACTTCTGATGAGGTGACAACACTGCTTCTTAGATCGGAAGCCCCAAGTGAGACAAAGAGAGACAAGGTTGTGGAAGCAATTCCAATTCATCTAAAATAAACAAGGAAACCTATTCAAAGAAACGGCTCTAGCAAAACCCAAAATTCTAGCTGCTAAAGCTTTCAGAGAAAGTCATCCTCTATGAAAATGTACATGTTCACCTGACTCAAGGGACACCTCTTCACAAAATGCATAACCTCGCCTTATCCAATGATAACGTTCAGAAGAAGTTTTCTTTCATAATACTTAAGCATATTTTTCCTTGTAGGAAGTTAAAATGGAGAACCAGGATGGTCGAATATATAAAAAGCCAGAAGTATGTGCCTCAAAATGCAGGGACTCTTTACCTTGTCCTAGTAACGCGTACAACTGCCGCCGCTGTTTCCCAAAATAAAAGTGTTACGCCAATGACCAGAGGACGGAGAGAATGGCCTGAGGGGAGTGGGGAGGGAAGGGGGCTCGGTTAGTAAGCCTGAGGATTGGTAAGAGAAGGAGAATTGACTCGAAAGTCACTGAAGGCAGTTTGGCTGCGAACACACATACACACACCACTCTGAACTGCACAGCGGACGATGATCAATTTCTACATTACATAATACAGTAAATGAATTATCTATCCCGCTTGCCATCTCGACGTCGATGATTGCAGTCTTAAGACACCGGTTTACATGTATGAGTCCTTCAAATATCTATCTGTATTATATAGCTATATGATCAGTAGCGTGATAAACGAAATAAACGCGAGTATAATTCTAACAGCTACAATTAAATAATCTCCCCCAACACAGGGTGAAAGGAGACCAGACATTAATATAACTTTGCATGGCAAAAACCTGACACTATAGTTATTTATTTTAGCTTTAGGAAGTGATAACCTGCAAGTGTATTAAAGTCGTTGGGACATGTTAGCGTTCTACCGTTTCCAATGGCCTTCGCTGTTAGAAATATATAAATATTTGTAAGAATAAAATTTTCTTTTATGATATACTGTCTTAAGCTGATGACTTATAAGTAAAATTTAAATAAAAAAATGAAGCAATATATAATTATAATATATATATATATATATATATATATATATATATATATATATATATATATATATATATATATATATATATATAAATATATAACAAAAAGTATAAGATCAAGCCCTCTTGACTATCAGCAAAAATGTATCACAAGAATTAAGTTAAAGGTTAACTAAGTAATAACAAAAAACCTAAGAAAAAAAAAAAAACCTTTCCAAGACTGTACGGAGGAGTCTTTAGTCTTTAATAAAGTAATCAATATCCATTACTAAAAAGAAATGGATGTACGTTGGTATTTTTTAAAGAAATTCAGTAGCACTTCTGGCAATATGACAACTGTTGTAGAAAGTCACTTACAAAAATTTAACAAAGCAAAACAGAGTATAAATTCCATCCTTTCTGCTGACGAGACAAATAAGAAAGTCAGGGACAAAGACACTATTAAAAGCGAATGTGCTACTAAGATGTCCGCAATTAAAACGTCGTTTCAATCACTTTTCATGATCCAAAGTTGCATCCAAGGTGCTAATAACATGTAAAGGCGACGCTCTTAAAGCAAGTTATGTGGGAGTCAAATTAATTAAAATACAAGTAAATACTGCTATTTTTCACAATCAACGGATTTTCATCTGAGCTCAATAATCTGACATTCTTTTTTATATGAAATATAATAACTTAAAAGAAGTGTTCCAAGCAATTTTCAATTGCCTTCTTTTTTTCTGTTTTTAATGACTACAATTATATATTTACATATATAGGGTGCGGCATAAGTAACGCCCTTCGTTTAAGTGGAATAAAATTAAAGCCTTTTTGATTATCCTTTATTTTTTCGAACATGAATGTATTGCCACAGGTTAATAGATTAATATAATACATTAACAAAATTAATATAATGCTTATTCGGTTTAATAATGCGGCATAAGTAACGCCCTTTTTAATTTTATTTAATATAATGCTTATTCGGTTTAATAATGCGGCATAAGTAACGCCCTTTTTAATTTTATATCTTAAAATGTTTATTATTTTCTTTAATTAATTTGCTAAATCTTCATTTTTTCAGATATTTTATACAACCATGAGATTAACAAAGGAACAGAGAGTAAAAGCAATTCAATTGTACTATCAAAACAATAAAAATGGTGCTGAAACCGCAAGATTGTTATACGCTGAATTTAAATCCCAAGGGTGCAGAGCCGAAATATCATTTGCATTGAACATCATTAAACCGAATAAGCATTATATTAATTTTGTTAATATATTATATTAATCTATTAACCTGTGGCAATACATTCATGTTCGAAAAAATAAAGGATAATCAAAAAGGCTTTAATTTTGTTCCACTTAAAGGGCGTTACTTATGCCGCACCCTTATATGCGTATATTCAGTGTACACAAACACACACATATATATATATATATATATATATATATATATATATATATATATATATATATATATATATATATATATATATATATATATATATATATATATATGTTATATATTTTAGTTATATTATAAACGTACATGTACTCACAGTCTGGTTTCCTCCATGACGTCAGAAGAAACTACCCAGCATGCTTACCTGCAAAAGTAATAACCACAACATGAATGGAGAGAACTGAAATTTTCTTTGAGAAAAAGGTAAGTTCACAGGGAAGCATTACCTTTTATTGTCAGAGAGAGAGAGAGAGAGAGAGAGAGAGAGAGAGAGAGAGAGAGAGAGAGAGATTAAAGTACTCAAAATCATTTTATATATTTCACCAATGTCCTTATTCCCATTAACAGAGGTGAAACCAGGAGGTTTACCCTTCCGGTTATCACAAAATCTTATCGAGATGGATGACGGCATTTGGCGCTCGTCGGTGATCACCCATTCGACTATTGAGCAGATCTAACATTACAGTACTTAACATTGCTGATCGAGCGACCAGCGGCAAATTTACAAGGGATTGTGAAATTTCGGTTGTCGATCTACAGATCAGTTTGTAATATATATATATATTTTATATATATACATGTATATTATATATATGTATGTATATATATATATATATATATATATATATTTTATATATATATATATATATATATATATATATATATATATATATATATATATATATATATATATATATATATATATATATATATATATATATATATAAGGTTTGTGTTTATTCCAAAGTCTGATTTCTAGGAAAACAAGGATGATACGAGAAGTTAGAGCATGAATAGTATATGTAGGACGATGAATCATGAGCTAACGTTCAAATAAATCTGTAAGTGTCTGCATGAAAAGAATATACCTAAAGGTGGTTAAAGTTATGAGGGTAAATGGTAACATACAAAATGGTGCATTTAATGTTGACAAGTAACAAGACAATGGAAGCCGCACATTTCGATTTAAATTTCAGATGGTGAGGCAAGGCAAGAGACGAGTAATAGAGTACGTGAAGCAAAAAAAAGGCAGAAGGCTGAAATGTACAAATGGTTTGTGATGAACTAACTCTCCTGCGGAAGTGAAATGTGGTTGTTGAATTCGAATTTGTAAGTTGATGTTGTAGAGATGGACTGTTTATGTACAATTTGAGGTATAAGAAGAAATAACAGAGTGAAAATCAAGGGAAATATATCAGAAGAAGAGTTAGAGGATGGGTCAATATGTTTTGAGATGGCTTTGTCAAGTGGAAAGAATAGAGGATGGTGAAAAAGGGTACGCAGTTCGTAAGTTTGAGAGGAAGGAGAGGAGGATGACCTAGAAAGGTTGGAGGAACTGGACAGCAAGATGAAGAGATCCAAAAATAAATACTATAAGATGAAGTAGGCCTACAGGGCTCTACGGCTAAAACTGGAGGAACCTCATAAGCCAGTAAGCAAGAGTGGTGCAAGAGAGAAAGGAATGGTGTAGTATATGCATGACCATTCAACGTGCTGCTGGTGAGAATTCTGTTAATGTAAGAAGAGAATTCTGCAGAAGTGTTTTGCAAAAAGGTTCTCACACGATCCAGCAACTTCAATGCGAATGTGGCAGTGGACAACTTGGGGGCGGGGGCATAGCCCGCGTTAGGGGAAACGGGTTGTGACAACAGAAATGTCCACAACGAAGGGTTGAAGAGAAGGGTGTCGTATAATTTCTTGTGCCGAGGGACCTAAATCCTTGACCGTCATCACGTGATAGCCAGAGCTATTCCTCGACCTAGTTCTCTTCTGCCCGAAAAGTAAAGCAGAGAACATTTCCTTCGACGATAGAAAACAAACAGGACAGCCGCTAAGGAAGCACTTTTTGGTTCCTAATACAAAAACTACTTTTAATCTTCGTTGTATTAAATATACCAGCAAAACCCATTCTAAATATATTCCACAAATTCATGCATTCTTCCATCACATTCGGAAAAATACAACTAATTAGATTTTAAATACTCTTATCTAATGAAATGTCTGATTCTTAGCATAGAAATTACATTTCAACTGTTATAATGGCTTACGCAGTACACATCAAACAAAGAATACATCAAATTCCTTAATGATAACCTCACATGAAGAACACAAATTCGATTTCATTTATATAAAAATTCCTTAATGATAACCTCACATGAAGAACACAAATACGATTTTATTTAAAATGATTATTAAAAGTACTGTTCAAAATCACCATTTAATTATCATCAAAGAAATCAATAGAGGTCAAACAACGTGTTTCATATCCACTTCAAATACCTCTCTCTCTCTCTCTCTCTCTCTCTCTCTCTCTCTCTCTCTCTCTCTCTCTCTCTCTCTCTCTCTCTCTTTGCCGCACTGCTGATATGGTTCCCTTCCAATCCCAAGCCCCTGACCTAACTCCAACAATTCATATAAGAATTCTTCCCCTTCCCCCCACAAAGGTCAATTATCCAGACAAAAACCAACTTCCATCCTCGGATAAATGCTCCTTCTAACCTGGCGTTCACGTGTACGATCACCTCCACACTAATTCCCTCTAACACGGAAGCACGCAACACAAATGTTTCGGCTGAAATGCCATCTCACAAGGATGACGGTGAGATATCTATCTATCTATCTATCTATATATATATATATATATATATATATATATATATATATATATAGAGATATAGAGAGAGAGAGAGAGAGAGAGAGAGAGAGAGAGAGAGAGAGAGAATTCACGAAGGAAAGAGAAACAATGGAGTGTTGCAAGTCCTTTCGACTTATAGTCCTTTACTTAGCAGACTATAATTCGAAAGGCCTTGCAGCACTCCACTGTTTCTCTTCCTTCGTGATTTTGTCTTTATTTATATATTCCACACATTCCTTATTTTCGTGATTCCGTTATACACATACATACATACATACATACATACACATACATACATACATACATAATATATATATATATATATATATATATATATATATATATATATATATATATATATATATATATATATATATATATATATATATATATATATATATATATATATATATATATATATATATATGAATAAATACGTGTATGAATAAATACCCTTTTTGCTTTCAAGGTACCTCCAGAGGGTGTATAATAATCATCCGGTTCTCATATAGCTTTTAGGAATGAAAAAATAAAACTGATAGCCTATGAGATGCTCCATCCCGGCTGAAACATATCAAGGTAACTATTTCACTAATTAGGTTAACAGAGGCGCAAAGGGATTTGACGGAACACGCCTAAGGCATTCTGGCTCGTTCTGGATCCGAGCCCGGCAACATCTTACTGGTGAAGCAAGGATCCTAACTGCTGAACCAATGCTACCCACTAAGGGAAATCATTGAACAATAATCTGTCCACCTACAACAAATCCAGAGCTCACTAATCAATGAAAACATATTGCCCGCATTCCCGCTGCTACTCAGCCTCTGACATGCCATAAGTAACGTCAGAACAATGACAACTGGCAACTCACAGTGTTCACATGGACAGTTTCCAACATAGCCCACACACTCTCAGTTGATGTGAATTTTGACGTAGCCTATCGAAAGGAATTCAAGAGTTCTGCTCCATACTCAATTAGCAACATTAATCAACCCCTTCAGCTTCTGGCAAGATTTGTGGCTCAAATGTCAAACCTTAACTAAATGGAACATAAACTAATATTGTAAACGCCTCATCCATTCGTCACCATTAGTCTTATTGTCGTGTTCTTACTACTTCTAACAGAAACGAAAAATTAAACATAGGTGACAATTTCACTGAAAATATTTAAGTACCAAAACTATTAAGTTGAGTATTTTTTTAAAGAGATTAAAAAACAATAATCAATAGCACCATTCTACCATAAATAATTTGACTAAAACCTTTGAATTCGTGGAAACAAAGACTCTTCAAAAAGACCATCCGAGACCACAAACTTCTGTCAAGGCTGCGCAATCCAACCCACAAATGGTTCCCTTTCCCAATAAGTTACATTCCTTGTCGCCATTCACAAGGTCAACCTTTTAGTAAAAATTTCATGTGAATCAAAAATAACTTTTGGCATTATCACACTAATATACAAACTGAACCGTGTGCTATTTGTCACTGGCGATGTGGTGTAGTGACCATATGACCTATGTTCTCAAACCTTGGTCTGTGGCATACCATTAGTACCATGGCTTTCCTTAGTTTTGGGTATGAAACCACTTGCTCGAGGATACTCCCTCTACCAGGAAGCCCCCCCGGCTGAAAAATGGCCCCATAACTCCACTCACTTCTGTAAAGTTCTTTTTCTATCTTCTTCCAATACGTTATTTTAATTTTTCATCACATTCCCTTGCTCTCATCATAATCACAACCGCATTTCCAACTACCAAAACATTCTATCTTTACATTATCTTCAACAACTTATTCATCAAATACCCCTCCTACTTTTACCGTCACACTTATTATCTTAAAACTTGCAGAAATATTGTAATAATCCCTAATTTAATATACATTTCCTCTTTCCCAAGTACACTTTTCGGCATTCTTGTCTAAAATGCACCAGTACCAACCCAACCACCCACTCTCTCCTCCATCCATCCATCTGTCCACACACACGCGCGCACAAACACAAACGCACACACACATATACAATGGACTCGCAGTTGCAGGGTCTATGATTCGATTCCTGGCCTGCCGCCCAGCAGTTGACTCCACTGTCAATGGATAACGGAGTCTCATGAGCCAAGAAAAGGAGCATGGTGCCAGCAACTTCATCCTTGAAACTCGCTGAGAATGGGTAGGCTCTACCCTTCTGGAGCCAGAAACAAATAAAAGGGGGATGTATTAAATAATTAAATAAATTAAAAAATTAAATACATATAAAAAATATATATATATATATATATATATATATATATATATATATATATATATATATATATATATATATATATATCTTTCACTCTTGAATGTCATTCACTGCACTGTCATTCACTGCACTGCTTTCGAGAGAGAGAGAGAGTGAGAGAGAGAGAGAGAGAGAGAGAGAGAGAGAGAGAGAGAGAGAGAGAGAGTGAGTTTCGATAGTGGGTATTTGCCCAGGGGGATAGTAGGGACATAACAGGGGGAGCGAATAATAGGGGTGTGTGTGTGCCCTACGCATGCTGGCAGGACCACGCCGAGAGCGTCTTGTTTGTGGCCAGCTATTTATTGTCATTTTCTCTACTACCTGGCCTCTATCCAACACCTGCGCTCCAGCCCCACTGCTGCTCCTACTACTTCACTAACAGACAGATGCTGAATTCGCACTCTGCAAATGTATTAAAATTTTCTTTCCCTATGTATTAGTTTGTTAAATGTTTAAAACGCCCATTACCAGCCACCTAAGAGTCACCACATGACTGAGCATTATTAGTTTTGATGATGACCAAACACCGATAAGTGTACGGTTGAGAAAGTACTACGACCTGTCAACTGATCTTTCAGCACGTCATGAATTATACTGCAGTATTTATTGTTGACATAAATAATAAATCTAAGGAAAAGGAATATACAGAAAATATTACCATTGTTCAACAAAATTTTACATGTTGGCTTACAATAAGCAAAACAAGATTAAACTGTATTACTATGTAACCTGTAAAAAGGATTTTACAAATTCGAACACTCAATAAGGTTTCAGGTATCAGTCACTAAGTGGTAGATAATGGTATCATATAAGCGCCTACATATAATGGAGAGAGAGAGAGAGAGAGAGAGAGAGAGAGAGAGAGAGAGAGAGAGAGAGAGAGAGAGAGAGAGAGAGAGAGAACCTTGGTGGTCTAGAACTCGAGATCAACTACCAGGGTCACCCATCAATAAAAGACCCAGTTTTAGATTAATTCCTTTTCATTTTCAGTTTATGCTAAAAAGTTAACTTATGTACACTTTCACCACATTTAACAGTGTCGAACATTTTAATCACAACAGTGTCGAATCCTGGTGTAAAATCGAATCAATGCTGCCCGAGTATTTATTTGTTAAACGGATCTACCTAAGTTTCTGAACTCAGGTTTTTTCTGTCAACCCTAGCTAAAGAAAATCCTACAGATGAGTAGAAAAGCCTGATGCACATGGATTTTCTGTAGAAAAGCCTGATGCAAATGGTTTTCCTGTAGAAAAGCCTGATGCAAATGGATTAACGCTGAAACAGCTTTGCTTTACACGTGTAAGCACATGTATATATATCAAGTTAGGAAAAGCAACACTAATTGTAGATGCAGGTGTTATGCAAACCATATCAATAACATGAGAAAACTGATCATGCCATGAATACCACATTACTAAGGCACATAATCTAAACCTATTTGCAATGTGAGAATTTTCTGTGTTACTAACAGACCCTTGCAACACGAGGATCATTCTGTAACACCATACGCAAACACTGTACGTTCAATTACCTTCAGAGAGAGAGAGAGAGAGAGAGAGAGAGAGAGAGAGAGAGAGAGAAACTTTCTGTCAGAGCGCTACCACAAGTATATCACTAAGAAAGAAACATGACGTGCGTAATAGCATATTTTTTGACGGCGTGAAGACTACTATGGGTGGATTGGGCAAACGGTATTTGGGGCCAGAGCTCAGTTTCCTAGGAATCTGGCCTTGTGAAAATTTGCTTCTCATTATCGTGCTACTGTATACATGAAACACAAAACCATCGGAAACAGTACAAGAAACATTCCTTGATGTTAATTACATGCCAAGGCAGAAGTGAAAAAACCATTACTGCTTACAAAGCTAATTTGAATAAAAGAGGAATATTTTCTAGGTAATGAAACATTAACAGACGATAATTATGTTACTGAGGATCTGTATGGATAAATCCACAGACACTTCATATCCACACTTTCAGTTCATCACATAATACCCAACACTGAAAATGTTGTATCTCAGAAGATTTTAAGATGCAGAAAAAAAAAAACAAGCCAAATACCAATTCTAATACCCAACTGGTACAAAACACTTAAAAAAATAATTAGTTGTGAAGACAAACAATCACAAGCTTAATGTGATATTAACTGAACGCTGGGCTTCTTTTAATGAAAAGTTCGTAAGAATCTAACACAAACAGAGAGAGAGAGAGAGAGAGAGAGAGAATTATCCTATGAAAATTCTAAGACCTTTTCAATTCCTTGTAAATGTATACAGAATCGTGTGCACATACTCTCATTAATAAAATTCACATATGGCGGAGCCCTGGGCTTGCTTTTGCAGTCCGTGGCTCGACCACAACTTGGTAATTCGTACCAAAGTAAGCTGAGGTCAGGATTAGGGCAGGGGCTATCAACCCCGTCCCTAGTGACTTGCAAAGTCGGAGGGCTCTACCTCCCGGGCACCACTCAAGAAAAGTAAGTATGTATGTATGTGTATGTACGTACGTACACATACACACATATATATATGGTATATAATGTTTGTATCTGTTTATCTATATAGATAGATAAACACATATATATAAATTTATATATATATATATATATATATATATATATATATATATATATATATATATATATATAGAAATCATCAACACACAATCACGTGTGGAATAGAAATATTTATATATTTCTTTCGTTACCCACTTTAAGTCTTGTATGGCCCAGTGGGTAACGCTTTTTCCACCTGAGAGATTTCGATTATGAGTCAGAAATTTTTATATATATATATATATATATATATATATATATATATATATATATATATATATATATATATATATATCTTCTTCTGCTTTTTCCCATTTTTATAGGACGATACCTTCTTTTGAAGGACATTGATTTGGCGGTGGGGTAGGCCGTAGCCTCGATCGGCTGCCCTGTCTGACATCGCTTAGACCCCGGTAACGAATGTGTGCATGTATTGTACCAAATCCCCAGCCCCTTTCTCCCAGCAGCGAGGAGAACTGGGCGGGTAGGTCGACAGTTCGAGACATGTAAGGTGTCTGTTATGTTTTTAGAAGATGTTGGAGTGGCTTTGTTTATGTGTGTATTAGTCTGTAACACCCATTTGCTTTCAGCAAACCTATCTGTTGATTACATACGTAATCCCGGGGTGTTTACTCGGATAGCAAAGTGTCAGCCTTCTCTGACCAGTCGGCTGCGGGGATTGAACCCTCGCCACAGACTTCTATGAAGTCTGAGGTTGCTGCTTCTACCAACCGAGCCATCGAGGCTCCATATATATATATATATATATATATATATATTATACATTATACATATATACATTTACATACTGATCTCACTAAAACTCAAAGTGTTAAGTGCAAAGTTTAACAGGGTGAAAATTAATCTATCCGTATGAAACCTGACCGACTTCGCCTTACCTACGCATACTAAACAGTTACAGTAATTTGCATCATATACGGTACGATGAAGCACAGTATAAAACGAACATACGAAACTGGCGGTTAAAAACGGTTAACAGCAGGAGGGGCAAGAAGAATAATCCTTCTGCGATTCATGGCGAGTGTGTCCCTTGCACGTCTTGGTTTCCAGACATCAGCAGATCTCGCACACGTGTTATGTCTTACTGGGAAATTGGTACACTAATCGTTTTGCTGTTATTTGGACCAGACTTATTACCTCCTTCCAATCTGTACATTTTAAATATTTCTTTCGAATGAGTGGATCAAGCCTATATACTTGGCTGACATTCATATTCCTGTCACATATTTCTCTATTTACTCGACTAATGTATTCTGGTTTTCAGACCAATGATATGTACTTTTCGCCAAACATTGCGTGAAAAAATTATACCCATACTGTTTACTGTATGGGTACACTATACACTTTTCATTCACTGTTTTCGTTTGTAAAATGGGGCACAGGATTTACTCACTAATTAGTACCTGCAATTATTAACAATCACGATGTAATACAACCAAAATAGTAACTTGCATAAGTCCGTTGGTTATGGACATTCAATGCAACTAAGACAGTTTACTATTTAGGATTTACTAATAAATGATACATTCTAAACACTCATAACAGAGAACTTCCGGAAGCTGGGAGTCCTTTCCGCCCATTTACTTTTCAAGGACAATAGTTCTACTGTAACTTTAATCCCTTGCACTAATTTCTTCGGCCCGTCACTTAAAAACATAACTAGAGGAGGTCTAATTTCACACTTAATTTGACGGCACTGGTTCAAAGGCTTTTCGCCCTACCATCGACCTAGCTCCTCCTTCAGACTAGGATCACATCAAGCTCCGGGTTTTGCAATGCTCTATGCAAAGCCTCGGCTTAGAACACTTTTCTACATCTAGCCTGAGTGTCAGATATAAAAATTCTATGAACACAGAGCAGGAACTGACAACCTTTTTTCAGTTACCTCTCCCATTCACATCTACATCACAGAACATCCAGTATTTTCAGTTTCTGGTCTCTAAATCCGTTCCTGTTTACACGTCTGGTTTGTTTATCCCCTAAGGAGGGAAACCCAATGCCAGTACTACAACAGTTCCTCTTTATATAGGCCTATATATATATATATATATATATATATATATATATATATATATATATGTGTGTGTGTGTGTGTATATATATATATATATATATATATATATATATATATATATATATATATATATATATATATATATATATATATATATATATATATATATATATATATATATTTATATAATATAAATCATGGCTCGGCTTACAAAAAAATAGACAGTGATCACTCCTATAATTACACTTAAAACTAGTGCATCGTGGATGAGCCACCTGTGTAGAAACTTACTCAACACTAGCCGCTTCATACAACTACAAAGAATGCTCACCAGCCGCACATCGAGCTTCCTAGACGCACTGCACTATTCACCTCTATCTTGTACAAACACACACATTCACTTCTTTGATGTTAAGGTCACTTCTCCTAATACTTGTTCTGTATTCACTTTTCACCAACCTATCATTCTCCATTCTTTCCAGATGACTAAACCTTCAGAGAACACTGTAATTTCCCCACTCTTACGTTATCTCCACATTTTTCACCTTTCAATTCTTTTTATGCCACAAATACAGCGTGAAAACGTTACCTCTACAGCTTCCACGTCCTCTCTTTCATTTGTATCCAGCATCAACACTTCACTTCCAAAGAGAACACATCCATATCCAGACTAAGTTTCCTCCCAGTCTCATGCACACATCCTACTACCATTCTTGCTTATCCTACTTTGTGGCTCACCTTTTCTCTCATCACACAATCATCCAAAGTATTTACTCCCACATGCTTTCATTCTCTCATCTTTCACCGTCCATAATAAATTCACTGTTCCATTTTCCTGATTCTCATTTACCATTATAACTATACTCTTGCTCACATTTACTCTCAATTTTCTCCTCTTGCAAAAACCTCTAATAACCGCTGCGTTTCTTTTTCCTATCACCAATCAGTATTGTAAAGTCTGTGTCATTCAGACTTGTCACACTCACTTACCACCTACATCTATTGACTTTCTTCTGACTTCTCTTACCGCTCAATCCACGAATATGTTAAACAGCCATAGATAGATATAATATAGAATTTAGGCCGAAGGCCAAGCGCTGGCAACTATGAGGCCATTCAGCGCTGAAACGAAAATTGACAGTAAAAATGTCTGAAAGGTGAATTGGGGGAAAACCCCGTAGTTGCACTATTTATCACTTGTTAAGAGAGGATGGAAAGCAAGATGGAATAAAAAATATGAATGGAGGTACTGTAAGAGGAATGAAAGAGGTTGCAGCTATAGGGGCCGAAGGGAGACTACAAAGAACCTCAAGTAGTGTCTACAGTGTGCTGCATGAGATGCACTAGCGGCACTACCCTAACACCCCGGGGGTAAACATCCATGGAAACATTACTCACCCTTGACTCTGCTTGTTTTTTTTATTTTTTATTTATTTATTTATTTATTTATTTTTTACATTATACCAGTTACTCTCCCACTTATAAACCCCAAGGCATAAACGTCTCAACTTTATTACAAGAACTTTTTATCGCTCTCAGCAACTTACCCTCCAAACCATACATCTGCAATACCCTCCACATTCCCTCTCTATCCGGTCGACGTATGCCATAAACAGCTTTTTCTATTTACTTTCAAGCTTCTCACAGAGATCAATCATAGACACCTGAACATCATTGTCTAAACCCACATCATCAGTCTTACTTCCTCAATCAAAATCCTACCATAACCCTTCAGTTGTATAATAAGCAAAGTTACGCTCCTATAGAGTAATTCTTAGTCCCCTCTGTCACCTTTACCCTTATGCAAAAGAACAATTTTCCCTCTCACCCATTCCGTTGGAGACTATCCCTCATCCAGAAATATATCACACACCTAGTAAGCCACTCAACATTTTCCAGCCTCTTGCTTGCCGTCCTTACTTCCTCCACAATACTTCCACAAGAATTCTCAAACTTACCCTTACACCTCCCACTCTTTGCGTCATTCATCTCTTCTCTTTTACCTTCTACATTCAACAAACCCTCAAAGAGCAACCTTTCTCCTCCCTAAATCCTTGCTCGCATCCCAACTGTTTTTTTTCTTTTTTAATTACATGCCTACTTTTTCTCCCTCATCTTGACAAACCTTATGTATCCTTTTGTCTTGCAATTGCACCTCATTTTTTCCCTTTTAATAAACTCCTTGTTCCTCCTCCCGCAACTTACTGCTCTGGTTCCCTCTTCCCAACACTTCACTTCATATTGACTCCATAACCGCATCCTTGAATTTTACAGCACTGATTCAAACTCTCCAACAAACTCTTTCAATCATTCTTTTCCTTTCTTGGCCCTTACTCAACTTTTTCTCTTGCCACGTTCAATAACACCCATTCAAATCTTACACTAGCACTCCGTACTCTTTCACCTGTTTCCATTCTCTCATTCTTAGCCCCACAGCTTTCAGACCCTCCAGGCACAATCACCCTTTGTCCTTCCATTCCTGCACACACACACACACACACACCTTTGTCTCTAAGCCCCAAACATCCAGCTTCTTTCCTTTAAATCAGTTATCTTACATTAATCTTCATCGTCACCAAAACTGTTCACCTGCACGACTGCGAGATGTATCATCCATTTACACTTTTTTTTTTGCAAATAAATAAAAGATATGGTCTGTAACCACATGCCTCGAACCATTTGGTGACTTTTTACACCATGCAGGGCAATAAGAATGCTACAACTTCCCAGAATTTTACTGGAGTGATAATATGACTGTCACTGGCCTCATGTAAAAAGGCTCACTTGCCATTTAATAGTATTTCCTCAAACAAAATCCAAAAACCGAAAAATATGAGGCACCCTTGCCGATTTAGTTATTTTAGGTTGTCTACTGCAAAAGTCTACCCGATGAAAGCTGTAACGTATGCAATAAGTATTACGAATAAACACATAAACTTCATGTGTACATACATAAACTTCATGTGTACACGCACACGCGCGCACACATACACAAACACATATAAATATGTATGTATACATATGCATGCATATACAGCAGAGCTAGATGTGTGTTAGGGGGTTTTACAGGATGCTGATAAACCTTATGCGTAGATGTATGAAAGTGGCAGTCACCGTTGCGCTGATTTTAATCTGAATTACCCCAGTCAGAGAAATGGCTTACTGTTGAAATTATATACATACAATATATATATATATATATATATATATATATATATATATATATATATATATATATATATATATATATATATATATATATATATTATATATATATATATATATATATATATATATATATATATATATATATATAATTCCAGAACCTTTCATCGTGTATACCTACGAAAGCTGAGTAATCCAGTGTGCTAACACTTCCTAAAAACAGCAAAATGACCAAACAACACCTGCCCAATACCTCACAAACAATCGTACCCAAGAGGAAAATACCTGTAAGCCACCTTTCAGGTCAACTAGAAATAGACAGAGAGGGGGTGTGACAAGGAAGGAGGAGGGGGGGGGCATCGGTTGCAACAGCAATCACAGGGTGCCGTCCACACTATGATACGTCTGAACACCTGTCTTCGTATAGTCAATATTCACGTGATAGCCATTTCTTCAAAGGAGCTTACTCTCTTGTGTTCTGTAACCATTATAATTAACGGAAATCCACAAATAAATAACTAACGATTAGAATTTATTTAGCCGAATACAACAAAACTTTAGCACAGTCTAACTCTAAGCCTACGACCAGTTATTGGATAAAGAAGTTTGAGCCACTGGTTTCTATCGTGAACTGTTTCAACCACTCACTTTTGTATAGTAATAGGTTTGAGCCACTAGCCTTCATGTCCACAGGGCATGATATCTAAATTCTTAAGAAATCAGACAAATGCACTTCTGTAGAATTCATCACAATAAAGACAAATTTTTGTATGAGAATTTTATGAGGGTCAAGTACATTATACCTGTGATCCAACATTTATACAGATTTCATGTACCGGTATTCATCGGAAGAGATTGCTGAAAGCAGACAGGCACAAGCAAATGAAAGGCCTTAGTGTGACAGTTAAGAGATAGTGATGAGGAGGGCTCCGTCTCTCGGTAGTGAGAGCAAATTTCCCAGAAATGC
Organism: Macrobrachium rosenbergii; assembly: GCF_040412425.1. Classification (NCBI taxonomy): domain Eukaryota; kingdom Metazoa; phylum Arthropoda; class Malacostraca; order Decapoda; family Palaemonidae; genus Macrobrachium; species Macrobrachium rosenbergii. The sequence goes on from NC_089746.1 coordinate 28,411,044, forward strand.
TTCCCCAGCACCTCCACAATTCTCCCACCACCCACCCACCCCCCCGCCTCTCCTCCTCCAACCGCACCACCACCACCCACCACCAATGCAACCCGGTAACCCGTTTTCCTCTTAGCGTTTTCTGTTACACTTTTGCCAAGGGATTTTGAAAAGCAAACCTTAGTATTCTGTCGCCAATCGAAACAGAAAAAACAGAACAACAGAGCAATAGCCAACGTTAAAACTTGACAATTCAGCACGCAGCTGATGACCACACTGACAACAGGTTTATAAAGCAAATCAGAAATATCTGAACATCGTAAGAAACCAAAGACTTATAAAACAGTCAGTTTTCTAGTTGCACTATAGATTTATTAAGACATCACGCGTCACAACGTAAAATCGGCAGTATCGGAAGGAAATACACCTTAGGAAAAGGCAGCAACAATGCACTCTGGAAATCTGCAACTACCAAATCTAATTTTTACATGATAGCAACCTTGAATTATAATCTCGCTATTTTCAAGAATAATCAAGAGCGGAATTACACACTCACAAGGTACTACAGACGTCAGCAAAATGCAGTCATTCCGGTCAGTACTTGGATGGGTAACCACCGAAAAATGCCATGGCAACCTCTAATTAACATTTTAGTTGATAAACCGAAATAACAGCCCGAACCTGGGTTCGGCAAAATTGCAAAAGAAATATATATATATATATATATATATATATATATATATATATATATATATATATATATATATATATATATATATATATATATATATGTATGTATGTATGTATGTATGTATGTATGTATATCACAGGGTTTAACGTTGAATTGTTCCCGTGATGAACCTGGGTTCGGCATATTTCGCAAAAGAAAAACATCAGCTGGCCGGCCAGTCAGAACAGCACCAAACGTATTTACAAGTGATAAACACGCGGTGCATTCTTTTCACCTCTTGCTTCTCGGTATTGTCTTTTCAGCTTCTGGACACTGTTCAAGGAATCTCAAGAATGTTGCTCAAGTGCCGTATACAACTTCTGAGAGAGACGAATTTTTCCAAGAATACGCCCACCTTTCCTACCAAGACTTCCAGAACTCGATAAACGCCTAATAAGCAACTGTCACTCTAATGCATCTTAGTGATTAAGGCCCTTCCTTCTCCCTTCCTTTTCCCTCTTTCTTGTCTTCTTCGGGCCTGGGCTAGAAAAAGGATTAAGTCGTCCGTCCCGTTGACCGTTGCTCAAAAGAAATAAACATAAATCGGTCACACCGGCAACAATAAACAGGTATGAATCGATAGTTTATCATGTCAAGTTGGTAAATTTTATGACCTTTAAAGTCTTACACACATCAACATTTTCTTTTGAATTTCAAAGAAACGGAAGAGACAGGATTACAGGCGTTTATCCCCACTTCACTACCTGCTGCTACCGTAATCACTGATGTTAAATGTGGGTTCCAATGTCCGTAGATCTCCTAAAGTAAATTTCCCTCTTCCGATTCCAGGCATTATGGCTACTATCGACTATTACTACTTCTACTGGTAACACGAATAATACTCCTTTTTATCAATGGTAGAATTATTATTATTAAGTTGAATGTCCAAATTACATTCATATCAATATCGTTATCTAGGTCTGGGCTGACTGATAACAAAGTACAATAAAATGAAATAAATAACATTGAAGGAAATGTGCTCAATCCCGGAGGAAGCAACCGACTCAACCACTGAAGAATGAAAACTGTTCGTGGGAAACAAACCACAGGAAGAAATTCAATTTTTCGACAGCTTTACCGAACCGTGAAATCTTCAGATCACTTATGTTACGGTAAAATGACGAGTGGTAATCTGATTAGGATTACATACAACAAAAATGATACGAAAAAAAATCAAAACTTACAGCTACCTAGCAGCAGGTACAAACGGGGTGTAAATATGACACACAAGAGGAGGGCACTTCGAAGACAAACTGCCTTTGAGCCCTAAAGAAAGCATAATTCCTAACAGGTTTAAGAGGGCAAAAAATGCTTTTAAATAAAGAATGAAAAAAAATAATATTTAAGGAACTGACTCGAAGAGAATGAAATTATAGAAAGAAAAACTACAGAAAAATTCCCCTGCCAAAAGACTGAGACGAAAATATAGGTGATCTGAATAAAGGCAAATACCACCTTCAAAATTATATGAGTTCTAATTACTGACAGCGCTCATATAGTAAACCAAGTAATATTTGAGGGAAATCAAAACTGAAGGACTTCACTTTACAATGACATCCCTAGTCAGTACGCAAGCCACCTTCATTCACTGGTATCACACGCCTGATACTTATAACGGAATAGTTAATCCCCTTATCACTTCTTTGCGTGGGAATCTTATATCACACGTAATGAAGAGGAAAAACAAATAAATAAACACGTATATACACAGTGATTGGGCCTAAATAAGCTAAGACAGCTCGCCATGCTTGAATGTGTTAATCCTTCCAAACCACACACAGACACAAAACAATCCGGCAGTCACAACACATCTTCTAATTAATCGATAAAATTCAAGTCTTTGGGCGCCTAATTTTTAGCACCCAACCGCAGTGAACGTCACGTGACTTGACAAAGCCTGAAACTTGGCAGCACAAACCTCAGTGAAGAACCAACCAACCTTTAATCAGAAACCTTGAACACTATTGTAACGAATGGATGTGAGGACATCCAAAATTTTTTTAAGGCATTCACATTAGCCGCTTACAAGATTTTAAAAAAATGGATACATACGACGAAAAATTCAAATGCCTATTAATCAGTAAAACATTTTACGTTATACAATCTGCACACCATTTCGCAAATATGAAGAACAGGATCTTTACGCATACCGAGCTCCCTTGCATTAAAACTTGTAGGCCGTTTCTTTCGGATGAAATAGACTCTCTGGGAGGAAAAAATAGTGGGCCTCTTTCAGCAGTAAAGGACAGCCGTACAAAAACCCTAATGATTTTTTCTAGCCCAGGCCCCCAGAAAACAGGAGAGAGATAAAGGAAGAAGAAGACAGAGTTCAACAACGAAAAAAGCAACTGACCTTCGGCCTCTTGAAAAAGAATGGCCACAAGGTTGTAAGTCAGGAAGAGTAAGAACAGGTAAAGAATTCCAATGCTTGGTAAGAGAGAAAACAAAAAACAGTCACTGAACGTATTAATCTGAATACTACGGATCTTAAAAATTTTTTAAATAAATAAAATTCGCTGACCACGGTAGTCTGTCTGGGTAAGCAGTTGCAGTCAAGTTCGTTCCGGCCTGACAGAGAGAGAGAGAGAGAGAGAGAGAGAGAGAGAGAGAGAGAGAGAGAGAGAGAGAGAGAGAGAGAATGAAGCAGCAATTATTAGGCAAACTCATATTAGTTTTTGACACGAATCTGAAAAGATCACATTATCATATACCGTTCATTCCTAGGCCAATGCAAAATTACTTTCTTAATTAGTCTTCAACAAAATGAGAAAAACTGAACACGAGTACAAAAAAACGAATACACCTTTGATCTCATATATTTTCCCGGTATTACTCCACACTATAAGCTCTCTACGGAAATGTTTCCTTGAGCCTACAGTCCATAACAGGGACTTGATGTAAAACGTTTCCCTTGATTATTTGCTCTATAAAGATAGATTTAGAAAATATCTCAACTTCGAATTATTAAAACACTTCTTTAAAAATTATATACTGTTTCCATTCATTATCATCGAATCTACAACGAGAAGCAACTGAAAATGTGCAACGGTATCAAGTATCATACAAAAATGACACCACAATTCGAGCTGGGGGTCACACTGGACCCTGGGTTATATGACAATGTGGCTGCTCCTTCCTTCAGCATATCATTTCTAAAACAAAAATCTTAAAAGAACTTTTTTAATAATCCTTTCAAAGATCTAAAGCGTCTCAACAGAGGCCAGTAAATTTGACGGCAGAGGAATGAAAATCCTTAAGTATAGCCTATATAAAATCTTGAAATAAAATTTCATATGAAAACAAGCTTTAATCTGAGATATAAATTACATACAATAATGAATGAAAAGAACAACAACAAAAACAGTACAAACATTTCAGCCAGTTATGAGAGGGTACAACTGACTAGAGGCTGAAGTGAGTGTTGGATTCAATGTTTTTCAAGAAGATACTTCATCAACAGCAGCAGTTTATGCAACTGGAAGGTAGCCTGAAGGAATAAACACGTCAACCTTCAACAGAACGTGATGACCCAGGGAAAGATTCCGAGAAGGATAAATGCTGGATTTGTTGTTAAGAAAAAAAATTGCAGTGCAGGAGCCCGTTCATCCATATGCTCCTTGAGTTAGCTATATATGACAAGTGAAGAGTTCAATCTTTTCACAAAGAGCAAGCTACAGATTCATTATGCCAGAAGAGACATGGAAAGTTGATTTACTAATCAGGTGGGACTCGGGCGCAAACACCCTTGAATACAATACCTCCCCTAAAAACATTTGCAAATGTATAAACTGGAGTAAAACATTCTTCTGTACATGAATACAGCATTACATTACTATGAACAAAAATAAAGTACTGTATGTGTATTAAAAGCTGTTAAACAATAGGAAAGTTACTGTAGTAAAGATTACATCTTTCATGTAACTTCTTTTCACCCACATTTCGGTCTATAACATATTACTGGTAATAAGATATGCTAATGTATTTCTGTGTTGATAGTAGTTGCCATCCCAATTTCTGTTAATCAACCAATTGTCTTAAGCAGCATGTATAGGACAAAGAAGGTACTTGTTCATTTGTATAAATTTCTATCAACACTGGCTATGACGTCGAGTTGTGGGAATTTGTCCATTAAACAATTATTCATGAGACATTGAAGTGAGTGATACCAATAAGGAATGGCAAATGTAACCAAGATACTGTCATGTTTACCCAAGTATCCTAACTTTCCTCCTCTTCTTGGTTATGGTCTGACCTGAGATTTTGTCCCCTAAATATAAAAATTCTCATAATAAAATTCATTATTTGGATGCTTATCTGTTAAAGATAGCTTACTTCTTCACACCGGTCAAATGCTGTTGGAATTCACAAAAGAGGAACATTTGGCTCGCCCGGATGGACTGTCTAGTTCACCTGTTCTCCACCAGGTGGTTTTTGAATATTTAGTTCTTGTTAGCATTTTTCCTGACAGCCCACTAAGTTGTGGGGGAGGCTGGGCAGGCTGTATTTTAAGAACAGTAGGTCCAAATATGATAAATTTTTAAGTAATTTGTATTTTTCCTAACATACAAACCTGAGGTCTTTACATAGGGGATTTACTTTCAGCGCAAGCTGAAGCCAGCCGTTTAACTAAGGTGGATGTTGGTAGATGGCTTACTGAAGGTAGGGGAGGATCCCCTCCATCCAGCTGGTATGCATTCACTTTACCTTTTTGGCTCAGGAAGCCGAATGAGTGGTGGCTAGAGGTGGGGAATTTATGTAAAGGCCTCAGGTTCGTATGTTTGGAAAAATACAAATTACTTAAAAATTTGGCATTTGTTCCTACAGGTACACAAACCCTTGGTCTTTACACAGGGGAGACTTACTTCTTGGTGGGAGGATTCTGAGCAAATCTCTAAACTGACTGGTAGTTTGCCTCACTGGGGGCTCTTTCCTGGTCATGTAAAAGCAAAGGAAGGCGACCATGCTTCTAGTCTGTTGATCATGTGTGATGTTCAACTGCCAGACTTCTGGGCCTTTCGAATAAATGGAATGTAACGTCACTGATTCGAAGATAGGCTTGGATGAACCCATACTGTCAGGGACAATAAAGCTGAAGATAACCATTAGGTCTGTTCACTGTCAGTCCCTTTCTCCCCTTGCTAGGGAGAAGGTACGAGTTGCATCTTTTAATCCAAAAAGAGCAAGATTATAGACAGGATACTCAGTCATCCAGAACACCTGCATGCACACCCATCCAGCACGTGACAGCTTGCTAATCGTTCCTTAGAAAGGTATAAATTATAAAGTAGGAAGCCAGTCCCACATACACATCCACTCTTTTGCAGCCATACACCTTAGGTGAGCAGCCACCACAGAACCCAAGGAAAAGAGTCAGAAGATCTATGGGCTACATCCCAAAGGTAAAAAGGAGGCTAATGCGGTCTGTCGTGCCCTCATTCCCGTCCTTAGTACCTGTCCAACAGGTTCTTCCTGAATGCTAAGGGCAGACCAATGCCCCTGACCTTATGAAATCTCGCCTGGAACCTATTGTTGTCCACCACGTCAGCTGTGGAGCACGTCCATTTTAATCATTACACAAAATCAAAAGAAATGGCACTCTTGGACACCACTTCTTGGCCAAGCCAGAACTAATAAATTGTCGGCACTTAGTTTGGAGGTGAAATCCATAAGTGGTTATGCAAAAGGCCTTTGGGTACTTGGTAGCCTTTAGGATCCTTAGAAATGGAATGCTCATACACTGTTGATCACCCAGCGAATCAGGCAGAACAACGGGAAGACGTAAGCCCAAGACTTGAGTCATGGATTTGAAAGATGTCTCCTAGACTCCAAAGTCTTCATTGGGCAAGTCGGTAGAGCTGTGGCCTAGCACTCGGTAGGCCGGAGTTTGACTCTCCAGCTGGCTGATGAAGAGTTACAGGAATTTATTTCTGGTGATAGAAATTCATTTCTCGCTATAATGTGGTTCGGATTCCACAATAAGCTGTAGGTCCTGTTGCTAAGTAACCAGTTGGTTCTTAGCCACGTAAAATAAGTCTAATCCTTCGGGCCAGCCCTAGGAGAGCTGTTAATCAGCTCAGTGGTCTGGTAAAACTAAGGTATACTTTTTTTCCTAGATGCCAACAGCATCTGGAGTTCCCAGGAGGTGACCTATCCAAGTACTGACCACACTTATTCTTCCTAAACTTCACTGATTGGACAACAAGCGATGTTTTCAATGTGGTATGGTCCTTGGCTTTTATGCCCATGGTCCAGAAAGACACAGCCAAACAGTAACAGCTTCGGTGTGTGGAGACTGAAGGACTAACACGACTGTTTCCCAAGATCAAACAATCCCTCGAAACGTTGAGGTGTCAGGAATGATTGTCGCTAACACCGACCTTAGTGACCGAGTCACCGAACTTGTCTGTCATACATCCATCTTCCTTGGAATACGTCTGGTTGACCGCTGTGCTGAGTGTGCTACTGCGAATCCGTGCATCTGCATCATCAGCTCAAGAGATGAAAGAACACTAGCTGCCCTCTTGTTGATTATGGAACTACCGTGGTACCGTTCCATAAAAACACCATGGAATGCCTATCCTTGGATCCTGAGGCTTGAAGAGCTATGATGATTCAGGATATTGAGGTGCAGATTAGGTCAGGTTAGGCTAGGCTAGGTTGGGTTAAGTACCCAACCTAACCTAACCTAACCCACCCTAGCTCTTTGAAGTGCACGTGACTACCTTCTGGTTGATGCTATGAGGCAAGAAGTTCCTTTGAAGTGCAGGTTGTTCACCTTCTGGATTAGTTGAGGCCATTGAGGCTAACCTAACCTAACCTCTTGATTGCAGGTGACAGCTTTTGGTTGATGCCTTGAGGCATGAAGTATCTCCAGAGGGAAATCATATAACAACACTCCGAGGAGATAACAGGCTATTGATTGCAGATTAGGTCAGGTTAGGCTAGGCATTGGGTTAAGACCCAACCTAACCTAACCTAACCCACCCTAGCTCTTTGAAGTGCACGTGACTACCTTCTGGTTGATGCTATGAGGCAAGAAGTTCCAGGATATTGAAGTGCAGGTTAGTTCAGGATAAGCTAGGATTAGTTAGGCTAGGCTACATTAAGTTAAGTACCTAACCTAACCTAACCTCTTGATGTGCAGGTGACAGCCTTTTGGTTGATGCCTTGAGGCATGAAGTATCTCCAGAGGGAAATCATATAACAACACTCCGAGGAGATAACTGTCGTCTAACCATTGGGCTAAGTCCTGTCTCACTTCTCTGAGAGAGGAAGGGAAGGAATGCAGATACCTTTGTTGAAGACCAGGACCCCTTCAATCTGCATGAAGTGAATGGAGGAAGAGAAACTGCCCAAGAAGAACCAGCCTCCCCTGTGACAACAGGTAACCAAGCAGGGCTTGCAACTGCCGAACTGGTTGCCCCTGCCGAGACAAGGACAACCTTGCTGCTGTATCTGTTAGCCTTGCAGATACTTATTCTTGCTTGGGTGAGAGTTCGGACTTCTCTGGAACACGCAACTCCTAAGGTGCAATGAAATCCGAGAAGTCTGTCCTGTACTAGAGACACTTAAACATCAGGAGACGTATCTTGAACAAACGTGTCCTAGTCGAAGCCAAGGTGAAGAACCAAATGAAAAAAGTTTGGGAGAGGTTGGAAGCATACAAAAGAGATAGGCATGGACCCGTCTGCTCTGAAGAGGAATGAAGTCTCCCTGGAAATAATGTAGAAAAATTTACAGAAGAGTTGATGGCTAGGTACTGTATTCGGAAATATTCGTCCTTAAAACACAATGAAGGAACCATGTACGGAACGTTTCGTTTTTGTCTTGAACCAAAGCTGTTGAAATGGGTGAGGGAAGAAAAAGATCTATGACTGATTTCTAATTACCCATTACCTTCTCTACAAGAGAGGGATGATTGTAGAAATCAGGAACTGGAATGTACAATTTCCACAATGTATTCATACAGTATAACCTTTAACTTCCCTGCAGAGGACACTTAAACATGCCAGAATGAACTTGTGGACATGGACTGGATGGTTAATGAGGAGTGGTAGGAACTCAAAGGAAGTTGATATCCTACCGAAAGATGCAGCGCATGTTCCAGGTTTATGTCGCCAGTCCAACGGAAGACTGAAACTTTAATACGGCTCCAAAATGGCAGAATAGTCAACATTTGGAGATTTTTTTAATGAAAAGCTCAATCAAAATGCAGGTTACCGCCATTTTCAAGACACCCAAAAGATTAAAAGTAAGATCTTACAAATTTCAACAATGTCTCGGGTTATGGCGTTTTTCCGTTTACATCTCAGCGTAGGAACGGAACCACTGAAGTAACCCGGGGACTGCCTGTACCTAGATTTCAGTCACCGAAAATGATCCTCAAGTCTAACTGCACTCCCCACCAGTCGACATTACAACTGAGTCATCGGGATAGGCCAAGGGAACCAGAGAGGGAGGTGTAGAATACATTTGAGCTGATCCGAAGACCAAAGATTTGACAGTAGATGAAGGCCATGGACAATCTGTGGAAAGAGACATTATATAGGTCCCGAAGAACGGTTGTATAACAGGACCATAAAAAAAGCTGCTTTGAGAGAAGTGCTCCCGGCCATGTGAACAGGCTGGGGTAATCTCCTGTAGGTTGGGAACGGTCTCAGTCAGGCAAGGAAGGCCGAAGCTGCCCCTCAGACACGATGACAGAAACAGTCTCGATCAGGCAAAGTCGGCCGAAGCTGTCCTTCAGACACAACGTCATCTCCCGCAGGGCCATCGGTTCATCTTCTTGTGGCTGTGACCTATGTCTTCATCCTATGAAAAGCACCTGTTGAATAAGACATTGTGAGTGCCATGAGCAAGCTCCATACAGTAGTCCCTCAGTTATCTATTTCCACCATATCTGGAACTTGACGCTTTTCAGAGGGTCCCCAGTGCCACAATACTGTATACTATATTTCCATGCATGTACGGCACACTTTCCTTAAAAAAAAAAAAAAAATCTCAGAAAATCACCCAGAAAATCACTCAAGGTCAGGCTTTGGGTAGGTTTGGGCTAATGGCAAGAGAAAGTTTCAGTGTTGTGGTAAGTCTACTGGTACTGTAAACAAACTCCAAACCCCTTACAAATTCCTTGAGAATAATTAGGAACTATAGTAATTATAGTAATAAATCTTAAACAAACATATTTCAGTCACTATGACAGCTTCATAAACTATGACAGCAACAGCAATAGAGTCTGATAATATTACAGGTGATAACTGACAACTTTACTGTTGTGCTGGTTGATAGTGGTTAATGTAATTAACCTTTTCATAGCTGCACACATCCTATAATGAACAACCATGGCTTAAGAGCAGTAACAGGAGTATCACATGTTAATCATAATTTCACACTATGATACTTGAAAGTATTTTGTGGGAAAACATTAAAACCATTTGAAAGGGACATAAAAGACTATATGGCAACACTTAACTAAGGGTAGGAGGGAGAACAATCTTCCTTGAGAACTCTTGGGGGAATATACTATATCTCTTCCTCCCATTACATCTTGTACATATTTGTCCATAAATATACTCAAGAATTGTTGCTGGTTTTAGTTCTTATTTTTTACAATATGTGAGATGTAGTTGTAATTTTTCGAAATAAAGTAAAAAAAAAAAATTTTAGAAAGAATATGTATAACTCACTAAAAGGTACTACATCTCCACATCCCATACATCTCACAAGTATTTGTCCATAAATATACATAGAGACTGTTGCTAGTTTTAGTTCTTATCTTTTATATTTATTGAGCTCTAATTGTAATTCTGTTTACTCTCTAACAGTCATCGTCTGCTACTGTCCATCTGTCCCTCCTTACCTGCTTGAATGCAATCCTTGTGTCAACTAAACACTAAATAAAGCCTTCTTCTGGGAAGGTGAGAAAGAGTAAGTGGGTCTTTGCCTTCTTGAGAGCTTTCGAAACTGTTACAGTAGTGACTTAGAAGCACTTTTTCATTTGATACATCATCTGGGAAGGTGAGCCAGAGATGGGTAGAGACTTGGGTAGGTGTGTGGGTGGGTCACTTTGTCATTCTTGTCATTAGAGCTTTTTCATGGCTGACAACTGTTCACAGTACCAGTGACTTTTAGAAGCACTTTTTCATTTGATACATCATCTGCGATGCTTTTCCATCAATAAGTGGCTTTTGCTGTGGCACCTGCAGCATTGCAGGTGTTGTTATTGCACCTCCTCCACTTTGAATAGCCAGCTGGTTGATGGATGGCATGCATCATGAGCACAAATACATCAGGACAAGGCACAGGACAACCTCCAGGGTATGACAGGTGGGAAGTAAGACATCCAGAGATCACTTCAAGGTGAGGTGTGTGGGTGGGAAATCACTTGAGTTTATGTAAATTTAAGTCTGCAGGTCTGCATGGGGTTATGAACTTGAAAAAGTGGAAGCTGGTTCATTAGATGTCTTACCTTAGTTTTTTTTGTTTTTTTTTTGAGCTGCCGTTTTTCTTTTCATGGTCTGGAGGGCAGAGATATACATCATGATAACATCATAAATACTTCCTTCTTCCATTAATGAAGGCTGAATTCAGAGTACCAATGGTGACCATTTGTAGCAAAATAGACATCACTGCCATTTTTCAGGCATGTCATCGGGTTTTCTGGTTTGTCGTCTGCAGCTGAGGGCTGTCTTTATGGAACGTATGTTTGGTATTTTTTTCTGCCTGCTGTTGTTTATTTTTGCTCTTTTTTTTTGCTACTTTCCATTTATGAAGTTAAATGCTTATTTAACTTTTTGATTTTGTGCTGCCTTTTGACTTTTTTTTTGTATTTGTGGTTTTTATCTTTTTACCAGACCTGACTCACTTGTAAAGGTAAATAAATTAATTTTGAGCTCATTATATTGTTTTTTGTTTTCCCCCTCCTTTGTTTGTTGTGTCAGTCAAGACCCCCGTCCTGAGTATGTTAAAGAACCTCAGAGGGCTACAAGAACGTGACAGGATGGCTCAGCTGGCGGGTTGTCTGGCATTGGAGAGGGGATCATGAGTGAAAAAAAAAAAAAAAAAAAAATAACTTTTTTTTTTTTAGGTGGGAGGTGAAGTTTTGCGGGAACTGCTGGTTCCCGCTCGTTCCCCTTTGTGGATTGCTGCCTCCTTACCTTCAAGTTTTGTTTTGTTTTGATGGTCAGTGGCCATGCATCATGGAGGAGTGTTGTGGCACAAGCAGCAGGCAGTTTTGGAGTCGACGTTGGTCCAGTTTTGAGCAGCAATTGGCACTAAGTGGACAACCTCCAGGTGGAGTGTGACCATGTAGTCGTGTGACCAGAGTGCTCATCTTTGATGAAGTAAGACATCCTGCGAGTCATCGGGGTTTTCTGGGTGGGATGGCGTGCAGCTGAGGCTGTCTTTGCCCTAATGGAGGAATGTTTGAATATTTTTTCTGCCTGCTGTTGTTTATTTTTGCCTCTTTTTTTTGAGCTACTTTTTTTTATGAAGTTAAATGCTTATTTAACATTTTGTTTAGTGCTGCCTTTTGACTTTTTTTTGTATTTGTGGTTTTATCTTTTACCAGACCTGACTCACTTGTAAAATTAAATAAATTAATTTTGAGCTCATTATATTGTTTTTGTTGTCCTTTGTTTGTTGCATCTGCCGTCAGGTCCTGAGTATGTTAAAGAACCTTACGGCCCACTCGGGTTGTTACAGGTGTCCAAGGGTAAGTTGTTTCAGTTCAAGATCGGCATGGCTTTCCAACAAGAAAGCTCAAGGCAAAGCTTACGATGATTCCGAGGAGGGAATAATTTTGGCAGCCTTTTAAAGACTTTATGAAAAAGGATGGCTTTGTTTTAAATATATATAATGCTGACAAAACTTGTCTATTCTATCACTCCTTGACCACTAACACCTTGGCTGATGTGAAGGAAAAGAACTAAACCAGTCAAGAGCTTTTTCAAACAACTAGTGTCTGCTTTCTTATGAGCAAATGCTTTTGGAAGCCATCATTACACACCAATCATAGTTGGATATGCAGAGTAACCACATGCCCTATGTGGGTTGATGGATAGTCTCCTTGCGATTTGGTATGATCAGCAAAGGCTTGGTTCACCTCCAAGGTCATTTCTTATTGATTCCATAATCACATTTGTAAGGAGGTTGTTTGACATCAGACACAGGACCTTGGAATTACTAGATATTGGATAAACCTTGGAATTACTAGATATTGGATAAAGCCTATGCCCCTCATCCAAAATGCACCTGTGCATCCTACCACAACCGAATTGGGTGGTGATGAAGGTCATGTTAGGATCATGTTTTTGCCTCCTAATTCAACTTCAATCATTCAACCAACAGGTCATGGTGTTATTGCTACAACAAAATGGCTATATTGGAGGAAATTCCTGGAGAAGGTTATGATGGTGTTTGAGGACAAGGAGGAACAAGGCCTAAATACATGGGGGAACAGACTCGGGAGAATCTGCAACAGTACTTGCTGAAATCTGCCATACACAATTTTGCAGATGCTTGGAAGGACGACATCATGCACACCTTGGAGCATGCTACAAACTGTATCCTAAAAGGGAAAAAAGGCCTGATCAACTTCCATGGCTTTGATGTAAAATCTTTCATGGCCAACATGTGAAGGGAGGTGATGATATATGAAAATGGCTGGACAACAATGGTGGCAATCCTGGCTTCCAACTGTTGTCCGACTGTGAAGTAGATACTGAGTTACTGTTGGTGAGATGGAGATGGAAGTTCATGAAGATGATGATGATAATGATAGGTCTGCATCAAAACCATCCCCTTCATATAAGCATATGCAGATGGTCTTCAATATGTTCACTGAGGTGATGGAGAATACCAACATCAACCATAGTGCTTCCCCAGGGCATTGGAGCTTGCTGAAGTAATTCAAGAAATGTGGCAGACACTGACTGCTATTCAAAACTGTTGCCCTTATCATCAGAATACCCTCAACAGCTTCTTCAGACACCTAACCCCTTGCACCCAAGCCCATTGCCATCCATCTCTTTGATGTCTTGGTTATATTCAGCTGCATCTTGAAGACCAGAACCCTCTAGGCACCTCAGCAACTCTTCTGACAAGTTTGCTACTTAATGACCTCAACAAGATACAAGACCTTGACAATACAGTGATGTTGAAGGAAGAGGAAGGTAAGGGGGAGGACTTGTAATCCCTGCGAGTTTTAAAAAGTCCAGCCATCATACAGATTTTTGGCATTGCACACACGTAACTGAGAGAGTAAATGGTTTGTTTTTAATCTTTAAGTACATTTTTTGTGTGTAGACATTATTGTATTTTTAAGAGATAAAATAAGAAAAAAAAAAGAGGGCAATTAACACAACTACTGTTCAGTAAAGTAGTGTACTGTATAAGCACATAGTGTATGTATACAATATCTTGTTACATAGATGGGGTATAAAAAGTAGTAACTTAAGGTTTAACATCCACTTTCAAGTTTAAAGTGTGTTGGTTGTTGTTTATAAACATATTAAGTGTACATATAAAGTTATGTAGTACTGACAAGGTAGGGGGGATAAAGGTAAATTTGCATCTGTAGTATTTTTTTCATCATATCCAGAAATTTCCATTATACAGCATGGCCTTGGATGTATTAATCTGTACATGAAACAGCTGTCAATGTGACATACAATTAGCCTGATTAAACCTATTTTCAGTGTTTTTATGAAGTAACAACTAGCAGGTATTGATATGCCACACATGCCAATACCTGTTAGTTGTTGCAGAGCTTGGCTGCAGCCAAGAACAAGGGCATCAAAAATTTTAAGGCCTTAGATGGACAGTTTTGTCAATTTGGGTTATGAAAGTACAACCAACCTACACCTAGGAACCCACTATTCCTGTTTCCTGTCCTAGCCTAAACTAGGATATGAGCAAACTCTCGTAGTGAAGACAAATGTTAACAGAAAAACAAATCAAGGAAATAACCGTTGGGAAAATAAATAAGCCTATAGATATAAAAAACAGTTTACATCAACTGTGTTGCCATTACAGTATTATATTCTTCAAAAAATATGCAGAGCATGATTATTTTCAAAGAATTTTTCACAAAGATACTGTTCAGAAAAGAGAAAATACATCAACATTCTAAACCCAGTCTTTACCATGCGTACTTTATTTTATTGGACAATTTACCTTTCTTCTGTTTCATCTGAGGGGTCCTGATAACAGCTCTGTTTCTGTCCCCCTCCCTCATATTGTTACAAGGAGAGGAGTGATTTGTATCTTAAAAGATAAAGCTATGACTTGGTGCTCAACTGTGTAGCCTACCTGCATATGTACTGAATCCAGCACTTACTCAGCCGAAGCTGCTGGCTCACAGCAAGAGCAAAGGAAAGAAAGAAGAGAAGCCAGTCACTCTATCTTATATGAGACGCTTTTTTGTCCAAGAGGAACTTAGGTACCTAATTACACAACCTGTTGAGCAGCCACCATAAGCCCCACAGTTCAGGCTTTTGCCTGAACCATGTGACTGTCCACTTTTTCAGACAAGTTGTGATAAGCCTAAAAAGGTTGGGTGCCAACAAGTCAGCAATTCCCAATCTACCTCTTTGAGTTTCGTTACATGGGTGTCCTCTAGTCATGCTCTTCCCATGCTGTGTCGACCACCATACCCAGAAACTTATCTGTTATCCCAGTATCAGGTCAGACTTCTCCCAGTTTATCACAATCTCCACATTGAGACAAAACGCCAGATGATCACTGCCTCAGGTCAACTTCTCTCCTGACTCTACTATTATCAGACAGTCATCTGGGTAATGAAGCTGGTGAATCCCCAACCAATGAGCCCAACATTCACCAGGGTGAAGACACTTTTGGGGGACAACAGCCAAACCTAAGCACAACCCCTTCAACTGGTAGACCAGTGCTGCAGAGACAAAGCGAAGGTACTGTACTTCTGTGAGTGTGGATGAATGGAACTAGGAAGTAAGCATCTTTTAGGTCCAATGATATCAGAAAATCTCCCTCTCCTATGGAAGCTAACAGGGTAGGCTACATGAGGTTTCCATTTCGAATGGAGTTTGAAGGATGAACCCATTCTGTGGGGGTGGGGAGAAGTTGATGACTGGCCTCGACCTTCTGTTGCTTTTTCCACTATAAGAATACAACTGCAGATGCCTAGAGGGCAATCCTCTATGACTTCCATGTCACCTTTCTCCCTCAATCAAGCACTTCCATTACCAGCTGACCTGACCGAGTCCTGAAAGTCAGAGAAGAGTATCATGGGGGAGGGGGGACCTCTTTGAAGGGTAACCTACATGCATCCCACAGGACCTGCGCTACCTACCATTCATCTCGTTGTTGCCAAGTTGCCTAGTGGTGCAAATAGCAACCCCCCCCAAAAAATTTTTGGTAGTACAAACAGAGTCAACCTTCCCCTTTCCTCTTATCCTTTTCTCCTTTCCTGCCAAAGTACTGTCCAGCATTATTAAAGGAAGGAGAAGAATCTTGATTCCAACTAGAAGAGGAGGAGGAGGAATGTTGAGGACTCAATATGGCTCAGACCAAGTTTTAGCCCCTACCAAACCATGAAGGATGACTGAACCTTACCCTTGAAAAATAATAGTAACATCCCCATCACCAATGAATTCCTCAAGAGCAGGCAGCGCTCCGTTGACATTTCTTTAGCAAACAGTTCTCTTACACTGTCCCTCCTCTTCAAGATCAAATTGGCATATAAGTTTGTGGTCTGATGGGGGAAGAACTTAAAGGTCCTTCATTCTGAGACTATCAATCTCTTAAAAGTAGCTTTTCATCCTGTGACAACACTCCTGGCACAGTGCAATCTGTGATCTAGTGCATAAAGATTTACGAGCCTTTTCAACCTCATCAAAGCAAGTTATAGATCACATCATAACTGGTTACCCAAAAGGTGGCTTATCTTCCTTGTGGCATAAACCATTACAAAACATAATGAAAGTAAATACTTTCCTCGAAACAGTTTTACAATGAACTTGCTTGCTTCTGTCAAAATTACTCTCTTAAAATTAGCATTGTAACCTTCCTTCCCCTTATACATATATATAAAAGTGAGCAGATACAACCTCTTGGATGGACCAATGTATTACATCTCAATGCTTAACGAGTCTATTGTGAACTGGAACCCTAGCTACAATCTTGCAACAGTTAACAATCACATGCCTTTACAGGTGTCATCCAAACCCCATACCTCCCTACTATGAACCTCTTTACTGAATGATTGCCTGCTATTAGCAGGGACTTTAAGAACCACAGGAATGCCACGTCCTTTAGGATGACAGAAACTAAGCTGTGGTCAACAGTTCAACCTACTGATGCTGTAGTTGCAAAACCCCAATTGCAGAAATCCCCATCACAGGAGAGATCTAAATTAATTTTTTAAAATATAATAATAGCAGCATTAAACTAATTTGTATTTTTCCTAAGTTTACAAATCACAGTCTTTCATGCAGGAATATCCTTCCAACGAGAACTGGGGACAGTCATTAAACTTGTTAACAAGGTAGTCAACTTATGCTTACAGGGGGGTGCATGGGGGAATATTCATCGCTCACCAGCTGTCACCAATCACATTTTCCTTAGGCCTCAGGGACAAAGCAGGGCACTTTAACAAAAGGTTCTTGTTTGTATACCATAGAAAAATACAGTTACATTAAAAAATTGTCATTAAAAAATTGTCAACAGACTGGATGCTGAGAAACCCACCTGGAAATGTCATGATCCCAAGCAAGGAGAGCAATGACACCTGTAACCTCCTACTCGATCTAGCACAGGGATGATAGAACACTAGGGGCTAAAGGCCTGACAGAGAGTGAAGAGCTTCACCTGAACGAGTAAAAAATCAGAGAGCCAAGCACTACTGCCATGAGGGTTGCAAAACTCAGAAAAAAGCTATATCTTGGGAACTGAATATAGCTCAACTGACAGCCCCAGCCCCTCTGTTAAAAAGCTCTAAAACTGGTTGCTCAGAGGAGGGGCTAAGAAATAAGAAAGGATAGAAGCCAGTCACTCTACCATTTGCTTCTGCCTTACAATCTCTATGTACTTCAGACGAGATGCTTTCTCTGTCCAAAAAGTGCTGTGTGCTTACAGAATATACCAAGCACCTAACACATGTAGGCTAATAGAAGAAGGTGTCAGGGAACCTTCATGTGAAGTCCCTCAGGTTAGGATGTGGTGGTGGTCTGATGCAGCAGGCACCTAAGCTCATCACTCCATATACTCCAAAGTGCCGGAAACAGATCGAAGCCCAACATCACAAGTTTTTGCCTGAGCCTTACAACAAATTACTACAGTGTATTGGAAATGTTGCAAGGTCATCTGATTTTTTGCCTGAGCCTTGCAACTAACTACTATTGGAAATGTTGCAAACTCATCTGATACATCACAGACCAGAAAGAAGAGAGTGTTTCTAAACACCCATTTCTTGTATTTGCCAGTAAGCAAATGGCACTGTCACTTGACGTAAGAGGTTGGGTCCTACTCAGTAGCACGCACAGCTCACACCTGACATAGTCTCTCCTCTGGACCACCGGAAGATCCAAGAGAGAGGAAACAAAAGCTTGTCTCCCATCAGACTGATGGTTCCTAAGTTTTGCCATAAACTGAGGAGCTACTGAACACAAGAGCGATTCCAACCCCGTCAGTGCCATATGAGAAGGCCACAGTACTCACCAATATGCCCTGTCGAGGAACAACAGTCATGCAAGTGAGGTCTCAGTTCGAGGCTCGTCTCAAGGGCTTAATGGAGCCCCAGTAGGCTACGGAGGGCTCCATTAAGCCTTCAGTCTGAAGGCCTGGTTTCAAACACTAGCCTTTCACCATGGTGGCTGAAAGAAGCTTAGTTCGACGAAGGTAGAAGAAGAGGTCAACAACCTGCTGAATGGAAATCCTCCGCGTTCACACAGATGGTCCACTTCCCATGGATAGGAGAGAGGACCACTGGGAATCTCTCTCTGGGAGATGCACAAGAGCCAGCAGACCAAGAAAACAACTGGCATGGGCACCAAGAGGAGCTCGAGCCCTGGGAATGATCAACATGTAGTTGACTACCTGGAGAGAGAGAGAGAGTGGGGGGAGAAGGGGTTGGAATTTAAAATGTTCAATGGGTAATGGGAGGCATCCTCCATAGCCATCCAGGTAAATGGCACTAGAGAAAGAACATAAGAGCTTACTGTTAATTGTGTGGCTAAAAGGTTGATCACCAGCGATTCTAAGAGCTCAAAGTGACAGTCCCCTGCAAAGATGTGAAGACTGCTGGTCTCGACTACATGTCTCTGGCAGCTGAGCTGGTTAACCATAACATTCCTCCATCATGGAATGTACAATATCTGGGTAACAGCTCGATGGCATGGCAAACCATCAACTCATGCATCTACTTCACCAACTGACAGAGGTGAAGGGAAACTGCCCTTTTCCCCCCTCAACTTGATGATTCAAGTAAAGTGACTCATCAAACAGTCTTAGAATCTTGCAGGGCTAGTGGTGTCATTTGCCTTTCCAAAATGCTGATGTGAAGAAGAGGATTATCCGAAGCCTACCCATCTGAAATAAACGAGCCACTCAGGTGTGCCTTGATGCCCCTCCAATCCATCTGTGAGCAGATGCATTTTGGGAGATGCAGAGGCCAGGGAAAAATACTGCAAGCTGGTTTCTATTGTCCAATGAACATGCAAGATTTTCTGATCTCCCTGCTCAAGGAGCGAGCTGGAGTCACCGTGCAGGATGAGCTTCCTCAAAAACAACAGGAGGTCAAGGAGACCTGCCAAAATCAAGTTGGGTGACAAGAAGAACCTAAGTACTTTGGCTGCTGCTTCAGATGAGACCCGACTTATCCCAGACTTTCATGATTCCCCAAAATGTGAAAGACAATCACTTCTCTGAAGTAACTGTGCCTCAGAGGATATCAGAACAAACCAGCTAAATAGGTAATGCAGTACATGCATACCACTCAAATGGGTCTATGCTGAAAGGAATGGTGGATACTCTCACAAAAACTCATTGGCCATTTGGCAACTGAACGCATACAGCTTGACCTGGTAATAATTCCTGGGTCCTACAACAGTTGCTTTGGTACCCACTCATGGGACCGTGGCACCCCAATTGTAACTGGTACTGGTCAACGCACCTGACACAAGGATGACCTATACCTAGAAAGAAGTTCTGAGCCATGGTCAGCTAACTCATACAACTCCCATTGCTCAATAATGCCCAAACTAGAAGAGGGTACTGGTGAATGGGTACATGCACTGTCATGAGAAAGCAATCCTGGGGCTGGTGATGGGCTACAGGCTGGGAAAGGAGCAGCATGACTGCTGGCAAGCAAGCTGCCCAGGTACCGGTAGGATAAGTACCAAGCAAAGACCTAACACTTGCCAACGCCTCAACTGTACGAGTACAGTTTGGGGACCACAAATGTACCAAATGAGAGGGTAGTGCTGTCTCAACCAGTTTTTCAGGCAAAACACATGTAGAAGAGCTGGGAGCAAATCTCATGTCCAAGAGAGAGTGGACAGGGAAGGGATACAAAGTACTCGGAAAAACCAGTGCCAGCCTTATTCATGATGTCCGGGTTACCCATGGGTGGCTAAACATCATTGCTCCCCATAGCCTAAGAAGGCTGCTTATTTAAAGTGCCCAATGGGAATCCTTCTGAGAGGTCTTCTTCGATTTCCCCTCAAGCAGAAAGATGGAGAAGATAAGGCGGAGGATGAGGAAGCGCTCAAAAACTATGAGGAGAAGGAGAAAGGAAAATGCTTTTTATTTCCTACCCTCCCCTGGCTCAAGTCTTGGAAAGGAGCCATGACTGACGCTCCTAAGGTATCTCCCACAGAAGTATCGAAGTGGCTTGCTTGACTGCTGGATGACATGGATCCCCTTGATCTGCAGATCAAACTAACCTGATACAAAGCATCACAAGCAAGCTGCTAACCTAGCAGTCAGAACAACTGCCTCACCTCCTGAATGAACCCTAAATAGAGCACCTTTCTGTGTTGTAGATATTCATATTAAACCACATATATAATCTCAAAATAATTATTATGCACACCATACCCAGTATGATCACGACAAATAACAGTCTAAAAGCAACCTACTTATCCAAAACATCTGAAACAGTGAAGCAAGAAACTAACAGTGGAAAAGATGGTATAGCCTACTGTGACATGTTTCATAGACTTAGCCTAAATGATGTTTTCCTTTTGTCATATTAGGCCTATGCTATTGCAATTAGCCTAGGCTACATATTATGAATTTTGTCTGCCATGTTACCTACACCCACTGAAGGAGAACATTTGTGGATGAACATGCCATGTCTTGTTGTATTCCTGCTATAATGCTTTGCATAGTTTCCCTTTGAGTTGTATATTACTGCCAATAATTTCTTTAGCCTATTATTCTAGCCTAATTAGCCTACTTGGCAATAGGCTTTTAGGCTACAGCATCTTTACTGTATCCTACTTTCCCGTCTCTGCCACTTTATGTAGGCCTTTAGTTACTGAAGAAACTATTAGATTTATTATTACTATTAAATTTAAAGGCTGCTGTTCACATTTCCTTTTAGCAATCTGTTTCTACAATTTCTAGGGTATCTGATAGGCCTATGGTCTCTTGCTGAGAAATTTGTCTGTCAACAATGTAGCATAGGCTATGTGTAACTGTACATTATTTCATTTCGTGTTAGATAAATTTTAGTGCTGCACTTCATCTCCCTGTGTATTTCTGCAATCAGCTTTAACTTGAACAAGCCTGAAGAAAAATAGCAAAACTATTCTTATCCTACTCTGAGTGTTTACAAAGCCTAGGCCTAGGCTAGGACATAATCTAGGCAAGGTCTAAAGGAGTGCAAATTAGTGAGGCAATATTATCCAAGACAAATGAGCTTTGCCTAGCCCAGGCTAGTTCTTGCGGAGCTGTTCCTTGTGGAACTTGCCTATTGCTTGTGAAACGCCCACTCGTTCACGATGGTTCATTGAGTCTAAGCAGTGTCATGAACACGGCTTCAGCAAAGAGAGTTCACACCAAACCACTGCCTTTAGACTGAGAACCTACAGCACTGATATTAAACGAACAAAATAAATTGGGCAAATACGTACCTTAAAAGGGGCCAAGCCTAACCTCCTCTAAGTTGGTCTAACTTGGTTTTTCCAAAGTCGGGGTCCTTAGATTAAATTGTAGGCCTAATTACGTCTTCCGGGTAGACTTAAAATACACATATATGAGATTTGCGTTTTTAGTTTCGCTCACTATCACACAGATATTCATTGTAACTGTTCTCTCGAGATCTACGAATTATGGTGCACTTCGACACTTGAACACAAAACTGTTTAGTTCAATGTAAACACTCAACCAGAGAGCGGCCATTTCCGACGATCTGTTCCAAGGTTTTAAAATAAAATTAATCAGATGATTTTAAATATTAAGAAATCGCATTAAAATCTATTACAAGCATTATTTTATGTTATATTTTCTTACTAATTACTCATTAAATTATTATATTATATAAGTAAGATGTGATAAATATATTTAAAAGGCTTACATGGTACGACCGAGAGGATAAGGTATTCCTGTTTTCTATGATAAAGATGTAAACAAAAGCAAGTGATGTGGGAGGCGTGGTACTTAGAGTTTGCAGGAGTGTTCTTCATAACAGTTAACATTGGTGTTTAGTAAGTTCGTGAATCTTGCCATAAGTTCATCATTCTAGAATTCTAATCTCACTACTTGAAACTTATTTTTATGACTATTTCGTCTTTATTTGATAGTCAGATGTTGAATTTACTCTAAATGAATATCAAAAACAATAGATAGCACTAATGCCCACTGCTGTCTATTTTGTATGATTTGTCACTTAGTGTATTCGACGTTTCATAATATTAATCTTTAAAATAACTGCGTTTCAAATCCACTTTGAGTGGGTATATTATCATAAAATAAGTAGCCCCCACAACCACAAGTTCCGACATACAGTATGCAAGGGTCATATCTACGGTATTAACCTGGTAGATAGCCTTTCCAGCTTTACGCGTCACCTTCTCCGAAGGGCTAGTACTTTATAGCATCTATAGACCTTGAGTACTAGCACTTCGGAGTAGGTGACGCGCAAAGGTGGCTACGGGTTAATACCCATATCTACACCATTAATAATGCAAGTAACTTGTTGCAAAAGAACTTGGTAACAAAGGTTTCTTTAGTTTAGAACCGATTGCAACATCGAAAATCAGAAGACAAACCAAGAGAGAGACACAAATGAGTATGACTCCAAATTTGTTCTGAATGAACGAAAACGGTTATCTCGCCTCATGTTATGTAAATTTTGTTACTTCAAACAAGTGAAGAATGGACTTGAAGAATGGAACTTAAGTACAATTATAAACTTGAAAGTGATAACTTGAGATAGAAAACATAAATTTATTTCTGGTAGATAGAAATTCACATCGTCATTGTAGACAATAAGCTGTAGGATAGGTAACCAGGAGGTTCTTAGCCACGTAAAAATAAGTCTAATCCTTCAGGCCAGATAGAGAAAACAGTGGTCTTAAACTGTCTGTGTACCTGTTGCAAGGTGAAAACTAGAGGTAACTAATAAATTTGGGATTACTGATTGATATTTCTCTAACTTTTGACGAGAGATATGAAGTGTAATAGAATATTGCCGCCCACAGCACTTAGGGCTGCCCTGTTCGATCCCGAATAAAGCACAGCTACATACAAGAACGGCTGGATAATGTTGGAGTATTCTAAAATGTTCTTCCAATAAGCAAACAGGATGGTGTCGCAGGCTTTGCTTTTTTTTATTTTGTCATGAAGTTTTAAGAAATTTCAGCTACACAAGACTTTTGCACAGGCTAACTTGGGCTCCTGTATCAAAATAGCCCTGAGTGGAAATTCTTTATAACAATTTTAGACCAAGTTTATAAATAAATCAGAGCTGATGGCCATGCATTTCTGTGTTGGACAATATCAGAGATAAAAGCAGCTACACTGTAGCCGGAATTTTATAATAATGTAGTGCTGTTTCGTGAAACAGCAACCTAAAAAAACACTGAAATTTATTGCTCATTAATTTACTGTAACTAATAAAATATTTATTTATTTATAGAAATGCACAATTAATATGTTTTAATACATTCTTATTTTCTGATGTCCCCATATCCATTGAAAGGCCATCTCTGCTGCAAAACATTTCACATATGCCTAAAATGATTAAGAAATACCTTAGAACTCATCTTTAAAAGTATAAAAGACAAATTTTTCTTTATTCAGAACACCAGTGACAAAACGCCACAATAATCAAAATGAAATTTCAGCGTACTTCTGGCTCTATGTGATAGTTTGGCAAGTATGTTTAATAGCTGCCAGGACAACCGGTTTAACTTTGTTATTTATTTTGTCATGAATTCCAACACAATTCCAGCTTCTTTCTCTTTCATGGGTCAGACTGTAAACAGCTGTAAAGCTGGTCTTCTAGATATGTCAAATGTTGAAGCAAAGTTCATAGATGGTACTGGTCTTGTTCTCTTGGTAACAACAATACAAGTGTAGCAGATCATATAAAATGTTTAAAACGAACTTTGTACTGGCTGCTGATGGAGTTAACTACAATTTAATTAATTAACATTAGGATATATAGTTACAGTTAATTATAATTATAAATTTTGAAGGCCGTGTAATTATAACTTTCCTTGTAAAAAAGTTAATATCGAAAGCAATTAACCCACAGAAAGTGAGAGTATTTGCTGAAATGGAGCGACCGCGTTTGTTGTATTTTAAATTGGTGCAGTCGCGCTTCAGATCTTTTGATAATCTAACACAGAAATGTCTTTCTGACAATTCACAGCCACGAATAAAGAAACAATAAATTAGTGACCCTCTTGAAGTTGAGCTAAACTTCACGAATAGACAAAAACATTGTACATTTTCCTATTGTAGTTCTATCTGTGGCAGGAGAGCTCTATTAAATTTAACGGTACGAGAAAAAGAAAAAGAACTTGAAAATACACCAGAATCTAGGAAAAATCAATTAATGTCTCTACGCATTCAGCTGACACACTCAAAACACACACACACACACACACACACACACACACATATATATATATATATATATATATATATATATATATATATATATATATATGTAAATGTATATATATGTGTATATATACATATATATATATATATGTATATATATATATATGTATATATACATACATATGTATAAATATACAATTTCAAGATGGTTACTAATTTATTGTTTCTTGGCGCCAGAACTGTAGAGCCTCCTGGTCTTTGGCAAATCTTTAGATAGGGCCGGGATTGTTGGTTTCATTCTGTTCATATACCCAATCAACACTGGTGCCACTGTTGGGTGGCAGGCTGGGTCTGAAACCAAGCACCTCGCAAATATGAGCTCAGTTCTTCCCCAGTGATATAAGGCATTTAAATATATATATATATATATATATATATATATATATATATATATATATATATATATATATATATATATATATATATATATATATATATATATATACATATATGTATATATATACATATATATGTATGTATGTATATATATATATATATATATATATATATATATATATATATATATATATATATATATATATATATATGCTGTTTAATCATAGATAACTAGAACTTTTGATAATTTTTCAAATTTGTTTTGTAGGATTTCCTTTCTTCATCAGTCAATGTCTACAGGAAAAACGTCAACTAATCGAATTACTAATTAAACCTTCAGACGGCACTTTCAAGTTAGACCTGGATTTTGATCAGTGAATAATATGAAAAAAATTACTAACAATTTGTTTTTTTATGACAGTCGACGAGGTAATAAGTGGTTGATTTATGGGCCACACAGATTGGAGAGAATTTTCAAGCTCCAAGCATGTCTTTTTCTCATTCTTTGCATTTTGGTCATAGCTAACACTTTCCTGTTTTATCACCTATCATTAACGGGTGTTATTTTTCTGCGTGGGTGTGCCATTGTTTGTTAAAGGACAAAAATGTCTCCGTATCAAAGGCAGTGTATGATTATTCAGAAGTTGTTCATTTATTTTCAGTTTTGGTTAGTAACTGAGACGGCTGATTAAACTTGTCTTGATGTGCATGATTCTCATTCCCTTAGTCAATTGTTTACTTTCAGGTCTCCATCATGATATTCATAAAATTGTTCAAACAGTGCTCCTTGGTTTGCAGGATACTGTAGACGTCCTTGCAGAGTTGTGGTGGCTGCGATTAACAATATCTTGGTTTGAGAGATTTACAGACAATTGAACACGTAAACTTGAATACTATGTTTGTCATCTGTTACTCTTCCTGCAAGAAGTCACCCCGCCTCATAATAAAGGATAACATCAGGTTAGGGCGGCTGAAGATTATGAATGGCACTCTCTTGGAGGGATGCGAACTCGCATGGAATAATCCCTGGTTCAATTACTCTTTTTAACGCCTTAGTATCCTCATGGAAGTCTGTTCTGTAGGCCATTTTTCTACCAGCCATTTTCCTTTTGTCATGCTGTCTCGACATTCGTTTGTGGTCATGAGTTGCAAGCTCATGTCTGTTTTTTGTGGATGGATTTCCAGCTGCTTTAACGAGGGAACGCCCTGTACACCATTCAAGGCAAAACAAATTTTCAAAGAGTGATTCATCCAGTAGAGCAAATAGAAATTATGGGTCTGCAATTAAAAGTGAAAAATAGAGAAAAAGCAAGTACTGAGGAGGGCATTTTCTTATCTGGAGTTTTTCATTAGTTGTGATCACCTATTCTTGTAATCACAATAGTGAAAGTTTGCTTTACTGAACTTACATGGGAATTAATATGAAACGTGAAGACTATCCCGATACATTTCCAATATGGTTGTCAGAAAGCTCTAATGTGATTTCTCTCTATTTGCCAACAAATAATTTCCTCTGTAAAAAGAACTTTAGCTTTCTGATTTGCGTGTACAGCACTTTTTTCAAAACACAGGAAAGTGTTATAAAAAGGAAAAGTAACTGCCACCCACCAGTATAAGTCACAGCACAGTGGCGATGGCTCAGCCCTAACCTGGAAAATATGGTTGTATGCATTTCACGCAACATGGACAACAATTCTGTGTGAGACAAAACAGAGAAAGCGCTATGCCTTACACAGTAAACAGATCTATGGCATGGGAAAAGGGTGAAAATGAAAGCCAAGCTTTACAAAGATCGTGAATATGTACCAAAATATGATTCAAGAAGAAAACAAGTGAAAAATAAAGCGCCGAAGTTTCTTCGGTGCAATCGAGTTTTCTGTACAGCCGCTACAGCGTATAATCAAGGCCACCGAAAATAGATCTATCTTTCGGTGGTCTCGGTATAATGCTGTATGAGCCGCGGCCCATGAAACTTTAACCATGGCACGGTGATGGCCTATCCTATATCGTTGCCAGAAGCACGATTATGACTAACTTTAACCTTAAATAAAATAAAAACTACCGAGGCTAGAGGGGCTGTAATTTGGTATGTTTGATGGTCGGAGGGTGGATGATCAACATACCAATTTGCAGCCATTTAGTCTCAGCAGTTTTGAAGATCTGAGGGCAGACAGAATAAAGTGCGGACGAACAGACAAAGCCGGCACAATAGTTTCCTTTTACCGAAAACTAAAAATGGTGGTTGTGCAAGGTGGCTTGAATGTGAAGGTGAATTATAGGAATAGCTGATGGACTTACAGTAGATAGGGAGAATAAGGATAGTCTCCAGAAAGTGTATTCAGAAGAACTAGTCATTAGTAAATTTGTTTGAGAGATAACGATGAGACATTGTTTGTTGACGATGTCCATACCGAAAAGATGGAGAAGTAAGTTGGTGAATGTAATGGTGGAGAGAACAGTAGCTGAAAACATATCAGAGTATTATACAGTTAAATAAATGTGAGAATGGAGGTTAATTTTTTTAATTGGAGAGGAAGGTTTTAGAGTGTGGCTAAGAATATAATTATGATAATCGAGTTTGATACGGTAGAATCAAGATTAGTGTGCAAGAAAATGGTGGAAGAAAAGTTGGCAGGGGTCTAAGATACAGAAATTGTAGGAGCAGAAAGGGAGCTTGAAAAGTTTATCAACTGGGTCAATGAAGCTGCGGGGATTGCCTGAGGGAGTAAGAAAATAGGAAGAAGTAATGAAAATGTGTATGTACAGTGACATCAAAGGTGAAGAAAAGGAAAAAAAGATGATCCTAAGTGGAGTTGCAGAGCAGAAGAGATCAACCAGTGGAGTGAAGATTTGGAAGAGTTGACTGTAGAAAATAAAAAAGAAATAGAGAAGAATCATGCAAAAAAAATTTAAGCGGTTAATGTAACTGGAAATATCTTTCAGTTCACACATAAATTTTTTATTTGTTACAAAAATGCATCATGGTGACATACTAAGTTTACCTTTGGTTAGCAATTCAACCTTTATTAGGCACAAACACAACTTTTACTGTATACAAAAATCTAGCGTAGACCCTGGAGTATTACAAGGGCGTCAGTTTAGGCTAAGGCGGAGGGTGGGGGAGGGTCCTGCGGCAGAGGATGGATTGAGGTTATTTTCATATGTATAAAAATACTTGATATCTGGTATGTCCCCACGAAATCTTGTCAAACAACGATAGCCTTTGTGTCGAATAGGAAAGTTATTCCAACAATTATAGGTGTATATATGCCATACTATGATGGTATTGTGGATAAAATAATAAAATACAGCAAAGTACTTGTAGACGTACAGCAAGCTATAGATAATAATGATCCTTCACTTGTTTTATTAGTTGGAGACATGAACGCCCCGCTGTCATTTAGAAAACACATCCCATCAGCGGTACAATTGGTCTCCTTTACGTCAACATACCCTTTTATTAAACGATTTCCTAACCGATAACGATCCATGCGGTGGTCATTTTGATTATAATTAAGATGTAAATTATACTTACTTTAAGGATGGCCATTAAGCGTGTATACGCCATACATTTTTATCAAACTTCGCTTCTTGCCAAATGCAGGGTTGTCACATCTTGTCAGTTTTGGCTGATATGTCAGCAATCACCTCCCAACTTTCAGACAGCCTTTGCAGTATCTATAAGCAATAAACAATGCCTCCTCTAAATAATTCTCTCAGTATTTACCCAAACTTTGACTGATCTAATATAAATTTCTGTAACAAGTACACAAGCACCTCAAAACATTGTGAGTATATCTTGCCATAGAAGAAAATAGCTGATATAGACAGTTATGCCAGTCACCAGTAGAAGAAATGTAGAAGAAATGTGAGATGATTTAAAAATATTCCCAATAAGGCTGTAGAGTCTGTTAACAAACAACAGTTATTTTTATATAATAAAAGAAAGTAGGCTACTGTATGAGGTACTAGTGAAGTGAACACTGCCTCGTTAAGAATCATAACGGCCCTGGAACAGATAATGGCAATTAAATGACCGTCCAATAGAAGTCAACAGCATTACCTTAAAATGTTATATACAGTAAATTCTAAATTCCTACTGAGGCATGATTATTTTTATTCAGAAGATGAACCATATCCATACGAAACAAGCCCTCAGACGCCAACGAATTGAAATTCAAGCTTCCAAAGAATATGGTATTCGTTAGAGAGAAGCAGGGGAAGGCAAAGGGAATTACAGAAAGAAGGCATCTCACTTATTAAAAAAAAAAAAAATAAATCAACAAATTAATTAATAGATAAAAATGTAAGTAAATTATTAAAATGCAAAGAGATTTGTGTTAGGTATAGTAATGCATTGCATCTTCGATTGAAATTTTGAAGTTCGACAGCGAGGCTTATTTACTGCATAATGATGCTGCTGTTCACCAAATCTGGTTGCTCTCGGCATGCAGGAAACGGGGGTTAGGGATCAATTGTGAAAGTGAACGAGCTCTGTTAAAATACAACTTATGAAAAACTGACAAACAAGAGACCACCCGTCGATGGTCCAAGTCATAACTGCTAATATTAAGAAACATAAACCGACCACCACAAACCACTCTATCTAAAAGACAAATCTCTGGCAGAAGCAGATATCCATACCGGAGAACAGTATTCTAGTAAAGGAAGGACAAATGACCTAAAACAGGTTACATTGATTTTAACAGTTATAAATTTGTGAAGCTTTACGTACAATACCCAACTTTCGTGCGGCATTTGCTGACACTGACATTAGATGTTTCTTAAAAGTAAGATGTGAGTCAAAAGTTACATCTAGAATAGTTAAAGCTTCAGAGTTCCAGCCACCTGGAGGGAGCGGGGAGGGGAATAGGGTGGGAAATCTGTCTGGGATCTGCTAATCAATAGTGTTTCCATTTCACTGGAATTCATCTTCATTCCCCACTAACTGCATCATTCACTAATCTGCTCCATTCACGATTGAGACTAAGGACAGCTTCATTTCTCATAAGTGGAGACTTTACTACACCCACAAGTGTTGTATCACTTGTATATATATTAAAAGCAACAGTGGACCAAGAGCACTGCCCTGTGGAACTCCAGGTATGATAAGTCTTGGTTCGCTAAAGATCCCATCAACAGCAACTCGTTGCTGCCTGCCTGTAAGGAAATCTTCAAGTAAACCGAAAACATATCCACCCACTCCAAGATTCTGAAGTTTATAAATTAGTGCCTTGTGGTTTACTAAATCGAAAGCCGCACTAAAATCGATTTGAATTACTTTGCATATCGACTATCAGCAAACAATTCTTTAGATTCCACATACTTATATAGTGGCTTAAAAATAAGTTTTTCTGCAACTTTGGAGAGGACAGGAGAACAGCAATTTGCCTGTAGTCACTGGAGTCTGCAGATATACCATTCTATGGAACAGGCACTGTAATGCTAAGCTTGCGCTAATCCACAAAGATACTGCGTCGACCTAAAAGTCTATAGAATCTATTAATCTTGGAGGATAACACATTAGAAATCTTTTCAAAAAAGCAAAGGGAAGAAATCATCAGGATCTTCTCCACCCCTAACTATCAAGAACTTTCGTAATATCCCTAGAGCGAAATGCAAATTCTATAGGCTTAAGTTCAGGATGACAAGCATCAGTGAGAGGGACATCCTCAGCTGATTGCTTAGCTTCGAAAGCTCGATGAAGCAGCCCAGCCTTTTCCTTAGGGCCAGTAACCAATCTACCATCATCTGTTAGTAGTGGAGGAATGGACGATGAGCCTGACCCATAGACAGATGATGCCAATTTGGCCCACCACAAAAGGAGACTAAAGAGGTACAAAGCTCAATCCGGATGTGCAGCTGGAATTTATGGAATCACAGCTGAAAACCTTAACTTTCCTGTAGGTAAAAGTATTATTAAATTGCTATGCAACCTTCTTTAGGTACGTATTCGATTTGGAATAGTGCCAGAGGCCTTTGCAACAAGCCTTCCCACTCCAGTGCTTAAATAACCTAACATTTAGCTTTCCCTGAAAAAAAGAAGAGAGAAAAAAAGGCTATCGTAATATCAACCATATTCTCCATGCTTTTAGAATTAATTGACTACTCTTGACAAATGTAGTGGGCACGAATTCAGTGGCCAGCTGAAAACCAACAATGGCTACCATGCTCATGACGTCAGTGATCTGGACAGTGGGGGGGCTTCTCCGTATATGTGTGCTCATTAGATGCTGAGGCATTCCTCTGGAGGATGTTTGTGTTTTGATACAAATACTCTCAGTTCAAATTAAATGGGGATGCTTTGGTGAGAATGCATCAGTATGTAAAGGGATATGACAAAAATGCCTTTCCTCTACATTTTCAATATATTTGATCAGGCAATGATAGATTTTTCCAATGCACATGCCGGCATTTCCATTACTATGTCACTTATAATACAGTATTTTGTTTTGCTGATGACATTCTCTTTCGCGGTGCAAGGACTATAAGAACTGATGTAGTTCATGAATATATATAAAAAAGGGCCTCTGATTCAGTCCAGGGAAAACTGTATTATTAATGGAAGGAGTACCTTTATCAACCGCAAATATTTTTTTAAGACACCTGTTAACAAGAAGCTAATTCGTAAATATGTTTTAGGAGTCAATCTCTCAAACAATAAAGACCAAGTCGACGCAAGGCCCTAAGCTTTGAAGAGCGATGGGACGTTTTCCAAAGAGCAAGACAGAAACAGTGACCCATCTCTTCATCACAGCAATTAGGCTTATCCTATTTTACGGACTCCAAAGTATGCATAAAAAAATCCATGATGTTGGGAGGTTGCGGGGTAAACTTCTAAAGCAGCACCAAATCTGAAAAATACTTGTGAAAATACGCCTTTGCTCGATGTGATCTGGATTTCCAGTACCGAATCAAGCTAAAAAAAAACAAGAAATAATGTTCCGGGAAGAGCCGCTGGTATATGACTTTTCATCACGTAATTTCTAGCAGGAGAAAGAAACCTATGTATACAGTTATCAGTATTTGCACCAGAAACCAAATGTGAATGGCAAAAATGCAACAGATTAAAAAGTATACTGAACCAAAGGTTTTAGAATGTTTGTTGTTGGCTCCCTGATATATATCTGAGAAATGATCTTGATACTCAGTCAAAGGTTATGATGGAAGTCCTGCATCATCCTTTTTTAAATACTGTTAATATTATGTTTTAACCTAACTGTGCATTAGACGTATTATATTCTTATATATTTCACGTATATTGTATCTGTTTTTATTTAAGTTTAACGTACAGTGCTCGGGATTGGACACCTTGTTTAAACATACATATCACATATTTATACATTTTTTTAGTTAGTCTTTGTATTGCGGAGAAATATGTACCTCGTTATGTGTATCTTATATACAGGGTACAACGTTTGGGACTAGCCATCTTATTTTACCATGTATTTCGTGTAAGCTATAACTTGCATACGTATTCGTGTTTACTATAACTCACTGGTGTCCACATCAAATTATTATTAGTAACATCAATTATTATCATGCTCATCGTGGCTGTGGCCTAAGCTCCGGCCACCGCTATCGGATTCGTATACAAGGAACTGCTGAGCTACCACTAGGCTGCAGACTTTACCTTTTCTTAACGAACTGTTTATATTATTTTCGTAAGTCAGATTTACTTTAAATAATTTAAAGTGTTTGGGAATGAAAATTTATAAGTGAGTCTAGAATGTCAGACAGGCAGATATAGCATGAAAACGGATGAATAATAAGAAAATGTCAAACATGAATTAACGTTAATAACAGTAACCGGAAAGCATCCGTATGAACACGCTAGCACGAGCACATGAACGAACATGACGCAACATTCTTTTCCAAGTTCAGCGCGCTGCCTCCGTAACTCTGCAGTAATGATAACAATACGTACTCACTTTGATGGTATGATGCCCAGTATTACTATCATAATTTTCCATTATCGGCCATAAAGCTTTTTAACATTTTCAAAACATGTTATATATTAAAAAAACGCGTTTCATCGACTGACACGACGAATACGTACCCGCTTTTACCGGATATGGTAGTTTTCCCCAAATGTGGGGATTTTTTGTTCAACCTTTAGTAAAATCTTTCGGCGTTTCACACTGATGATTTTGTTTTATTGGAATTTTTTATATCTAAAATCTTACTCCATTCTAATTTTGAAGAATCCTCCTCATAAATAGACGTCACCATCACACCTCGACTTATTTCCCCTAGATCTAGGGAACGTTTCGGATAGATCTTAGTCACAGTGCCACACCTCTAGGTTCCTGTCCCTCACTCACAGTCACAGTCGGGCTGCTTGGCCGTTGTGTGAATGGTGTTCGCTATATATGTCCTGGTTTGGAAAGGAAAGTACATTTTTCGTTATATTTGCCTCAGGAGTTATATATAATTTAATGTCATAACGAAAGCGTTGTTCTTCAGTTAACATTTCAGTACGAGTTGCCGTCAGCTTATACACCGTAAGTAAGTAAACAATTCTGTATTTCATTACCAGAATTTACTTATGAGAGATGGTGCTGACATAGGCCAGGCACCGTGGTTCCCAGTTATTCTTTGTTACCACCCGTGTTGCAATTCTAACCATGACTGAGACCCCACTGGTTAGATCAGGCACACAAACACAGGTGTGCAAGTAAAGTAGAAGTTGAATTAGCAAAGTAGAGATTGAGTTATTACTTGTAATATAATTTACTATGATTAGTACCAGTGGTCTAATTTTCAAATTTTGCAGTGTAAAAAATGAAGGCTTTTGTAAGGAATAGGCTTCTAAAGAAGCAAAAATATTATGGTCCAATTTGATTTTAGAAACAAGGTTATCATTTCCCATTGGCGCAATACGCATTAAACAAAACTTTGCAGAAGAAAACTTAACGTCATCGAAGCATTTTTAAGGTTAAGATAAGATAATACTGTTGTGGTGTCACCTCCCAGTATGACAAACTAGCTATGAAAGTATCCGGTGGTATGGAAATACCTAATCAACCTCGAAATTAACGTTGGGTGATCTCATCGAATGGGAACTTGAACCTGGATCAGGCAGTCAAGTCTCGCGAGCAGCGGCTGAAGTGGAAAGCATCAGGTCTAAAGCAGTCGACCTGTATTTGGAGATTGCGTCACCTGTGTTAAATAAATATTTTTCTGTATTTGGGAATGAAACGAATAATTACATTTTAGCATCATTTATACTAACAATACTGCAGAGTCGGGAATTAAACATGGACGTTTTTATAGGTAGGGCTTGGTGACTTGGCAACCTCAAAACCTTTGAGACCTCACTTGGGGTCGCGACCCCAGGCTTGGGAACCACAGCTGCTGTCCTATCACAAATTTATTTTTATTGTACGTAAATTTATTTTATGTACGACATTCCAGAACAACTATGTATTTTAACCAATGTAACAAAGCATTTTTTTAATATCAGTGGACATGGTGACTACAGACCTAAACTGCGACAAATCATAATAAAAGTAAACATTGGTCAATCGTCTGTGTGAAAATGAAAAAGAGTGAGATAAAATGAAGGCAGGTGATAAAAATTAGAAGAGAAAGGTAGAAAAAAAGATGGAGAAAAAGTTGTTCCACAGGGAAGTGAAGGAAGTGAAACTTGAACGGATCTAGACTGAAAGATCAAAGGGAAAGCTGCTCCTTGAAGCAAATGCAGTCCCGTGTCGATGGATCGAGTCTATAGGGAGTTTGTTGAATGTGAAAGATAGAAGAGAAGGCAAAGTGAATGATGCAAGATAGAAAAGGGTTTGAGAATACTTGTGCAAATGAGTTGATGGGATTACAAGTGACATATGCGATGCTTCAAGTGTTGTGATTGAGTGACCCATCAAGATTTGTAAATGGCCTATGTCTGAATTAGGGTGAGTTCCGAATGATTGGGGAGAGTGATAATTGTTTCACTGTATAAAGGTAAAGGACATTGAATACGGGTTTTGGATGAGGGCAGATATTCAGTAATTAATGGAGTGGTCTGCTTTGATAAATTTGTTGACAGATACTGTGTTACAGTTAGGTAGTTTGACTAGACCTTCGAGCCAAAACACGTGACTCTAATAGGGCTGTCTGAAGGGCTCATCCGTGATAGTAATATTAAAATTGTTATTCATATGAGATTTGTATCAAGATAAGTCAAAAATGATGAGTGTTCTGAAAGTATTTCTTTGATTGTTTTTGCTTCCAAAACTTGAATTATGGAGATTGGCATAAAATGTGTGTGACTGTCTTTGCTGACCTGTTCATCAGGCATCCATGGGTCATAAAGAGTGTGACTAGTTCGAGTACAAGACTGAATTACTTCCACTTGGCTCTCTGTTTTTGTTTTGAAGATTTATTGTTCTCTTTTTTTATTTTTTCTTGAAGATTTATTGTTATCAGTGACTAAGTAAAATCAACCCTTTAATAAAGATGATTGGTTTTAAAGATATAAAATAGTGAACGACAGGTAATTGACAGAAAGATTGTGAATAAAAGAAGATAGAATTAAAGAAAGGTATATATTCATAATTGTAGTCCATTACAATTTACTTATAGTATATACAGTTTGAAGAAGTAGCCTACTTTTAAAAAGAACGTCTCAAATTCAAAGTACAATGAAATGACGAATGACCAGAAAAATGATATCATTATTGAGGATTTTTACCAGATAATATAGAGATCAAAGTATATTGTATGAAATGTTTTTCTTATCACCAGACGACTGGTTGCAACTCATTTTATCCCCGTAGGGAAGGTAGTGCCGTCAT
This sequence comes from Macrobrachium rosenbergii, assembly GCF_040412425.1. Lineage (NCBI taxonomy): Eukaryota > Metazoa > Arthropoda > Malacostraca > Decapoda > Palaemonidae > Macrobrachium > Macrobrachium rosenbergii. The sequence continues at coordinate 28,446,993 of NC_089746.1, forward strand.
TGCACCTCATGCGGTGCACTGTAGGCATTACTTAAGGCTCTTTGCAGCGTGCCATCGTTCCCTAGCTGCAACCCCTTTCGGTCCTATTACTCTACCTCCTTTCATATTTTTTTGTTCATCCTACTTTCCACCGTCTAACAATTGATTCATAGTGCAGCTACAAGGTTTTCCTCCTGTTACACCTTTCTACTCCCAATTTCCAATTCAGCGCTGAATGACCTTATAGGTTCCAGTGCTTGGCGTTTGGCCTAAATTCTATATTCAGCCCAGCTCAACAACTCATTTTATATCAAACAGAGAACGACAAGGACTTTGGAGAAATGAGTAAATTTCCTGTGAATTGCCCTGTGTGTTGTAAATATTTTGACATTCGTGTTTACTTTATATTTGAATAAACAAGTTTGACCAAGGGCAGACAAAATAAATACAATTATGAAATCTTAGAAACTCTAGTTTTCTCTGTAAAAATGTAAAACTTGCCCAACATACAACTTAATCTAATTCGCCCAGGAATGTAGCAAAATAGTTTTAAGAGTTTCTTAGAATGTTAAAATATAGGAATATCTCCTGAAAAAATTTTCTTACATAGAAACGAGTTGGACAAATGATGTTTTCATAATTATAGACAGTAGCATTCGTAGTAGTAAACAGAGGCTATGGAAGTTGTTTTCCCTCTTTCTTTTAAGCTTCATACTTGTGTCATCACCATCAACTCATACGCATGCATAATTCGTAAATATTTTCTGTAGTCTGTCTTAGATTCTGGATTGGAGAGAGAGAGAGAGAGAGAGAGAGAGAGAGAGAGAGAGTTGTTCTAAGAATAAGAGAGAGAGAGAGAGAGAGAGAGGAGTGGCTATTATTAAATATAACGTTGTTCTAACAATAACCGCTACAACTACGGTAGAGGAATTTCTCGTGGATTTACAGAATTTATTTCGTGCCATGCGGTGCCACTTGTGAATAAGTTAATGACTAATCGTCACCGTCAATCACGACATTTCAATTATATATATATATATATATATATATATATATATATATATATATATATATATATATATATATATATATATATATATATATATATATATATATATATATAGTTTATCTTGCTGTTTTAAGGTTTTAGGTTCTCAAACATAAACGATGTTCAGCATGATTTAAGTTTATAATACTAAAGTTACATAAGCAATTAATTATAATTTTGTGAACCATAAGACTCATCTCGCCTTCTGGAGAGTTTTGTGAATACCTACTTGACTAAGCAAGCCTTATTTACTAAAAATTGGTGAGCTTGATAAGAAATAAGTCCTGTGAAGAGAAGCGCGGAGATTGTAGTAGAGCATACGCCAACGTCGGTCTTATCTTTATTGCTACAAATTTTCTTTATAGAGAAGTGTATGCGACGCCAACAAACACCCTACACTATAAAAAGAATGTGCGTATGACATCCATTAGTGTACGATAACCGCACATCTCTTCCCATAGGTTCAATTATGCCGCCAGGACCGTCTGCTGTCCTTATCGCTCTTTGTAATGTATTTACGGGAACATTGTTATAATGGAATGCCACCTTTCTGTCCGCAAATAAGCAAGAAGGTATATTAGAAAGTTGCTAAGCGTGTGTTAGGGAAAATATGATTCCCCTAGTTTTGTTTGCCCTTCAGTTGGTATGGTTGAATGTGTATATATTCAAATAATTCAGCAACAGGAAACCTTGACCGTTACGTAACAGCAACACTAAAACAAAGGATCGGCTTGAAATTGATATATTTTTTACAAAAACTATGTCACGACATTCTGTCAATGGACAATTTAATGTATAATATACAGGATTTTTCCAGCTTTACGAAAGGAACGAAGTTAAGTTACACAAGGTTGAAAGTGGCGGCGAACGGGCAAGAAACCTTGCAATTCAGGTTCCAAGAGAGCCTGAGAGCCATGTCACCGTTGGCGGGCGTGCATCAAGACACGCCCACTCCGCCCACAGCCGACCAATCACATGGGCGATTATTTCACTGTTTGTGCCGGGAACGGCAGTAGTACCGAAAGTAACTTTAGTGTTGCTGGTTAGTAGCAAGTGCAACTGTAACTCAAGGTTGTTACGTGCCCTCGTTATCGAAAGGGATAAGTTAGCTCTACATCTCTCACTGGACAATGTCAGGAATGACCAAAGAACAGTTGAAAAACGAACTCATAACGCATGGCGTGGAGTTGCCACCTGCACTGGCCAAAAAAGAAGAATATGTGCGTCTGTACGAGAAATATGTAGCGCCAGTCGAACAAGCGAAGGGCGATTTTTCTTCAGACGACGAAGACTCCCCCATCGTGCCCAAAGAAAAGGTGAGAGACCTTTTGCCCCTTTAAATGTGCCCTTTCCTGACCACTGCCTTGGGAACCTTTCCGCGGGACAGGAGAGGATGAGAGTGAGAGAGAGAGGGGGGCACCATTTTGCGCGGGAACCCAAACATGAAGCTTAGGAAGGGAGGACGAGTAGGCCACTGACTCACACCACACAAGAACCTCTGTACACTACACCACCACTTCCTCGCCAGCGCTTATACTCGCTGTTCAAACTCACGGGGTTGTTGTTCCTCACTTCCCTCCAATCCTGAGAGCTAGTTAGTTGCTTTACAAGCTAACGAGAAGAGGTGTCCGTCATCAACGGTTGCTTTCGGTCAGGACCACATTCTATCGTTCACCGTTGCCTCTTGGGTAAACAATGATTGTGCTCTCGTTACTTAAGCCCAAATATTTATTTTGTTTTTCAGTTCGAATTTTATGTTGGGTTTAGTGTGAACATGTGGGCTGGTCACTCGAAGGCTAAAGAGTGATAATAGGCTCTGTAGTCCACCTATCCTACAGCACAGTAGGCTAGCGCAGTTTCCCTACATCTGTGGTGGAGCAATGTCCACTGTTCTGTGCGTAGGTTAGGTGTATTTTTTTTTTATATACTAGGCAATTCGTAGATTAGGCAGCTTATAAATCTCTCGTGGATCTAGTTCTGTTACTGGCGTACTTTTATGACTTACACTTAAGCCTAGATCCCTGCCCCAACCATGTGACTAAGGGTGAATAATTTATAGACGGGTAGGCTTATTTGGGTGGCCTATTTTTCATATAGGCCTAGGCCATAGGTTAGTCTATTTCCTTATTTGGCAATTGATCAGATAGTGGAAGCATAGGCCCATAGGCTTTTTTTTTTTTTGGTAATTCTATATATTAGCTCAGTGCCTGTTTTTATCTTTTCAACTGGTTTTTTCTACATTTAGGGGTTCTGATACTGGCGGTACATGTGTTTGTTGTCGGCCAGGTGGAATGTCCCTTCGCCGTGTTTAGTACTGGGCCCGGGGGTGGGTTGGGTACCTATACGTTAACAAGTTATTGCACTTGCCGGATGGGATGTGAACCGTTTGAAACAGACGTACCCGTGCTCTGTCTTGTGAAGATCGTGTATGGAAACCCCTTGTTGGATGGACTTCAGGGGTTAATTACAGGTTAATTAGACTCGAGCACCAAAAATGAAAGGTAAATTCATAATTAGCAACCAAAAAACTGTAGAAAAAGTAAAGTTATTGTGCCGTCGGCGACGCGGAGCTACCCTACAGTTCTACCTTTTTTTTTTACTTTAGCCCCAGTTTGGTAGTTAGGCAATTGATACAGAAGCAAATGCAGAGGAAGGGGTTAGGGCTACTATAGGCCTAGTAGGTATTTCTGTAGTAGGCATTTCACAGGGAATATGACCTAACCAAATTTGGATGCCAAGCCCTGACCTGGCAGCCCCTAGACCCCTCCAAGTAAGTCGTGACTCCTCACTATGTATTCTACCGATGGGTATGCTAAACATTGATGGAAACTGGGATTTGTGCAGGATTAAGAAAAGTATTGGGTAATTCTACAGAAAGCTCCTTGGCACCGCGTTTAGCATCAGGCCCTTGGGGATGAACTTAAAAACAGACGAAAGATGGTAAATTTCCCAAATGATCTTCATTAAGGTAGAACTGAAGACTACTATCACATCCTGATTCCTGCCGGTCACTGACAGGAATATTTACCACCTGTTCTTTATATTATTGTTAGTAGAACTAAGCATTAGCTCTGCTTCGGGTATTTCCTGTAAAATTGACTTTTCCTACTTTATTTTGGTTGCTTTTCAAGACTAGGCCTATACCGTTATTTTTTGTCGGTCTACTATAATTAACCTCAGAACTGAGTATGGTTTTGTATGCTGGCCACCCTGGAATGGCATTGTGCATGCGCAGTGTTATAGGGGAACTTTTGTAAAAAAGTGGATTCCTTTACCTGGGGGTCTTGGTGGCAGAGGCTAAGTGACATGGCCTGCTAGGTTAGGTTAAGTTAGGTGAGGGTAAGTTAGGTTAGTAAGGTTCATTTTATAATAAATTTCCATAGGCAATCCCTTCTTGAACATATGACTCCCTAATGGCTTTAGTATTCGTGGAACCGTTCCATAAAGTCAGTGCAGAGTTACTACTTATAAGTACCTTGTTTTTTTTATTGTTTACAGTATTTACCATCTTTTTGGTTTTATGTTCATCCCTAAGGAGCTGGTACTAAACATGGTGCCCGTTTTGCACGTAAGCTGGTTAGGACTAGTTACCTAACCAGAGGGGCATGGTAGAAGTCCTAGTTTTACCTTAGTAAATTTCTCATCTCACATCTGCATTGTAGGCTATTCACCCTTCTCTATATTGTTCAGTCTGTAGAATTACCAAAGGATTGAATATGCCTAAGTTATTGCTAGCAGCAATATTTTGATGGAACACAATCCATATTCTCAGTTCCCCAATGTCTGTCAGTATTGGAATAGGTATCCTATTGAAAAACATTCTAAGGTTCTCTCTTGTCATCAACTTTGCAGATTGTTAGTAAACAAGATATTTGTGACTGTTAATTACTATAAAATTAAACATATTCTTGAATATCTTATGATGTACAGAGCTCAAAGTCAGGTTAGGCCTGGTTCCTTTTATGATATCTGTAGGCTTTTTTAGGATATGCCTCATTTGATCCGATATATATAGCATTGCCTCTTATATAGGCTAATATATTCCTCAGTGCAAGCTGGAAATGATCATGAAGCATGGTAGAAAGTTGATTAATTGGTGGAAAGAAGCATGGTAGTAAGTTGATAAATTGGTGGAAAGCAGGTTGTTGGGGGGGCAGGGGGTCCTCCACACACTTGCATTAAACTAGCACGTTTTCATTTGTCATTTGGTGTTGATTTGTGTTTGCGTGGTCTGCTCAACTTAGAGTTGAAGCTATTTTCTCTTTATGTCCTTTATTTGGGTAATATTGCAGAATATTTGTGCACTTGTTCATTGGTTTGTTCTACTGAGAAATGATAGAGGATATTTGTTGTTAGTTGGCAAATAGAACCTCCTAGTGTAGCCTAAGTTACTTTGGTGGCCAGTTGAGAATGACAGACACAGGTTCTGCTGACTAAAACAAACCTAACCTTTCGTAGAATGCTGTGTCTTTGACCTAACCAGGTCTATTTTCCTAATCTTACTAAGGAGCCTTGTCTGACCTGGCTAGGGGAGCCCCTGGACCCCAAGTACCACAAAACATTTGAAACATGGACTAAGCTTTTGTTTGGAGGTAGTGTTAGAGCCTGTTCCTGTCATTCTGCAAACTACCCTTACATAAACTTGAAAAGATGCTTTTGTTCTTGGAGACCAAAAGGAGGGCTGGGGCAGACAGATGGTGATCTCTCTCTTTAGATGTGTAGAAAGAGAATGACCATTGGCATATAATGTCTTGGTTATGTGTGATGGTCACTCAGTGTCGATGAATGACAACACAATTTTTGTGACATGTCAGTGAAAGGAGACTGTCTCCCAGTATATTTTACACTTGGCAATTCAGATGCCTGAGTGAGTGGTTTGCATGCCATGTAGCTGTCAGCCAGGAGCATTCGGGCTCAGTCAGCAGGGGTTGGTATTGGAGACAGTCTCTACCTTCTTGCATGGAAGAAAAGCTTTTGAGCTTAACCGCTGGTTACTGAGCAATATGTATGTCACTGCCATTTCCACTATTTAGTCTCATTTGCCAAGTAATTTACTGAGTACGTTATTTGTCAATTTGGACAGTTGCATAGTGGTATCCCAGTCTGCTAGTTTTTCTGGTCAAGGTACCCAGAGATTCCCTTTGGCCTACTTTTCTCTGTAAGCTTAGCTACACAGAACTGGTACCAATGCAGCTATCGGAATTGGGACTTGTATTGGAATGGGAAGTTTAATGCAGTGTCAAGACTTATATCAGAATTGTTAAAAACTTTGGTATCATCCCATCACTGGTGTTGTAGATGGGGTTTCTTTCTGGTTGGACCTCTCCCCCCCCCATTTCTTGACATCCTGTCTTGAGCATTGGCTCATGGAGTGTGCCCCCTCTTTACTCTCCCTTTTAACAAGAACTGGGTTAATGTTATAATATGAACTGTCAGTTTAAGATTGAACCAAGTGTTAGCTACTTATCCAATTTGTGCTCCAAATTCTCCAAAGTTTTTGTAGAGAGATTACAGACAGCTCATTCTGGCTCAGTGCCCTATCAGTCTCATACCTTTCCCAGGTTATGCAGAATGCAGGAAGCATTGGTCCCCTGTTCATTTGTCATGACTGAGAATGATATTTTCGTCACCAGTTAACTAACTTAAAACAAAGCTTTAATGACACACTGAGGAATATGTCTATATAAAATTCTGCTTTGTACACCGAGAAAAGAAGGGTCAGCTTCAGCTATCCATTTATCTTTAGACAAGGGGGGGGCGCCAATGTAAGATGCTGTATGTGAGATTCTCTTGAGCAGCTTTCTTGTTGAGCATTCACATAGAGGAACCACTACTTGTGTAAGTGGATCTTCCAAGCCTTGAGTCAGTTTTCTTCTGGACACTCAGGAAGAAGACACATCTTGACTTAGCAATCACTGAATTATGTCTCTCTCTCTCTCTCTCTCTCTCTCTCTCTCTCTCTCTCTCTCTCTCTCTCTCTCTCTCTCTCTCTCTCTCTCTATACATGCTTGGCTTTTGTCTCCTTGCTCTTTGTAGTGGTGGTCACCTGTTTAGCCCTTGTAGTGGTGCATAGCTATTGTTACAACCTTTCCAGCTTTGGCAAGATGTGTACTTATTCTGCCCAAGGGTTAAAGTTGGGCTTAGGTGAAAGGTGATGCATAGGATACCAGGGGTCTTCCCCACTTTTGTGGTATTCCAAACCATGTATTGGTGACTGTTTGATCTAGTTAAGTTAATGCAGGTCTGAAATCTGGTGATGTGGAGATTTTGTCTTCTCTTTAAGAAGGTTGAGGGTATGTAAACAGTGTTACTGTTGATCGTGGGTTGTCATTAGTGATGGGACGAGTACTCGGAATCGGAATTGAGAATCAAAAGTATCAGAACTTTTTCAGGTATCAGAATCGGAGAATTTTAATCAAACCTCCGATTCTGAAAATGATTCTTTGGCATTCGTATGTGTGAAACTTAATTTTCGATTCCAGGCAATACAGTAATGAGGTTAAAATTTTGTTTAATGGCTTTAAAGTATCTGAAGTATAATTTTTTTCTAAAGAACAAGTTACATTTACAGAAGAAAGAAATTTTATTGAAATGTTAAATGGTTATGTGATGAAATGGAGCTGTTAAACAAAGGAAGTGATAAAGAATGTAGCAAAACTAGGAACAAAAGAATTTTATTATAATATGAAATGGTCAAATATACTGCTTTAAAGAATATACAAAATAATGAGAATCCTTTACAGTGGTGGAGGTTAAATAAAAATGAATTTCCCATCATGGCCCTTTTTGCTAGTAAGTATCTGTACTCACCTTCCTATTTAGTGTGTGTCGGGGGCGGACATGTTGAAGGTCTCTCATGTTTTTTTTTTTTACCCAAAAAGAGGGTTTTTTTGCTTTTGGTGATTATACCTCTCATAGAAGGCAATGTATTAATAGTGTCTCTACGTAATACCTGGTGCGTAAGCTGGTTAGTGTTGTGTAATTGCAGATATAGTAATCTATGTTCTGCCCCAATCAGTGCCTTTGGAATTTTTCAAGTTTCAACTTCTCGAAGACTATTGGCCCTGGGAAATGGATAATAGAGTGCTGTGTATGTGTTAGTGCTTGGCCCTCCCTTTACCACAAAAATGTCATCTGACCAACCTCCAACTATTGTGCCAGTGACTCTGGCACCTAACGATACCTGTGCCCCACACACAAGTTCTGTACTCGCGAACAATTGTCTTTACTTTATCCAATACCAAGTGAACCATGCAGATGTCGAGTCAACTATACAATCTGTCAGTGCAGCCCTCTCCGACGAGGAAATTAACTGCATATACAAAATACAAAGACCTGATATCAAATACCATTCTCCAGGAGCGACCCACGAAAAGCCTATCCTCTCGCAAGAAAGTATCATGTATCACTAAGGGGCTAAGGACCTGCTCGGTGGAAATCTTCGCTGATGACCCTTACAATCTGCTTCCAAAGGGGCCTGCTGATCTAAGCCTACCTGCAGTGTACCATATGGCAGAAATTGCCTTTCTAAAAGCAAAATCCCTCTCAGAAAAAATTGAGGAAGCACAAGACAAATTTTCACAGATCTGGGACGTGATCAAAGGATTGCAGGAATCACTCAACAGTCTTAAAACTGTGGAAACAAGTAACAATCTTTCATGGATCTGGGATGCGATCAAAGGAGTGCAGGAATCATTAGACAGTTGCACAGCAAGCCACCAGACTCCTTTGAATGAGGCATCTATTTCCTCGCCTCCCAACAACACGAGAGAAGTGAGGATGCGACGTGAAGTCAAGGTGGCCATACCCTCCCGTGAGGGAACTGCCCTCTTCCCCTCGGATGAAGCGCCCACACCACCTGTAGACCTATCGTAGAGGACCGACGAACCCCCAACCTCCCCTCCCTCCCCAGTGCCTCCGGTGGAAGATAGGTCTTTAGCGGCGATCACCAGCCCTCGTGAGTCTTCCAACCCTATCTCTCCCCCCCAACCCCCTGTCGTGGATGAAGATGTGATTGATCATGTGGGGACTGGGGCCTGACAAACACAAACAAGTAGAAAAAAGAAAAGAACGTCTCGAGTGCCCTCTGAACCAAAGCCCAACATTCGTGAATCACCTCACCCAAAACCTGAGAGGAGGTGTCACGTTGTGATTCACAATTTACGGTCATCGGTGAAGCTAGATGCCATAGTAGAGAGAGTCAAGTTTCTCATGGGCTCCAATCCTCTTATCTCCCACGAACTCCATACAAAATTAAACATAAAGTGGCCTACTGGATTACTTGCCTATTTCACCACCTCGATGTTCTTAAAGGCGAGAATTTTGGTCCTAACATAAAAGTCTGGGACCAACCTCCCCTAGGGGAACTTACTGACACCCCAAGTAGGGGTTCAGGCGCAGACTCGCCATCCTCCCAAGCTGAGTGAATGCCCACCCTCGAAGGCCAATCCCCCATCCACCCAAATGATCAACTCATTCATTTCCAATCGTTGTGAGCTGCCATGAATATATACTAAATATAATCTCTTGGAATATTTTTGGCCTCAAGCAGAACATTCCTCCCTTAAGCATGTTCTGCAAAAACTTCAAAGGCATCATTGCATTGCAAGAAACGCTCCTCTGGTCTCATGACCTTGCCATGTGCGATTCAGTGCATGAAAACTTCAGAGCTTTCTCGACCTCATCAATGCAAGTTACAGATCATATCGTAGCCTGTTGCCTGAAAGGGGCCTTTCTTTCCTGTGGCACAAATCGCTAGACAGTATGGTGAATGTGTTGACCTATAGGAGTGATAGATTGCTGGGGCTTCAAGTGACAGTAGGGGACTGTAAGATCCTAATAATTAATGTTTATATGCCCTGGGAAAAGAACGATAATTTTGATCAGTACTGCATGATCCTAGGTGAGTTACACAGCATTATTCACGACTATTGCTGATCATATTTGTATAATTGGGGACCTTAATTCTCACCCCGCAAAACAATTTTATAATGAACTGATTCGCTTTTGTCAAAATCACGCTCTCCAAATTAGCGATGTAATGCTCCTCCCTCCCTCCTCCTATACCTATGTACAGAACAGAATGGACACAGTTACAACCTCCTGGCTGGACCCTGCATCACGTCCCCTCAACTTCATGACTGTTGTGACCTGCAACATTCGCTACAATCTTGCAATGGGCTATGATCACATCCCTTTACAGGTGTCATTCAGTACCCCATCCCTCCCTACTGTGATCTCCCTAACATATCACCCACCTGCTGTTAACTGGGATTTTAAAAACCAACAGAAAACCAGATCCTTCAGGAAAACCATGGAAACCAGGCTGCAGTCAGTACCGCAACCAGCAGACGCCTTACTGTGCACTAACCCAAAATGTAGAAATGATCATCACAGGAGAGATCTGAAAGAATTCTATTTGAATACTGTATAATTTCTGCTATGCTCACCTCTGGCAGGGATACCTTTAGGTCTTGTCAAGGCAACTCTTGTAATGTACCTGGATGGAATGAATCTTTATACACATTCACAAGAAATGTTTTTACTGTGGAGGCAAAATGGTAGCCCGAGGGAAGGACACTTTGCACTGCTAATGAGGCAGGCGAGAGCACAGTTCACACTTGCCCTTAAGCATTGCAGACTGAATGAAAAGCAACCAAGAGCTGATGCAATGTCTAGGAAATTGGAATCTGGTGATTACTCTTGTCTTTAGTAGGACATTCAATCCCTAAATCCCAAAACTAAAATGCTGTCACAGAGAGTAGGAGAAGCCGTCGGTGACGAGGCTATCGCAAGAATGTGGGCCGATCACTTCGGCACTATCCTGAATTGCATAAACGGTCAAGACTCCTGCAGGGATGTAAATAACCTCCTTACTGATAATATCCAGTTTCACTTTGCCGATTGTATTACGCCAGGTAACATCAGCGAGGCCATAAACAACCTACCTAATAATAAATCACCCGGCTGCAATGGTCTGCCTGCTGAAGCTTTCAAATTCTGCCATCCGATAATTTACATTTTGCTAGCTGCTCTGTTTGGTGCGTGCATAATTCACCAGTTTCTCCCAGACTCCCTACTCTTAGTTCATTTAATACCATTATTAAAAAGCAAGCTAAAGGGTGCAGCTGACTCTGGCAATTATCGCCAGATTGCAATTACTACAATTGCGTCGAAGATACTTGAGTCCTTTCTTCTAGTGAGACTTCTCCCCTTTCTACACACTACTGACAACCAGTTCGGCTTTAAAGCAAACCACTCAACTGACACCTGCATGTACATCCTGAAAGAATTGCTGAACTATTACCTATCATCAGCCTCTCCTGTTTTCCTATGTTTTGTAGATGTAACCTCTTCTGTTTTCCTATGTTTTGTAGATGTGAGAAAAGCATTTGACAGTAAACTACCTGAAGCTCTTCCTGAAGCTGCACAAACGAGGCACACCTCTATATCTAATTGGCATTTTATGTTGTTGGTTCTCCACACAGCAGTTCTGCATCAAATGGGGTAACGTACTGTCGTACACCTTCGGCTCCCTAAACGGGTTCTGGCAAGGGGGCATTCTCTCTTCATACCTGTTTAACATGTACACAGATGCCCTGAATGTCAAACTGAACTCACTCCCAATCGGATGCACTGTTAATGAAACAACAATAAGTAACTTCTGTTATGCTGATGATATGGTTCTGATCTCTCCATCAGTGCAAGGTCTCCAGTGACTCATCGACACCTGCCGCCAATATACAGAGGAATTTGATATCCTATACAACGAAATCAAGACCCAGTGTATGTCGCTGCTCCTGAGATCGCTTAAGCATATTGTAGAACCACTAATTTTCCTCTGAAATCATTGTCTGGAATTCGTGCCTGAATTTCCTTATTGGGGACACATTATCACGGACGACCTAAAAGATATGGCAGACATAGAACAGAGTCGTCGTAGACTATATGGAGCTGGCAACATGATTGCAAGGAGGTTTGCCTCCTGTTACCGAGAAATGAAACTGCTGCTCTTCCGCTCATACTGCTACAATATATGTGGGTGTTCCCTTTGGACGAACTATACCTGAGAGACCATGAGAAGTGTCACTGATGTTCACAATGACATTCTGAGACGCCTCACTATCACTCAGCCACGCAGTTGTTCATAGAAAACCGCCTGGATAATTTGAAAATCATTGTGAGGCAAACAATGTCCATTCTGATCACCCGACTGAGAAACAGCAGCTATTCGCTCATACAAAGCATCCTGAGCAGTGAGGCAAGAAGATCTAAATTTTGGGAAAGATGGAATAATGAGGCGTTTGTTCCTTAAATGCCTTATTCTCTGTTTTTGCAATTATGAAATGTCATCTCCAGAATCTGTGATTATTATTATTATTATTATTATTACAGGCAGTCCCCGATTTGCAATGGGGGTTCTGTTCTTACGCCGCGTCGTAAGCTGAAAATCGTTGTAAAACGAAAAATCATCAAAAATCCTAAGAAAACCTTACTTTTAATGCTCTGGGTGTATTGAAAACGATGTTAGCTGCATTTTTATGAGTTTTTCAGTAAAAAAAACTCCAATTTTTATTATTCTGCCATTTTGGAGCCATATTTCTTCCATCGGATTGGAGTTCGACGCCTCGTAACCCTGGAACGTGTCGTAAACCAGCAAATAATTTCTGATGAATATATCTGAAAAGCATTGTGACCTTGGAATGTCGTAAGCCGGATCTGTCATAACCCCGGGGACGCCTGTATTATTATTATTATTATTATTATTATTATTATTACAGGTTTGTTAAACAAAATGGTAGTTTCAACAGCATTTATTTTTTTATATAGTAAACGCTCAATTCGTCTTATCAGTTGCTTTTCTTGTGCTGGAATGGTTGCAAGCAATTGACCTGATATTCATATCCAGTGGTTTAGTGATGTGTAGGAAGTAGTTCTCGTGGGTTGTCGACTAGTTTCGCCCTTCCCGTTAGGGCATCATTCAGGACAGGATCGCAGGATGCAGTGGCTGTAATGCGTGGACTCCATGAGAACTACCTCCTACACATCACTAAACCACTGGATATGAATATCGGTCAATTGCTTGCAACCATTCCAGCGCAAGAAAAGCAATTGATAAGACGAATTGAGCGTTTACTATATAAAATAATGCTGTTGAAACTGCCATTTTGTTTAACAAAACCTGTATTAAAGAAGGTCTTTTTCTTAATATTATTATTATTATTATTATTATTATTATTATTATTATATTTCTGCGTTCCTTGCTGTTTTTGGTATTCTTACTTCCTGTTATTACTGTGTTTAATGTCATTGTAGAGTTTTGCAATTTTCAATATTCGTATTTAGCCCTCTGGACCTGACCTCTGTAACCACATAAGGACCCCAGATGGAAATTAATTGTCTGCAATCTGTATTTTTTATTATAATTTTTAATTTTTTTCTTTTTATTCCCCATATAATTATATCATTTTTAATTTTTTTCTTTCTATTCCCCACATAATTAATGTCATTACTATTATGAATTCTATTTTTTCTACTTCTTCAACAACTGTGTGGATACAGCTGTAGTTATTTTTGTCATGTTACCTTATGTATCTAGATTGTGTATATTGTATTTGTATATTCCCGTGTATATGGTTCCCCTGAGCCATAATAAAATATTCATCAGAAATTATTATTATTATTGTTATTATATTTAGTGCTGGAAGAAATATGGCCCCAAAATGGCAGAATAATCATAATTTGAAAAGAAACTGATTAAAAGGTGTTTTCAAACCAGAGAGATTAAAAGTAAGGTTTTCTTATGATTTTTCGATTTTACATAACAGTTTAAGAATATTGGGAACTCGAATATGAATTGGTATTTTCGTGTGATTGACCTAAAAGAAATTGTTATTTTTTATTGTATATTAAGTGCTTTTAGTTGAAAAGAAACTGATTAAAAGGTGAAACCGAGAGATGGTAACGTTTTTTTTTTTTTTTTTTATTTTCAAGTTTTTTTAAGAAATTGGATTCAAGTTGATTTTTTTTTTTTTTTTTTTTTAATGGATTCAACTTCATTTTTTATATATATAACAAAATTTGTGTTCATACTGAATGTATGATTAATAAATGTACCTTGTTCATAAAGTATTTGGTTCTTAAACAACTGCAGGGTCTGAAAATAACCATGAATTCAGTGCAGGTATCGGAATCAGGACTTGGAATGGAATGGGAAGTTTAATGCAGCATCGAGACTCATATCGGAATTATTAAAAACTTTGGTAGCGTCCCATCAGTAGTTGTCAGTACTAATAACTATTGATATAAATTTCCAACAGGAATACATCGTAGGCCCTATCGTGACAGCAACAACCATCTCTGACCTTTTGTCCTTGGAGAACCTTGTGTTCAACATCACCAATGGTCGCTTTAGTGGCAACTGAAGCAGTTTTAGTTGGCCTCAAGCAACCCTCCTTCTTACCTTGTGCCCTCCTTGCCATGAGCCAAGAGTGAGGTAGGCTCATGCTCAGTTCCTGGACATTGGGAATCCCATAGTGAGAAGTCCTTTGAACTTCAATTTAAGAGATGCTTTTGTCCTTTGACACAGAAAGAAGGGGTGTGGTGTTTACTTGGGCAAGAATGTAGGGACCAGTCTGTCTTGATGAACTGCTCCTGGTTGTCAGCTGGCCTGCCATGACAGTTCAACAGCCTGGGGAACCCACTTCTGCATTTACACCACCTATTGTTGCTCATCAGCACTAAGGAGTGATAATCAAATGATCATGGAATGTTTTCCTGCAAAGATTACCAAGATGTTGAAATGCAGATGAAAGTTGTTCTCTGTCCACACACTTGAAGCAGAGAGATTTACACCTGGAAGAGCTCTGCTTCAGGCATGTTGACAGAAAACAACCTTCATCTGCATTTTGACATCTTGGGAATGTTTACAGCACAGATAGCTGCAACATCTGAATCATATGATGATCACTCCTTAGTGGTGTTGTCGATCCAGGAGTGGGTTCGCCAGGCTGCTGTTGAGCTTTCACCCAAGAACATTCTGACTAGATGGAATATTTTGGCAGACCAGCTGAACCACCATGGGTAGTTCATCATGACTGATGGGTCCCTCTCTTGCCCAGGGAAAGGGGAATGCTATTGATACCTGTTCACCACATAATTATAAAGGCAACTTTTGGTGTTCTCATCTGTTCCAGACTCATGGGTTTCCATGGGAAACGTCTACCAGCAACCCCTGGGACAAAATATGGATATCTTTCCTGTCAGTAATTCACAGAGTGATCAACCTAGGTCCTGTTGGCTTGCCAAGCCGTATCTTGATCTGCTAGGCCTTCTGCTTGAAGCTTCCAGAGAATCTTCTTTGGCCTACTCTTCTTTGTTAGTCATATGTTTTGAGGTAGCCTCAAACTGTACTGGGGAGTGGACCTTTTCCGATTGGTGTCATAAACGTGGTCTCTTTGGTAGAAGCTACTTTGCAGTTTATCACTAACTTGTCCAGCTTTGTTGAGACAACCTCCTCTGAATATTTTTGTGCTTTGTCCAAAACAACCAAAGGGCTTTCTTGAATAGAGTTGTTCATGCTTGTAGGAGTTTCAAACAGTTTTGCCTGCCTTGTTAGCTTTGCCCACCTTGTTAGCTTTGCCCTCCACAGTAGGATATAACTCTTATGCACTTCAACCTAACTCAGGCACTTTAAAGCCCTTGGATTGAGACTGTATCTCAAGATATGCTCTGGTAGTCTTAAGGTATGTTTACCCTAGGACAGTGCTGGTGCCAGTAGCTGTCTGCAAGTAAACTTTCCTGGACAGTCAGCGTTTACACGACATTACTATGGGACAGCAATTGCAGTCAGTATCCATCTAATCTGCTCCACTTTAATCCTATTTCTCAATTGTCACTAGTTATTGCCTTAAACACTTAATTGTTTTGATTTTCTTTCCTAAAAATTCTGGATTGGGAATGTGAATCATCTTTAATCAGAGCATCCCTCAGTTCACTGAAAGCCACGTCCTTGTACAATATACCATATTTGCTGGTGTATACGACGCACTTTTTTGTATTTTTAAATGTATGAAAAACTGCCCTGCATCCAATGTGGCCGTATTACAGATGGGAAACCGATCTCCATAGACTAGGCTAGGCCTAGCCTACGGCGAGCATACTACTGGGTGGGCACAAAAATCGTTGCTAATAATAAAACATTGAAAAACAAGCTAATTTGTACAGTAAATTGTGTTACTAATAATAAAATATTGAAATGCCAAATTGTCAGTCGGTTATCACAAACTTTGCAAAAATTGCTTACGATACGTTGGCAGTTAGCGTATATGGGAAGCTCATGTCATTTCACTGTGCCTCTTTTCCAGGCATGCATAACCCACACCTCATGTCTTACATTATATAAGGACTGTTTTACCTTTAGGAATTATATATGCTCTAAATAAAAAAACCATTCATCTGCCTGTTAGCCATTTGCAATGAGTGGATGGTGGCCTATCGCGGCACTTACATATAATGGTAAATTTCATAGAGGCCAAGCCCATGGCTGAAAAACAAAAAAACCACTGTAATAACATCAAATTTAAACTGGAATCACATTTTTCCCTACAAAATCACTTTAAAGTATCTCAATAAATGTATGATGAAATATACTAAAAAAAAAATTTTCCACAAAATATGCTTGTAAAATAGGTGTGCATCTTTTGCAAGCGAGGCTGTCTTACATTGGGGCAGATACAGTAATCTGTATGCCTAATATTCCACAGACATTCAAAACATTCATATACATCTAGAAATTTGATAATTACCTCCGAATTCCAATTCTTTGACATCATGATTTTGTGGGATTCTGATGATTGCTGTCCAGGAAGTGGACAGTTGACGTTTACACGAGGAAAGATCTGCCTGTCAGTATGTGAAGTGTTTACACCAGGATAGTTTACTTGCACCAGTAAACTGTCCTCATGGAAATGCACCTTTAGCCTCACTTCAGTGCACAGATAAGTTGCATAGCCATTTGTATCTTGTCTGGCTCCTAGATAAAACTGGGTTATCCCAATGATTGGCTGGTTCTGAAATACTCAGAGATATAGTTTTTCCAGGACAGAGACTGACTGTTCACATTGTATTTGTAGCTTGGGGATTGTAATAAACTGGGAGCTCAGTTTTCACCTTGTCAGCAAGCTTAGGCCCTTTCACATGGGATATATCTGGGTTATCTCAATGACTGGCTGGTTTTAATGCTCTGAGAGAGACAGGTGCTCCAGAGCAAAGACTGCTTCATCCCATTTATTTTATACTTGGGGATTGCAGTCAACTGGGAGAAGGTAGATCTTGTCCCCAAGTAACAGAGTACCTGGCCGTGCTGAGAGGGGTGGCAGCAGTGAGAGTTTTTTTGTCAAACTTTTGTCAGCAAACTCAGGGAGGTAATAGCAGAGTTTCTGTCATAGCAGGAACAACCTGCTTGGCTTTGGCATGTCATAATTGGTCATCTGTTGCCCTAAGGGAAGCCAGTGCCTCACAGGCATCCTCACTGTGCAGCATTGGTGAGCCTCAGGTGTCCCTCCCTGTCAAATTCATGCCTTTGAAGTGAGAGTGGAGGAAGGACCTTGAATGGTGGGTGGAGTGCACACAAGGGGATTTTTGCCTCTCAGTTGTCATTGAAGGGGCATGAGTGGGTGATTTTCCATGCCACTGAACTCAGCCAGGTACATTCCAGGAAGGAGGAATGTTTTGGCAGACTACCTCAGCCATCAGGGCCAGTTGCTGAAGACAAAGTGGTCCATACATCTTTACATGGCAGGAAGGCTTTTGGAGCTTTGGGGAATGCCAGTGATTGACCTGTTTGCCACACAGTTAAGCAGGAAACTCCTAGCTTGGAAGACCCATTCCAGCATCCGTGTGACAATTTGGATATTAATCCTTTCATGTAGTCAGTGTTATTTACTGAATGTTCAACCTTTTGTTGCTCACTCAGGGTTGCATAATAACTGAGGTAGGTCTTCGTTGGGGCCATAGTACAGTATTTGGTATTCCACTATGATAGCTTATGAACTTTGGTATCACCAGCCAGTACAGCCTCTCAGCCTTCACAGTTTGATGTTATGTATCTTCATGTGAGAGGGTTTTATCATAGGACCAAGCTGGAGGTGCCCAGTTGCTGTCAAAGTTTCTCAGTTACCATTTATCAGGGAAAGAGGGCTACATTCAGCAGATTGTCCACTTTCAGAGAGATCAGCTACTCCCAATTTATGTGGTGAAAGACTGTCGCTCTGCCTTGAGCTAGGTTTCTGACTGAAGGGCATGGATCTTCTCTCTACCCTGGTTAGAGTTGTCCCTGCTCATGAGGAGTTCAGGCAGTCTTGCCCACCTTAGGAGTTTCAGCCTTCTGAGTGTCCATTTTAAGTTTCAGCCTTCTAAGTGAGATGATTCTTATTTAGTTCAGCAAAATTAAGAAGTGTATGATCCCTTGGGGAGACTTTGGAGTGGGATTTCACCTTGAAAACTTTTTCTGCTAGCTTTAGCCTTGGTGGAGTGTGTTGTTGAGTTGCACCAATATTGTATCTTGTCCAAAACTTTGAGAGTTGTAAATTTATTTATTTATTTATTTATTTATTTATTTTTTTTTGCAAAAATTCAGAACCCATCAGTCTCCGATGAGAGGTTGGAGATTTTCTGGATTCCTCCCTTGAGAGTTTGTAGATGGTGAGCTGGATGAGATGCTTTTGTGCATGGTATGAGCATTGTATTTTTATCCAAGAAGAATCCGACTTTTCAGGCTGGATATATATATATATAATGTGTGTATGTATATACATATATATATATACATATATATATGTATATATATATGTATGTATATATATACAGTAAACCCCCATATTTGCTGGGGATGTGTACCCCCCCATAGCTAAAATCTGCGAATACTTAAAACCCCTCTAAAAACACTTAGAATTGCCTATTTTGATAGTTTAAACACATTAGATTTTGCCTTGTGGAGGCCATGCTGGATTGGTTGTATGTGCCAAAATTCAGATTTTTATGTTTGTGATCTCATAATTCCCAATTTATAGTACATTATAATATGTAAAATGTCGTGAATTATTACACTTAGTTTTATAAATGCCAAGAACTTTTACAGTTAACTTTTACAAATGAGGGCAAAATAGTTCTTGTTTTGAAAATTGTTGATGTTCAAGGAAAACGTGATAATTTAAAATTGCAAATGTACTGTTTTGGTAAAGTACAATGTTGCGCATGCTAGTTGCACTATGTAGGATTATCCTGTTTATATTTTTGAAGTACAATTACATTCAAGTACAGTCCTTATTTGCTTTTAAACATCCCTAATAGTGAGTGTTATTAGTTATAAGTTTTTATTTGCTTATTTTAGGTCAATATGGAACAGAATTTAGTTGTTGATGGACTTGACATCTCAAAGCTTGATGATGATGAACTATACAAGAGACTCTCTGATTTAGGAGCTACAGTAGGACCAATTGTAGGTAAGATGTGTGAAAATATATTGTTGTTGTTGTTGCAGATTTTCTTCAACCTTAGTATACCCTAATACTACATATTTGAATTTATGAGTAGTAAGTAGGGTCTCTTTTTTTTTTATATATATATATAAGTTCCACTTTTTTTTAGGGGTCTATCTCAAGTTTTGAAACAATGCAGTTTGGTCTAGAATCATTTTCAATTCTTGTCCAAAAAGATCTGTTTGTAACATTAGTCAAGATGAAACAGCAAGTAATTTTTTTTAAACACCTTTCAGAATTTGTTTGCTCTGAAATTTATTTATTGTAATGTTTTCAGAATCAACTCGCAAAGTGTATCAAAAAAAATTATTGGTGCTAATGGGTGGTGATGTTCCTGACTCCCCAACTTACAATGGAGATTTGGATGAAGAGTATTCAGATAGTGAAGATGCTGAGGAAGGTAATTTTGTTTTTCTTTGCATGAAAAGATTATTCTAAAAAGTCAAAACTATTCAATGCTCACTAAAAAAAATTTTTGCTTCTTTCTGTCTAACCATTTCAGTTCCGTTTGGCAAATCAACTGGTGATCTTTCCTACTGTACTCGTATCTAATATTCTCCAAGGAACTTTAAGGGATCTTATTTCTTTGCCCCTCATACTATATGTGTAAGGCTTTGGACATGGTCTAACTTGAGGCCCTTTTTGCCAAAGTACCATGGTTATGGCACAAATCTTGGGTAATCTATTGTAATGATGGTGTTAATTTGTCCATTTCCATGTTGATTGTTATTCAAATGAGCCCACTTTAACTTATATCATCGTGCCACTAGGTGCGATCGGCCATAAAAATAAAAAAAATAACACTTGCTTAACCTGCCAGGACTTTCTCTGTAATCACCTGTTTCCCGCCAGGTGGTGCTGGAATGTTTACGTTCTTGTCAGAATTCTTTATGCTGTGTCCTTATGCAGACGGTTTGAATAGGCGTTAATAATAATTTTGATGACTTCTGGCTGTTTTCTTCTGTATGGTATTTTGCTAGTTTCTGTTTTTGCAACAAGCAGAGATGAAAACAGTCTTTATAGGAAAGAGTTCGTGGAAACCGAATGTTTTGTTTCTTCTTCTTCTTCAGCCTACTTGACAGCCTAGGTTAATTCCTCTCTCACTCCTGCTCCGCCTTCTGTTGCTCCCTATGTGGTTCAGGAGAAAAATGATAGGTAATTGAGAAATATTCCCTTATTATGGTTAGAAATTTGACCGTACATATTAGGGCAGGATATCTCTCCTCCCCTCATTGTGATCGACCTTGTTTGGTTTCCCCCGCGAGAGAGGTGTCGAAGCCTTGACGTCTATAGCCCACCCTCTGGACTGCCGTGGTTCCTTTGGTCTTCTCCACAGACAGGGAACCATGGCATGTTTCGGGACCAGGGTCTGTGCTGTTCTTCATCTCTTTCAGCTGTTCTCTCCAAGTAGAGAACTGGCTTTCTGAGAAGAGGGATCAAGGGAAAACCTGTTTTAGCGTTCCTCCCTCTCGTCTCACGTATGCGATATTTGTCGTATGCAACGAAAGAAGCTCCTGCCTCCTCCCAGAGGGACTTTTCTGCGCTCATTGACTCGGGTTGTAGGTTGACTCTCACTTTGGCAAAGACGTCCTTTTCAGCACAGGAGATGGATCATCTGTCGAAAAGTTTGTTCAAGTCCTTCGAGGTGTCGAGTGTTCTCGACTGGTGTTAAGGAGCAGTTGCCAAGAAGCTTCAAGATCTGACTGTTTTATGTGATGAAGTCTCAGACCTGTTTAATTTTCTCTCTTGTGCTGATAAAGCCATTAGAGATATTGCCCTTTATGCCATGGGTGTGCTTAAGCAGCACAAACTTTGGGTCTCGTTCACATCGAAGGGTGTTACGGCCCCACAGAAATCAGCTTTCCTTTTTTCTCCTCTGGATAAGCAACATATGACTCCACAGCCCACTGTAAGTGAGGTTGCAGTAAGTCTACACCAGAAATCAACGCAAGATTTGTTGACCAAATCGACGAAGCGCCAAAGGGACTGGTCTGTCTTCTCAGTTAAACCTTTATCTCCTCTCGAGCAACCAAAGCCGTTTCGTGTAGGAAATCAGAGATTGTGCTCCAGGTCCTGAGGATCAGCTAGATTTGCTCCCTGAGCAATCAAGAAATCTTCCAAATCATCCTCTCTCCAGTGAGAATTTAGTCCTTCATGCTTCAGTAGGGGCCAGGCTTCATCTTCCTGGGAGAGATGGAGCGGATCAGTGGGTGGTGAAAGTTTTAAAGGAGGGATACTCTATCCCCTTCAGGGAGAATCCACTATTGACCAACAGTCCTGCCCTATTGGTGGCTTACTCTATAGGATCGGAGAGGTATTCAACCCTATCGAAGGAAGTGTCCACTCTTCTGAGCAAAGAAGTAATAGAAGTAGTAAAAAAGGCAGGCTCGAAAGGATTTTACAATTGCCTTTCTGTGGTGCCCAAGGCTTCAGGGAGTTGGAGACTGGTGCATGACATAAGTGCTTTGAACGTCTCTGTAGAAAAAACAAAAATTCAGCATGGAAACCATCCACTCAATTCTTGCTTCCATCCGTCAGAGGGACATGCAAGACACTTATTTCCATATTCCGATTCACATGGACTCAAGGAAATAACTACAATTCATTTTTTAGGACCAGATTATGAATTTCAAGCACTTTGTTTCAGTCTTTTGACAGTCCCACAAGTTTTCACGAGCGTTGGCTCTTTTGGAAGGTTGGCTACATTTAGCAGGAGTGAGTATCGCGCTATATCTGGACAATTGGGAATTAGGACTAATAATGAACTTTGAGAAATCACAAATGATTCCCACTCAGAAGATTATTTGGGAGTTCAGATAGACTCTGAGTTTTCGGGTTTCTCCATCACTCAAGAGAATAGAAGACTGTCTGAGGAAGGTAGGCCTCTTCCTCTCGCTTCATTCTTGCTCCGCCACCCAGTGGATGAGTCTCTTGGGGATGATGGCTTCTCTTGAGCAATTCGTTAGATTGGGGAGACTTCACATGAGACCTCTCTAGTTCTACTTAAGAGCTTGCTGGGATCGGAATGTGCATCAGGACCATCACGTCTTTCCAATAACCCCGGAAATAAAGGAGGATCTGCCGTGGTGGAGGTCCGCAGACAGACTTCTGGAAGTGAAGTCTCTTGTTCCGGTGAGCCCCAACCTAAACTTCTTTTCCAGTGCATTGTACCTAGGTAGGGGAGCGCTTGGGAACCTGGAAGTCTCGGGGAAGTGGTCTTCGGAGGAGAAGGGGCTTCATATCAACGTGAGAGAATTGAAGGCAATACATCTAGGTCTGCAAAACTTTGCAACACAGGTACACAACAAGACTCTAGCGGTACTTGCAGACAATACCACAGCCCTAGCGTACGTCAAACATCAAGGGGGGGACCTACTCATTTTCACTCTGCGAGGTAGCGAGAGACCTGCTATGCTGGGCGGATCGGAACCAAACTCAATTAGTCACCCCGTTCATAAAGGGCAAGTGCAATGTCCTGGTGGACAAGTTTAGCCGTCACATGCAGATTCTGCCCACGGAGTGGACACCAGATCCTCGCGTTTGTGCCAGCCTTTGGAAATTATGGGGTCAACCAAACACAGATCTGTTTGTAACTTCCAGGAATTACCACCTTCCTCTGTTCTGTTCACCATTTCTGGACCCTCTAGCTTGGGCGACGGATGCAGTGATCCTCGACTGGTCCAACCTAGATCTTTACATCTTTCCTCCGTTTGGGATGATTCGAGAAGTAGTAAGGAAGTTTTGCTCACACCACAATGTAAGGATGACTCCCGTGGCGCCCTACTGGCCGCAGAAGGAGTGGTTTCCAGACCTGAACAATCGCCTTGTTGACTTTCCAAGACTCCTTCCCGAGATTCCGAGTCTTCTCAGTCAACCCCACGTCAGGAAGTTTCATCAAGGCCTATCCTCTCTGGCCTTAACAGGATTTTGACAGTACAGACTCATCAGAGCGAAAGGATTTTCTAAATTGACATCAGAGGCTATCGCCAAAAGCAGACGCATCTCCTCCAATAACGTCTACGAAGCTAAGTGGGCACGCTTTAGGAGTTGGTGTAGAAGAAACAAAGTCTGTTCCTCTGAAACTATCGCTCAGGTAGCAAGACTTCCTTCTCTATTTGGAATCATCTGAAGGGTTGTCCGTCTTGATGATAAAGGGTTACAAGAGCGATGCTCAGCTCCATTTTTCAACATAAGGGTTGCGACATTTCGAACACCCAAGACTTGTCCGAACTAATTAAGTCTTATGATATCTCCAAGTCCAAGAAAGAGGAGCCCTTCTCTTGGAATCGTGATATAGTTCATAAGTGGCTTTCCGACCCTCGCTTTGAACCTATGCACTTTTCTTCTCTAAGGGATCTGACTTGGAAAACTCTCTTTCTGGTTGCCCTAGCGACTGCTAAGAGAGCAAGTGAACTTCAAGCAATAGACAAAAGGATTGGTTTTTCGCAAGGGAACGCAGTCTGCTCCTTTTTGCTAGGATTTCTAGCAAAAAATGAAAACCCATCACATCCTACCCCCATTCCTTTTCGATTTCAAGCTTATCGGATATTCTAGGCACGGAAGAGGAAGAGAGAGCTGTGCCCAGTACTTACCCTCAGACATTATTTACATCGGACAGAGAAAATTAAAGTCCAGTTTAGTAATCTCTGGTGTTCGGTAAAAACCCCCTCTAGACCCTTGTCAAAGAATGCCATTTCATTTTTCTTGAGGGATCTCATCGTTGAGGCACACACTCAATTAGCGGAGACTGACTTATTGCTGTTGAAAGTTAAAGCTCACAAGGTAAGAGCAGTTGCTACTTCGGTAGTGTTCAAACGCAGTCTTTCTCTCTCAGCGATCCTGGAGGCAACTCATCGGAAATGCAAGTCGGTGTTCGCGATGCGTTATTTGTGGGACGTTGAGACAGTTTATGTTAAATGCCCAGTACCGTGGGACCTGTTTCCGTAGCTGGCATGGTGATGGTTGGGGAAGTGTATGAAGTATCCCTTCCTTTCCTTTTCTCTTCACCTTGAAAATGGTGTTGAGTTCTTGGGAAGTCTGGGATGGTATGACATACCTGGAGTGCCCACCAGTTTTTAGTGTTCGGTAGTGGTCTTGTTTTTTGTTGTTTAATCATTATGTTTAATTATGGTGTAGGTGACTTTGTTGTCTGGTATATAATTTTTGTGGTACTGTGCCCAGGGCAGGGGCAATTTTGTATGCTTTGTTGGCCTTCGGTGTACACCTTTGTCGCAAAGCTTGGTCTTACACTTCGTCAGCCTTTGGAATACTCCTTCGCTGCGAAGCGTCCCACTTAAATAGAGGCATGTATGGCCATGTCGCCACATTGCTACAAGTTGAGATGAGCACCACCAGAGGCAGTATCTACTTGCAGTAGCTCACTCACCAGGTAAGGAACAACATTTATCTCATCACTTATAACTTAAGCCTTTGTCCATGATTCCCCACCACCTTTCAGTGTGGAATCAGCTAAGTAGTTACTGAGTAAGTTACTTATATAAAAATGACATTTCTAGATATACTTATGATAAAATTAAATTTTATATGTGCTTACCAAGTAATTACGGATGGAGCCCACCCTCCTCCCTGCACATGGACTCTTTTTTGCATAAATAAATTGTTGTGTTGGCAATGTTGTTCCTCTTTGTACCCCGAAAGTGGGCAGGGCACAGTCACCTACACAAAACAAAAGAATTGCTAATGTGGCATTCAAAATTCTAACTGCCATTCGAGTAGAAACTCTTGGCTAAGTATTTACTGGGTAAGTAGCCTATATATAAAACTTAATTTTATCATAAAATTGTCATTTTTGCTCAAAATTTAGTTGCTATTGTTGAGAGATTTCTGGAGCCTGCAGACTCCAGATAGTAGAACAGTGTCACCTCAACTTTACACACCTTGGGGGGTCTGCCCCATCTGGTAAGTAAGGAAGACTGGCAAATAACCTGCACGATAGGGTACCACAGGGTCAACTTGCATAAATTATAGTGCAATGCAATTCCATGCAAAGTATTCAGTAACCTGTTGCAACAAGTATTTTGTAATTATCATTTGGCTTAAAATACTGATTTGCTTCCATGCATTTCAGGAAATATCTGCAGAATGAATTGCTTCTAAAAGTATGTACATAATATGTACAGTAACTACTTGTACATAACAGATATGGTAAATATTGTAAACAGTGTGAAGAAACATAAACCTTGTTGCTTTTTATCAAATTCTTTATAAGAAAATTGAGTGAGAGTGAGCAGAAGGCTAATAAACATTGTAATGGGTAGTTTATCCTAATACAGTAGGATGCATACATGTGCTTATACCCTGTACACACTCACACGCTGAAAAAGTTGTAACATATTTCTGTATTTTTTCAAGTACAATACAGTAATGAACTGCATTGAGTAATATCAATAAAAGTGATGTTTGAGATACAGAAGGGGCGGTCCACAACAAGTACTGTAACGAACCATTTTTTACGGTTCTTTCGGGTTCTTTACAAAGTTTGAATGGGACTCAGGTGACGAGGAAGTCCAATGAGAAATCAAGGAGGGAGCCAAAAACACAATCAAAATACTTTAAACCTATTTATTATTTCTAATGACTGTACAGGTCAGTTTACATTATATACAAGTGAGTTAAGGAATTAGCCAAAATATAATAAAATGAAAAGTACAGCAGCAGCTGAGAATCAATAATAGAAATTAAATAATAAATCACTTTACAGTTATACCACAAGGACCATATACGCGTCCTATACCATCATAAACAGTGCATATCATAAATCAAATTAATAATCATAAACAAAACATATAAACCAATTAACATTCACAAACATGTTGTGAACCAATTAACAGGGCCATTCATTTTCCCAATGCCATCCATAAATAAAACATATAACTAAATTAGCAGGGCCATACTCTTGCCGAACGCCATTCATAAATAAAATATAAAGCTAAATTAACAGGGCCATACTCTTGCCCAACTCAAACATAAAGCATGAAAACAACATGAGCCATACACTGCTCATTAGTACCATTAATAACAACATAAAATAATCGAATAATCAGAGGAATACTTGCTCAAACACCATCAATAATATTAAAAGAAAACAAATGTTGAGACCACAATCAAAGGTCCTTGAGGATGATCATCGACCGCTGCCGTAACACTGTCGTACTCCTACACAGGAAAGTAAACAGGAATGTCTCCTGTAAAATACTTGACTACTGACCATCACAAAGTTGATGCTACAACTGCAGAAATCCCACGAAAGAATATCTCCTCCATACTGGAGACCACAGTTGAGCCACCACCTCACCCTCGGGGATTCAACAGACGTAATCCTTAGCAAAATGCGACTGTCAACAGGTAACCATCACCTGCTGAACCAGCCATCTCAACCCTGCTAAAGACGATCATCTCCGTGGTCTTCAGTGACCAACAGGCAACCAACACCTGTCGCTAACAGTATGTTGCTCTGCTGCTGGGCTAACCTTAACTGCCACTGAAAAAAAAACGTCGCCTGGCACCAACAAAACAAAAACCCAGGAGAGCAGGTAAAATAAACAAACAAGTCACACAAGGCTGTTACAATATTCAACAATGGAAATGCCACAAAACCTCACAGTACATATTGCTTCTTAATGTGATGCACAAAGAGAGAAGCATTGGTCATGTGTGTTTGTTCACTGTTGACCCTAACTGGCACAGCCAGAAAAGCCTCAGTCAACATGTGTGTGTTCAGTTGTTCACTCACCATCCACCCTCAGGCACAGACAGGAAAGTTTTGTTTGTGTGCACATTTGTTCATTCACCATACCTCTTAATGTGCTTAGTTGGATACCCTCCAAGGATGAGAAGTCATCCCTTAAGTGTGCTTAGGCTACCATCTGATAACCCTGTCATGCCTACCAGATTTCTCCAGTAAGTACAATATATTTTTATTTTTGTTGGACTCGGGGAAAGTCCATTCAGTAACGAAGTCCACGAAGGTGAGATGACACTGAGGCATCACAAAAGTTCTTAAGTGTGTGGGTTTAATACCATCATCTCTAAACAGGGAAGATTTACAAACAATTCCTAGCTCTAAACAGGGAAGATTTACAAACAATTCCTAGTTTTCTTGCAGTATTAGGTTATAGTTACAGGGAAAGTTATTTAGTAGAAGGTAATATAAAGTATCATTATATTTAGAATCATTAAGCACAGTGGTAACCTACTAATAGAATTGTGGAGTGGGAGTAAAGTGGAATGTCATCAAATGATAATCCCTTGATTTTGCTGTGTTCAACCTCATGTCCAACTTTATAATTGTATTATTTTGGGAGATTTGAATTGAATGAATGAATAACTGCAACACTAATTAGCCTAATCTGTATACTGTACACATATATCTATACCAATGACTATGTCAGTGAATGCTGAAAAATTACTTCAAAGAGTAATAGTTGAAGTGGACTCCAACAAAGAAATTGGTTCATAGGAAATACAAACCATCACCTCTTTCCTCAGCAAGAGGTGGAATTGGTCATTGAAACTTGGTAATAGGGCATACAGGTGGTTGATGGCGGCGAGTTAGAGAACACCCCTCAGCCTCTGATGCATCCAAAAGATCATATGAGGACTAAAAAGTGGATGGTTTTTGGATTAATTCTAAAGTAGCACTTAGCTATCAAAACTGATGGATAGAACTCCAGAAATGAGCAAGATCAAAATGTTTTCTAAAGTGGTTAAAGGGAACCTTCATAGTAAGGTTCCCTGGATCAGACAGTGGAACTGTCAGAGACGTGTATTGAGCTAAGGAGACTGCTATGAGAGTTCTTCAAGAGGTTCATGTTCTCAGGAGGCTATGTTGGATGAGCATACACCTTATCAAAAGAATATATATGTACTATAATATTCTGTATGAAGCAGGAATTAGAGGCCATGGCTTGTTTGCGTGTCAAGATATTTCCCCACTTTTAGAAAAGATTAATACGTATATTCCTGTCATGCTGTATGCATTTTTACTTCCCTGTTGTGCCTGCCGGGAAGTTACCTGTTGTAAAATTTTCTAAGTTCTTTACTGTGGTTAAAAGAGATTGATTCTTGGTTCTAGAGCACACTATCCCAATGAGAGCTAAATAAATGAGCGCAGTTGTCTGGTTAAACTACTCGCCAATAGTAATTTAGAGCATACATCAGGAAGTGTACTACATTGATTTCTAATGATTATGAATTCAATGCTGTGGTTGGGTATGAAGTTTTAAGGAAAACTCCCAAAAAGTAGATTTAACTTGGACTTGCAAAGTAATTTTCAGTCTGGAAATTTTCAGTATTGATCATCCATTTGATGTTGAAAATTTTGTAGTGGTTATTTTCTACACCCATGCCAAGGGAATGAAATTTCATTTTGGATACCAGCCCATGTAAACATTTATGGAATGAAAATGCAGACCAAACACTAAAGTTTACAGCGGTAAATTTGGCTCCTTGACAATGTACTGTTCCCACTCGCAACATGTTCCTGCATTTCATTCAGTCTAGATTATGTAGAAGGAACAGAATGAAATTAATTGCTTTGAGTGTACTTCCATGGAAATTGGTTTGATGACGAGGAAATGGAAGATTATATGCTATCTTCCTATTGATCATGCACTATTGACCTACATCTAGTATTTGATGGATTGAGAAAATTTGCTTTTCTGACATGATTCCCGAGTCCCCTCTAACTGTTTTCCATGTGCTGTTTGGAGGCTCTGTTCATCAGAACTGAGGAAATGCTTTCTCAGAAAGTAGGGACAAGGATGGTACTGTATATGATGACAGAAAGACTCCTGAATATAATAAGGCGCCCCTTCAAGAGGGAATATCAAGAAATAAAATATTGTTTGCATATAAGCATTTAATGTTTTTGAAATGTGTAGGTACAGTATGGAAGAGAAAATTCGGACAATGTTTACAACTGTTTCAATAGGAGGAAAGCAGCTTAAGTATTACAGAAGGTATTTTATGACGCTATCCTTCATCCTCACCTCCGATGGATTACTCCAACGGCGACAATGAGGTTGAGAGTTTTGAAATTAAAAACAAAATAAAAGCTAAAACAAAATTTTTGGTTAAAATAAGAAATTGCTTAGAAGTTTGTGTACAGTATTTGAATAGGATTTTCAGTTTCACATGCATGGCAAAGTAAATTACACTTAATGTGCCCCCCCCCCTGCCCTTCTCTCTCTCTGATACAGGACTTTTATAGAGATTTATTTAATGCAATGCAGCATTGTATTGTATATACTAATGTTAAGTTATATATATTTTGCAGTCTGTATGAACATGCATACACTGATGCATTGCATTAAGGTAAACTACACACAAATATGTCTTAACACATCAGTGTGTGTATCTCACTCTGTTGTCTGCTTTTTCAATGTACGGATCAAGCATTCTTCACAGTATGTACTGTACCTTCAAAGTTAGCTGAGCATATGGTAATCAATTGATGATTTTATTAATTAATTAAAAATAATTATTGTTTACTGGTAATGAATGGCAAAATTCAAATAACTGGTAAGTTTAGGGTGCGGATAAGAGGATTATATTGTAATAAGAAAAATATATAGTAATAATAATCACAGTATTTGAGCAAATACCGGTAATATTCCATCCTAAAAACATAAAAAACCAGCAGACTTTCTACAAAAGAAAGGAATGTTCACAGGAAACCCCAACAGATAAAACATCAGTAATTGATTGATTATAAGTTATTTGGCACCAGCAATAACACATGGTTATGCACAAATTTATATAAAAAAAATTTTCATAAAATTTATATTATAATTCTAAAAAAGTAAGATTCTACATAGATTAAAAGGCATATGATCAGCTAGTCAAAGCATAGGAAAATATATTAGGATTTTGTAGAAAGGAAAATAAAAAGGAAAATATATTACCATTTTGTAGAAAGAAAATAAAAGGAACAAGGTATACATTTAGAGTAAATTTTTTTATTCAGATTTTTCCAGAACTCCAGCTTTGTAATAAAACTAAAATCCTCACTAAATTGTATAGTAAACTTACCATTCTGGTCACCCTATAATTACTGTATTTGATGAAATTTAAGAGCCCCCAAATGGCTCAATATATACACTGGGTCATATAGGACCCAGTGTATATTTTGAGTTGCCCCCTTTTTTTATTCTTTTTTTTTTTTTAAAAAAGGGGATCTTAAATTTCATCAAATACAATATAGGGTGACCAAAATGGTAGGTTTACTGTACAAGTTAGTGAGGATTTTAGTTTTATTGAAAAGCTGGTGTTCTAGAAAGATTTGAATAAAAAAAATTGAGTACTCCAAATGTATATCTTGTTCTTTTTATTTTCCTTTGTACAAAATGCTAATATATTTTCCTATGCTGTAACTAGCTGATCATATGCCTTTTAATCTATGTAGAATCTTACCTTTTATAGAATTATAATATAAATTTTATGAAAATTTTTTCTCTGTTGCTTTGATCGTTTTACAATTTGTTATATACCAAAATCATTGTAATTTAGTGTACAATACAACGAAAAAAAAAAAATAACTCATTAGCTTTAACCGTTTTGCTCACAGCGCGATTTGTATACAAATATATATGAAATTTTTTTTCGCGCTGTCATATATTCCAATATTTATATATGATAATGATATTATTTTTCATTTCTGATGGTTGCATACTAAACTTCAGGCAGTGAGAAAAAAAGGAGCCAAAAATGAACTCTCAATTTAGAAACTAAGCGTGCTTTGATTTTTTGAAAAAACTTTTATCCGCTTCATTGCTAACTCCCGAATGCCGACGGCATATGACAGACACTTTTGTAAATAGAGGCTCGGCGTTTAAGGGTTAAGAATGACATCAGGGGCTGATTCCATGTTCTTCATGTCAGAGGCCAAGCTTACAGTTACCTTACTGCTATCTAATGGAGAACACCTATAGGCCCCTATGATAATGCTCAGGATGTTTTTGTAAATTTTTCAGTTCTATTGTACAAGTTTGTATTGGGCCTAAGTTCATGGTCAGGCTTTGTTGGCAGTGAGATGCTTTAGACACTGGACCTGTTCTCATTTCTTTGCTTGGGCTGGTGACAGCTCAACCTGTGTTTGTGCTGGTCTGGTTGATTGAGGTTGATGATTTGGCTACCTATTGATCTTGGTTTTAATTTTTCCAATATAAAGTATGGTATACATGGTGAACCAGACTGGCACAGGTCCTATCAGCCTCTTAAATCAGATACCAGGCAGTGTAGGAGTTTATAGGAGTTAGCTTTCCACTGCTCATACACTTGACCAAAAAGGTAACATATCTGGGCGGGGATGGGCTGTCTTGCAAGTCTTCCACTTTTCGTACGGAGTGTGTGCGATTTGGCAAATGTTAATTTACAACCTTTGTGCTATGTCCTCCAGAACTGCTAATCATGTTCTGTAAGAGAAAACCTCCCATCAAAGGAGTTGTCCCTGCATAAAAGATGAAGGATTGTATTGTAGGAAAAACAATCACAAATTCTGGAAAATTGCATTTTTCCTAAGATTATAAACCTGGAGCCTTTTATCATAATCCCACCTCTAATCTTCCCCACATTTTTCCCTGTTACCAAGAGAAAAAGTGATGGTTTACTAATAGGTGAGCAGGTGGTACCCTGCCTCTCACCTGCCAGTCATTTGCCATCTTGTTACTAGACTTTGATGTCCAGACAAGCTGCCATTTTGGGTGTTGGTTATTATAGTTGCAATGGTAGATCATTGGTTATTGTGGCTGCAGTGCTAAATCATGTAAACAAATGAGTCTCAGTCTAACACAAGCATAGTTAATTAAGCATATTGACAGAAAATTTGAGCTAATCTGTAGTCTCCCATATGATGGCTTCCAATCCCTCTCTCAAGGATGGATGTATTATTGCATGAAAAGTCTGGTCATAATAGTATTATGACCATGAAAAGTCTGGTCATAATAGTATTATGACCAGTTGCTGTGGATATAGAAAACTTAAACTTCAGGGTCTCCATGTCTGCTGTTGCTGTATTATTTTAAGTATAGTGCCACAGTCATATTTCTTATTATAAAAGCACCAGTTTACACCTTCTACTGATTGAATCTACTGATTGAAAATAGCCTACTGATGATTAACAACTTCTACCATTGCATGATCTGTGTGCATAGTTAATCACAAAAAAGATTATTTTATATCACTATTCTTAAACATAGCCTTGTTACTGCAAATTGCTTTTGCAGTAGGCATAATTTTCATTCATAGAAACAGTAGCAGCTAAGAGTTGAATAATGTTAATGTCAGGACAGTTTTAAGGTGTTGATTGCAATCCATGGGTTAAGATAAAAGATGAAAGAAATTCAATATCACATATAAATAATTCACCAACCATGTTTTAAAATGCAGTACTAATAATTTTTTTATATAATTTTCCAGTGCATATATCAGAATTAAAACCTCACCCTCCACAACATTTCTTACAAGGGAGCATGAATAGCTAACAGGATTATAAGAATATTTCTGTCTTGTATGTACTTATGCTGAATTTTGAGGCTAAATAGGCAGTATTGACATTTTATTAATTGAAGAGGCATGTTTACTGGGGGTCTTCCTTTTGAATGCAAGGTCATTTCTTAACTTTGCTTATTTTCAGTTTAATTTAATACAGTGATTCTTATTTTCCAATGCTGTGATTTTATAAGAATATGAAAGTTGAGTAGTTTTCAAAGTGTTCTTAAAACTTGAAATTACAAAAATGCAATCTTGAAGGGTAGAAGATTGAATATTGAGAGAAGGCATTTAATCTACTGAATTGTCTAAGGTCCAGGTCTACATTTAGGATGTTATATATTTATTTATTTATTTTTATTTTATATTTATTTTTTTTTTTTTATAAATTGCTACATTATTCAACGTGGTTTATGAGTTAACATTTTCTATTGTTTTTATTTAATCTAAAAAGTTTAAGTGGATTTTCATTACATGAGACTCGGTTATTTATAGTATTATAATTAAAATGGATATTTTCTTTAAACAGATGACTATAAAAAATAATGATTGCTTTCATTTTTGCAGTGAAAGTAGAGGAGGTTGTAACCAGTAAAGTAGAAAATACTACGAGTCCCCCACCATCAGAAGTTTCGGACATTCGCAGACGTGTTTTGCTGTCTTCAGGTATGAAATGTTCATTTGTTTTTAAATATATAATTTTAATTATATATAAATAGTATTTGGAATAAATCTTACCTACTGTTAAAGTTAGCTTTATCTTCGCGCTTAATGATCGGCATTCAAAGTAAAACAAAACTCTTGGCTAACCTGCTAGGACTATCTCTGTAATAACCTGTTTTCCACCGGGTGGCATTGGAATGTTTACATTCTTGTCAGTCAGCATTAGTACTATTGTTGACTATTTCTGGCTGAATTTCTCCTGTACGTTATTGTGCTTGTTCTCTGTTTTTGCATTATGTCATCTGCAACAAATAGAGATGGAAGCATTGGGCTGTATAGGAAAGAGTTTGTGGAAGCCAAATGTTTCGGTTGTGCATGATGGCCACGTGTGTTAGCCTAGTTATTGAGGCATGAGTGTGGTTTTCTTGTTTTGAAGATAATGAGTGATCTTATGAGAGGATGAAAATTTGTGAAGTATCGGAAGATATGAGAGGCTGATAGATTGCGTAGACAGTTCATTAGGGCAAGCCATAAACCTGCTCAGTCATTTCCTTTTTTCTTCCGATGTTGCTTCTCCTCCTTCTCCATTAGCATACCAGATGTTACTCCATCTGCTCTGCCTTCTTTTGTTCCCTATATGGATCAGGAGAAAAATAATAGGTAATTGAGAAATATTCTTTCATGGTTAGAAATTTGACCATATATATTATGGCAAATATCCCCTCCTCCAATGATTGACCTTTTTCGGTTTCTCCCATGAGAGAGAACGTGTTGGAGCATTGGTGTCTGTCTGTAGCCCGCCCGCTGCACTGCCCTGGGTTTGTTGGTCCTCTCCGCAGACAGGGAACCATGGTGTGTCTCAGACCAAGGTCTGTGCCCTTCGCCACCTCTCAACCATCTTCTGGTTTGACTTCAACGTGTTCTCTGAAGTGCTCGCGTTTACCAGCTCATGTATCATCCGGTTTGGAGAGATTGATAGTGATGTGTGTGATCTGGTAGTCATTTAGGGATTACAGACATGTTACCTTTACTTCAGTAGTTTCTGAGCTGTGCATCAATTCTTGTTATCACTTACTCACCCTATATCATCCTCCGAGTGGACAATAACCCTCCTCCCCCCTCTTAATCAGTTTTCCCCTCTACTGCCTCATATTCATCACCTTGTGACAATTGTTCCTCTTCCTCCACTTATTTATCTAGAGTGAGCTAGCGTGGTGATAGAATGGTTCTCACTACTTGGCAGTCGCCTCAAAGTGTCGTGCAGATGGCTCCGGCTGTCATCATTGTTCTTTGGTGGTATTTACTACTGGCATTCCGTGACAACATTGTTGACGTTCCGTGGTATGTTACCTTCTTTGGCTTTCTTTTGCCTCACCATCATCACCTGTAGATTGCCATTTTTCTTCTGACTTGGTTCTTCCTTTAGACGTCAGGGGTTTCAATTGTGATTACATTGATTCTCCTTCAGTGTTTAACCGATGCATAACTCGCGTTATTCCGCTTTCACTACTTTTTCCTGTAAAGCTGAAGCTGAAAACGCTGACCAGCGCTCGTATGTATACCTCTACCTTGGCTTTTTTTAAAACGAGTAAGAAGTTGACACTGATTATGGTAAGGTGCGTTATCAAGGAAGTAAAGTCGTTGGGTAAATCGATGAACAGACGAAAGAGAAAGCTAGGAAACTGTTTAGTGTTAAATAGCTCTGCACTTAACACGAACTGTGTAGTGTACCCGCAACTTTGTAGAGTGAGCTCTTAGGAACTACCCAACCTAGGCAATGTGCCAGCATGTTGCTGGCTTATTCTAAAACACAAAAGGGGTGATCTCGGAAGTGTATCCTTTAATGCTGGTTCTTGGAATGCTACTGCATCTATTTCCAGTTTTTGGAAGCTGTTTAGAGCTGGGTCAGGACTTGATACAATGTCAGTTTTTCACCTTCATCTGTTCAACATGCAAGTTTCAAGTTTTTGGAAGAAGGAAACAAAGACTCCTCAGTTGATAAGGTACTTTGCCCTAATAATGAGGTGAAGTGCCTTTGAATTTGGTATTTCGTTCTTAGAACTACAGCTCAATTGCTGCAAGAGTAATATATATATATACGGTCTCACGATTCGCGGACTCACCTATTCACGGATTTCTCTATGGAACATATATATATGCATTATTCACTGAAAATCTGCCCATTCACGGTATTTTTCTCTGAGAAATATTCACTAATTACCGTAGTTTCATCTAATTTTCATGACTAGATGCACTTTTTGTGATAAAACTATTAAAATAGATAACACTTAAGTTACGATAGTTCACTTTACGATAATTCGATTTTGCAATGGGGTAAGCAGTTAATACCGATACGACAATATTTATAAAATAATTTTGAATTTCGCGTGGGCACAGGCAGCAGCGTACAATCAGGCAGTGAGCAAGACCAAATTACAATAGACCAGCTTCTTTTCCTCCAATTCTTTGTCCCATCTTCTAGTTAAAAAAGTAAAAGAGAATGATAAAAGTACCGAGAATGATAAAAGTACCCTTAGCAACGTTATACTCTTGCATAAATGCGTACAGCCATAAACAACCGACCGAGAAACTGTTGTTTTGTTTATCACTGAATTGGATAACAACAGCCCTTTTGCTTATGTTTCGACCATCGTATGGTAATGCACAATTACCATAGGTTATAGTACAAATGACGTTAAGTAGAATAGGACTGATATATTTTTACATTATACCCTTATTCGGTATGGATAAAAGATCGTCAAGGAAATATACTGCTAAATTTAAGCTACAAGTTGTAGCTGAAGCTGAGAAAACAATGTTCAAGCTGCTAATGACTATGCTGTCAATTATCGTGCATCAGCAACATGGATGGAACACTATCGTAGTTAAAATTGGAGAGAAAGTATTTTAATCAAAACTACTGGGTATGAAAGAACATATTAGTGTTATTTTTACGCCGATAAAGCGATAAATACGTAAAGCTTGTATTATGACGAAATCAAGTGAAAATAGGAAATGGAATCTTGAATTTTTTTTACACAACAAATGTCCCCAAACAGCCATCGTCATCTATTAATGAAAAAATAAATTAATTTCATAACGAGACGTAGTTTAGTTATATTTCGACTTGAAAACACTTCGTATAACAAAAAATAACCTTGCCCTATATAAATAAAGTATCTAGAGATTCATTTACGCTAACTAGAAGCAAGAAAAGTGCTCAGAACTGAGTTAAATAAGGCGAAATAAACACTGCATAAACAATTTCCAAACCAAAACATTGATCGCTATGACCACAATTTATAATACAAGAGCAATATAAGAATATATATACAATATTATTGGATATAGTGAATTAAGGCATAACATTTTGAAAGATGCATATATGTTATGTTGACGTTTGTATAATACGATATGTGAATATAGAGTACTGTACAGTATAATGTAGACTATGCTACCGTATATGTATACAATGTACCATAGTGTAGGCTAAGCGAATTCTTGTTATTCAATTTCTCTTTGCACTGAATTATCATGAGTCACTTTGCATGAACCTCCAGAATTAGCTGATATTAATAATTACTATACCATGTATGGATACAGTATACATTATAGTGTAGGCTAGGCTACCATATATGTACACATGTACCGAATACCCTAGTGTAGGCTAGGCTATGTTCGAGATATGGTTTGGTATTTCTTACGGTTTTCCCAACAAACTTTTTTTTTGTGTGTGTGTGTGTGTGTGTTTGAACTATCAAAATAGGCAGTTCTAAGTGTTTTTAGAAGGGTTCTAAGTATTCGTGGGTTTTAGCTATTCACAGCGGGGTGTGGTACGCATCCCCCACAAAATAGGGGGTTTTTACGGTAGTCGGTTACAAGCTAAGGGTATTTCTTAAAATGGCCAAGGAAGCAGTCCTTAAGTCTAGAAGGCCCTCCACTTTTAGACTTTTGTATGAATAACAGTGGTCAGTTAATTGATCTTGGTTCTTATCCAGAGTGATACCCAGTACCCGTTCCACTAGATATCCTGATTTAAGTTCTGCCAGTATCTCAGGTATGCAGAGCAGTTTTCTGTCACAGCAACCAAAGGATACTGCTTTACATCGTATTCAGTTCTGCACCATGCTGACTGGAATATTGCTCATGATTTAAATTCTTAAGAGGTTTTCAATCTTTTGTGCTGGAAATTTCAAGTCTCCCTATCATGGTTTATGATGAAATTTAGACATAGTTCTTCAGGTTTTAATATAACTTCAGTTTGAGCCTTTTTATAAGGCATCACTTCAGAACTTTGATGACACCTGTCTTGCTGTGGCAAGGTGTATTAGTGAGCTTCAAGCCCTTTCTTGTATGTGGGCTTTATTCTAGTGGCAACCTCTCTCTTTTATTGCTTAGAGCAAAAATATACAAGTGAAAGCTCTTCCCAGATTTGTGACAGTGCCTAATTTAACTGCTTTGGTAGGCGATGAAGAAGTGGAAGTGGCTTTCTTAAGTCCAGTTAGTATTCTTAAGGGTTTACCTGGACGTGCATAAACCTTTGAGAGGAGTTAAGAATTTATCTGTGTTGTAAGGAGGCCAAACACTCCTGTGTCCAAGAATGCACACAGAGTTGGTTCTTGAGCTTCTACCATTTCTTAAAATAATCTTCATGGATTCTGTACTGTAAACACATCTTTATTTCCTTTAAAACCTTTCCCTAGAGAAGGTTGTGTAGTTTGTAAAGATGTATTTGATTTTGCCTCATACAAGTGTTAAAATTTAGTATGAGGTGTAAAGCCCTTAGTCGTATCGTTGTGGCTTGATGCTTTCCTCTGAACCAAATATGAGAGTAACTTTGCTTTCTATCTTATCGTTAGTTGTTAGGAAATCCCACTGTTGAATTTTGGGAGCATGAAGGTACATATTTATCCAAGGTTTCCACCACTGATAAGCTGATAGCCCAAGCTCAAGTAATCTATTACTTCTCGGACGGTGTAAAATTTTGTTTATATTTTATGCCCATCTGTATTTAACAGCTTCGAAGACCTCCATAAAGCTTACAATAACAAGAGGGAAGAGAGGATCAGACAAATTTTCTCATGATTGCTACACTGGCTCTGAGCTTAGTGCTTAGGCTCTGCCTACTGGGTCTCTACTACTCTACGAATTTTGTTACTTCTTGGAAGGCCAGGCCACTAAACTGTCTATTAATCGACTTTGAGTGATCTATTCTAAATCTACTGAAGGCTGCATACTAGGTATTTTTATTTCTTAGGTTAAAAAGTAGTCATTCTGTCTTTTCCTTTCTAGTTATGTGTTTAAGATTGTTAACAATATATTTATACTTACAACATTTTGAAGCTCATGCTTTAGGCTAATGTATAAATTTTTTTTTTAGCGGGGGAAACTAATAGGGGAGAAGTTGTATTTGATCCTGAAAAACACACACCATCCCCCCGTCGCTCCTTGCGGTCTGTTACCTCAACCAAAACGACTACAACATATGAGAGCACTATATTCCGTAATGTGAATAATGGAAGAAGGTAAGCAGAATAAAGCCTTGAATTAGTATGTGCAATTGTAGTTTTCTAAATACTCCTCAGTTTAGCATAAAATCATTCAAAAATTTTATTAAATTAACCAGTGTTTGGTAACTCGTGCAAAATTATGGTTCTTTAAATGATCCCCAGTTGAAAATGGAAATTGAGAATGTATTTGCTAGCTATTCATGCCTGGAACCAGGGTATGTAAATATGATCTCTTTAATGCATTGGTATCATTCATAATCCATGTGAAGTTATTTATTTATTTTTTGTTTTAATTTTTTTTATGATTCGTAACTCAAAGTATGTGACAAGGTTGGCATTGTTGCCGATGCCAACTTGCATAACATGTTACTCGAAATGGCCATCATAACTACTGTAACTTTACATCATATAACAATAGATCTAATAAGTTCAATAGTTACAACAAAACCTTCTAAATATGAATATGAATTACAAATAGTTTTCTCTGAGAATTGGAGTTTTAGCCTGTGTTCAATATGACTGAAAGGCCTAACAAAAATCTAAGACTTCTGAGATGCAGTCTAGTTTACTAAAGTATCTATTTTTGGAGA
The DNA here is from genome assembly GCF_040412425.1 of Macrobrachium rosenbergii. Lineage (NCBI taxonomy): Eukaryota > Metazoa > Arthropoda > Malacostraca > Decapoda > Palaemonidae > Macrobrachium > Macrobrachium rosenbergii. The sequence goes on from NC_089746.1 coordinate 28,486,831, forward strand.
TTACCAGTTCTTTGATTAGTAAAAGATGATGATTCTTTAAATTATATGTAGAAAATGGTTAATTTAAATAGCTATTAGTATTAATGGCAAGGTTATGTAGATAATTTCATGAGTTTTCCTACCAGAAGTTGGTAGTACAGGTATAGAAATTTGAATGTTAAGTAAGATGAATTTTTACCATGTAAGGAAAACCAGCATATATAGGCCTAGGAACAGAATCTTTGCAGCACCAATGGGTGTGTTTTAGATACAGTTAACTTTTTAAATTTTTTTATTGTAAATGAATCTTAGGTACTGTTAAAGTTAGCTTATATCTTCGAGCCATTAGGTGCAATTGGCATTCAGAATCGAAATAAATGAAATGAAAACGCTTTGCTAACCCTCAGGACGGTCTCTGTAATCACCTGTTTCCCACCAAGGGACGTTGGGATGTGTGCGTTCTTGTCAGAATTCTTCATGCCGTATCCTTGTACAGACGGTGTGAATCGGCATTGGTAATAATTTTGATTATTTCTGGCTGAATTTCTCCAGTACAGTATTGTGCTTGTTTTCTTTTTTTGCATTGTCATCTGCAGCAAGCAGATATGGAAGCATTAGGCTGTAAAGGAACATGTTTGTGCAAACTGAATGTTTCACTTGTGCCTGATGGATGTGTGTGTGTTTGTGTGTTAACCTTGCTGTTGAGGCACGAGTGTGGTTTTTTCTTGCATTGCATGATAGGTTAATTCTTCTCTCACTCCTGCTCTGCATAAAAATTCCTCTCTCACTCCAGCTCTGCCTTCTTATGCTTCCTGTGTTGTTCAGGAGAAGAATAATAGGAATTGAGAAATATACATCTTTGATTGTTGAGAAGAGAAGTATGACTGTATGTAATTAGGGTGAAGATCACATCCTCTCTCTCTCTCTCTCTCTCTCTCTCTCTCTCTCTCTCTCTCTCTCTCTCTCTCTCTCTCTCTCTCTCTCTCTCTGGACTGCCTTGTGTCTGTGTTGGTGTTCTCCGTGAACATGGTCTGTGTCCTTCATCACATCTCAACTGTCTTCTAGCTGAAATTCAACACTTTCTCTAAAGGGTTATTTTGGGAGAAAAGTGATAGTGATGTGTGTGAACTGGTGTAGGGATTATAGAGATTACAATTACAGTAGAACCTTGGTTCTCAACGCTAATTCGTTCCAGAAGAAGTGTTGAGATTCGATTTTGTCAAATTCTGAGTTAATTACTCCCATAAGAAATAACTGAAAATGGATTAATCCATTCCTGACCACCAGTCATTACCCCAACCTTGCCTTTTTATACAAAACTTTACACAAATCACAAATAGGTTCAGAGTTGAATAACTTAACGTATCAGAAGCACTTTTTACATTTTTAAATGCATACTGTATCAAAAAAGTTGGCCTATGACCAATGCGGCCGTATTACCATAGGCTAGGGTAAGTAGCCTTATAGGCACTACCAGAATGTACTGTAACAGGTACACATGAAAACTGTTGTTAATAATGATAACATTGAAAAACAAGCCATATCACATGAAATTAATAATAAAGTATTTATAAACCGAATTACTGTATGTCTGTTATCATAAAATTAAGAAAAATTTCCGAAATTACGTCGGAACTCGGCACCCTGTGGCAGATATAAACAAACCAGAGCGCTGCCCTGGTGGTGTATTGTGGTACTAATTACATAAACATTCTGAATGTTTATGTAATTAGTACCGCGATACACCACTAGGGCGGCGCCTGGTTTATTTATATCTGCCAGGTGCCGAGTTCCAACGTAATTTCGGAAATTTTCTTAATTTTATGATAACAGACATACAGTAATTCGTTTATAAATACTGTATTATTAATTTCATGTGATAATATGGCTTGTTTTTCAACAACAGCAGCAGCAGCATGTGTGGGCTTTAAATGCTTTTAAATAAGCATGGGAAGAACGCCACCAACAACGCCAACTAGCGGCAGCCGCCTCAAACTTTTTCTACAAGCATCATATGATTCATCGGGTCGGATTCGGTTTGTTGTTTGAACTCCGACACAAAATTTACTCAACATTTCGTGTTGAAATCCGATTATTTCGAGTTCTAGTACAGTCGAGGACCGGGGTTCTACTGTACTTCAGTAATTGCTGCGCTGTGTCAATTCTTGTTAAGCTTTTACTTGCCCTATATGACCCCCTGTTTCAGATGTTAACCTTTCCCCCCATTAACTCAGTTTCCCCTCTTATCATATCGCACATGTTAACTTTGACAAATGCCCCCCTTTGTACTACCGGCTCTTTCTCTTTCGCCACTTACTTATCTAGATTAAGGAAGCCTTGTGCTAGAACAGGCTCTTGCTTCTTGGCAATCTCCTCTTAAAGTGTTGTGCAGGTGGCTCCTGCTGTTGCCCAGGTTCCGTGTTGATGTCATGCAGGAACCTTCTCCCTTCTCCCACCCAGCCATCTGGTTCGGCATTCTGTGATGTCATTGCTGGCGTTCCCTGCTATGTCTTCTCTGGCATTTATTACCTCACCATCTTCATCTATAGATTTGCTGGTTCTACAATCTCGGTCCTTCCTTTAGACTTGAGGGTTTTCAACCCTGATTTGGTCGATTCTTTAGTTATTAAGAGATTTATAGTTTGCATTGTTCCTCTTGCACTTCCTTTTGCCAAAGATGAATCTGTTAACCAGCACTCTTAAGGTAAGGTGCATTAATAAGAAAAGTCTGTGCCTTTTGGAAAAGGGATTACCAGACAAATGAGAAAGTTAGTAAAACATTTTAAAGTTGAATAGCTCTGTACCTAATACTCATCATAGTGTGGAGTGAGTGCACAGGAGCCAACCAATGAGGTTGTGGTGGCACTGTGCTGACTTAATCTAAAACAACCACCAAGGTGATTTTGGAAGTACATCCCTTAAAGCTAGTTCTCAGGATGCCACTGCATCTGTTTCCAGTTTTATAAAGCTATTTAGAGCTGTGTTAGGACTTAGATAAGATACTGGTTTTGACCTTCCTCTGTTCTGCATGCAAGTTTTAAGTTGTTGCTCCAAGAAAGTACAGACTTCTCTTATTGGTAAGGTGCTTTGTCCTAACTGTCAGGCAGAAGTGCTTTTGAATTTGGTATCCTATTCTTAGCATGACTGTATATATATTATATGTATATACATATATATATACATACACATATATGTATACATATATATGTACATACATATATACATATATATACATATATATACATATATAATACATATATATTTATATATATAATGTATATATATATACATATATGTGTGTGTTTTATGTATATATATATATATATATATATATATATATATATATATATATATATATATATATATATATATATATATATATATATATATATATATATATATTATATTAAGAAATATTGTTGATAAGGTATTTAAATGTTAGTCCTGAAGGGGCATCATTTCTTGATGATATGTCAGTCTTAACCTTACCTTGAGACCTATTTTTGAAACTGGTTTTAACATTCCTTTGTTCTCCATACAAGTTTCAAGTTGTTGCACCAAGAAAGTGGAGACTTCTCTTATTGGTAATGTGCTTTAGCCTAACTGAAGTGGGAGTGTTTTTGAATTCGGTGTTTCATCCTTGGCATGACAGATTACAGCGAGGATATGTATACCCATTTAAAAATGCTTAAAAAGTAACTGCCTATTTTGATAGTTCAAACACCAAATATTCCTTAAACTATCATCCTATAAACACACAACTGCCTATTTTAGTAGTTCAAACACCAATATGCCTTAAACTATCCTCCTAAAACACTTTATTATCATTTATAAAAATGTATGGCTTACAGTACAAGTGAACACTCCTACAGCTGTTATTCTTACCAAGGCAAAAACTAATCAAGTTATCCCTATACGTATTCAGGCACGCATATTCTCTTTCATAAAGTAGTATTCAAGCCTTACTGTTTTCTTTTAAAGTAGATAGGGGTGACATTGGTACATCGTTTGGCAAAAGTCTAATAAAAAAATAGATTTTATTAATAGTTTGTTGTGTTTACATTAATATTAATATTTGAAATTTAGTAAATTTTTTATCAAAAAATGTATAGTATTTAGTCACGAAAGTAAAATTAAAATAATTAGTGAATATTTTAGATATGCTTTGTTTATTAATTTATTTTTTCAATTTTAGTAAGTGGTATCTCTTCTTTCTGTATTTTCCTTTACTTCCTCTTACTTCTTCCTAATGAACGCCATATTCTTGGAAGCTTGAATATTAAGTCAGTGGCCCCTGTGGGCTTGTTCCATATGAATGTTTCATTTACTGAATAATAATAATATGAACAAATCTGTGAATAGGCAAATTTTCCACGAATTATATGGAGTTATGTTCCACAGAGAAATTTGCAAATAGGTGAATACTTAAATCCTGAACTGTGAATAGTGGGTCAGCTATACACAGATGGGTCCAAGTCACAAAATCGAGTGGGATATGCAGCAGTATCCCAAGACAAAATGTATCAGTTCTCTCTACCTGAAAATGCCTCAGCATTTACAGCTGAGGTGTATGCAATAGCATCAGCCATAAAAATAATTAAAGAAGCGTATTTTAATACTTTTGTGATTTTTAGCAATTCAAGTAGTGGTATAGAAGCCATTCAGAGTTACAAACCAAAAAATAATGTACAACAAATTATGTTTTTACTCCATAAGTTGTATAATAATGGAAAAAATACTGAAATAGGGATTAAAGGAAATGAAATGGCTGATAAAGCAGCTAAAGAAGCAGTCCACATGACAAGAGCAAATGTAAACATCCCTATTAGTGACTATGTAAGATGTATAAAAACAGTCCTTGTAAATAAATGGCAAAATATATGGAATGAGGAACCTGTAAATAATAAATTGACACAGATAAAATCCTGTGTTGGAAAATGGAGTCTGTATCAGAGAGAGAGAGACACACACAAGTAATTCTGACTATTCTTCAAATAGGCCATAGTCCTTTGACACATGGACACTTAATGAACACTCCACATGACCCTCCTCCTGAATGCTGAGATTGCAAATTATTATTAATATTATTACAGGCAGTCCCCGGGTTGCAACGGGCTTGGCTTATGACCTCCTGAGCTTTCAATGCTCTTCAAATATATTCATCAAAGATTATTTCCTGGGTTACAACGCATATTCCAGGTTTACAATGCCACTGATGCCGATCCAACAGAAGAAATATGACTCCAAAAAGGGCAGAATGGTCAAAATTGGGATTTTTTTTTTTTTTTTTTATGGAAAAACTCAGAAATGCAGTTTATGTTGTTTACAAGACACTCAAATGATTAAAAGTAAGGTTTTCTTAGGATTTTCAATGATATTTTGGGTTACAATGATTTTCAGCTTATGACGCGGCATCTGAACAGAACCTGTTGTAAACTTGGGAGTGCCTGTATTCAGAAGATGAAACCTTTTCTAATGGAACAAGCCCACGGAGACCATTGGCTTGAAATTCAAGCTTCCAAAGAATATGATGTTCATTAGGAAGAAGTAAGAGGAGGTAAAGGGAAATACTGAAAGAAGAGATCCCACTTATTACAAAAGAAAAAAAAAAATTAACAAACTGTTAAAAATGTATTAAAATGCAAGGAGAATAGTACTTAGGGTGGTAATGCATTGCACGTGTGCTTGAACTTCTGAGTTCCAGTTGCATGACGTCCTCTGGGAGGCTGTTCCACTGTCCAACAGTGTGGGATAAAGGACCTCTGGAACTGAGAAGTTTGACACCGAGGCACATTTACTGCATATTGGTGCTGCTGTTCAGCGAGTCTGGTTGCTCTTGGCAGATAAAGGGGATCAGGTCTCTGTTGAAATACAATTTAAGGAAAAGTGACAAACAAGAGACCATCTGTCGATGGTCCAAGCCATAACTACTGCTGTTAGGAAACAGAAACCTACCCCCACAAACAATATCTAAAAGAGATAAATCTTTGGCAGAAGCAGACATCCACACTGGAGAACAGTATTCTAGTAAAGGGAGTACAAATGAAACCTACCCCCACGATCTACTCTTATCTAAAAGAGATAAATCTTTGGCAGAAGCAGACATCTGCACTGGAGAACAGTATTCTAGTAAAGGGAGTACAAATGACCTAAAAAGGTTGCATTTATTTTGTCACTGTTATAAATATGAGGCCTTACGAACAATACCCAACTTTCATTCGGCATTTGCTGAAGTTGTCATTAGATGTTTCTCAGAAGTTAGATGTGAGTCAAAGGTTACACCTAAAAGAGTTAAAGTGATGATAAACAGTCAAACATATTATACAGACAGTCCCCGGTTATTGGCGATCCAGATTTTCGGCGCCGATATGCACCGATTTGCACTAATCGGCGCCGATAATCGCATATTGGTGCTGATACATACCTAACAGAAGCACCGATTTTTGGTTATCGGCAATTTTCACTTATTGTCATGCCGTCAGAACAAAACCCCCACCAATAACCAGGGACTGCATGTATTGTGTGAATGTCCAAAGTATAACCAACAGCGATTATCAACTTTGGAAGTAAATCAGTGAGGGAAATTTTGTCAATCTTCTACATTTTCAGCAGTTCCAATTTTAATATTCATGAACTGTAATTTAATTTATAAAATATAAAGATAATAAAGATATGAAAACCCTTAAGGTGCCTAATGAATTGTAAAATCAACCAAATTTGAAAATATGACAACTTATTCTGATTTTTTTTTTTTTTTTTAGTGTGTGTATGGAAACATGAGGAAATGTGTGTGTTCCCGTGTAAGAGCATATGCCTTTTTGCAGTTTTTAATTTAATTTTCATTCATTCATCACCATGCCAAATGACGTACTATGATGTTAGGTAGCATGATCAGTGGGTCATAGCCATAAAGTACTAGTAATGTATTAAAATGTTAATTCACAATTACTAAACATTGCCTTGAAGGATTTACTCACGAATTCTTCTAAACTCAGTTAAGACAAAACTAAATGAATACCCATCCACTGTATTTTTATACATTACATAACTTTGATTACCTGGTCTATTCCCAAGCACGAGGTAAAGGTGATTGGCTATGTTAGTTGGTACATATTTAAAATCATTAATTATTGGAACTATCGCACCAAATTTATATAAAATCAGAAACTGTAAGATTTTAATTTGTTTGGCAAAGCTCACAATCACAAAAGATTAATTTTCTTATTCCTGTTGGGAAATGAAGATAGTCACGACAATCTTGAAAATGTGATGTCACTACCAGTGGAGTAATATCCGTTAGAAGTAGGTCAGCATGAATGTGTTTCCTTCAACACTTGGAAAGACCCCCAATATTAAGGATAACTGGGGAACTTTCTATATCACAAAATCCATTTAGTTTAATTAAAAAACACTACAAAGGAAATACTGGCCTTTAGTAAACACCAAGGCTCGTAAATCAAGCATGATTAGGAACTATGATTATGGCAATTTTCTGTAAACAGGTTGGGCTAACCAGATTAACACTTTTGGTGGTAACTTCATTTTATCTATTATTGTTAAAAAAGCCATTGACTAATGAGTTTCAATAACAAAATTGTCTAATATTATTGCATTAATGCTAATTATCGTTTTGTCTATAAAAAAAAAAATCACGGCAATTACAGCGAAGCCTAGAGATCTAATCCTAACTTCCCACCTTGCAGGAGACCTACTGGTTCCCAATTTTAACAAAATTCATTCCTCTCCAATGTTTGCTCCGAATACCACAATCTTCATAACTTAACTTTAAAGTTATGAAGATTGTGGTGTTCGGAGCAAACATTGGAGACGAGTGAACTCTGTGACAGACCAGAGCATAATGAGGAAGATAGCGGACATAAGCCTGTTGTCCCATCTGTGCTAGTAAGACAAAGGAAAAAGCCGATGCAGTCATTTTGTGGACATGAGATAGGGTCATCCTGTCCTGAGTCCTTTATATTCTATCACTGTGCCAACATGTGTCATTTTGGCCAAGACCAGCTATAAAAGAATTCTTTAAGATTGGTTAGTCTGTTTTATGGACCCCTGGGGTGACCATGGAAGTGTAGCCTAACTCCTTTGAGGAGGAACAGTGGCCTCACTATCAAAAATAGATAATTTAACCCTTTGGTGAAGGTTACAATAAAAATGATCTGATGCCAGTAGATTTTTATAAGTTGTTGAGCTAGGGGAAACTCCTAAAGGTGTTAATGAACTGGCTGAACAAAAAATGTTGAATCTCATATTTGGGTCATAACTTTTTTTCCGTCAGAATTCTTGGTAACAATTTAAATAATTAAAATCCATGTAAATATTGTTAATGACAGGAAAAAAGGATTACCTATGGTCATACCAGACTTTTGCATATAAAACTCTGTTAAAATAAAATTTACTGTACAAGGTCAATGATTTTTGAAGTGGTCAAAGGAATATATAAATTTTCTAACTTGAAAGAATTCCAACAAGTAATGTACAGGTACAACATCTAAACTGATCTTATTGACCCATTAATCCCCAGTGGCAGGAAATCCTGCCAACAAGTTTAAACAGGTTTATACAAAATACTAGGAAGTTCAGAGTATCCCTTGCTATTAGGATATTAACAAACATGTCTAATCTTGTTACTGACTAAACCCTATTCTTTTAGGACTTCAAAAAAGTGTGGTGTTAGTTTGAACTTTAGTGCGTGAAGGGGTCAGAATCAGCACTGTCACCTCCTTGTAAAAGAATGTAAGTTTTTCTTACTATAAGCATTTTACAAATAAATGGTTGAGTGCAGTGCTCTAAGGGTGAACCGATTGAATAATACAATAGTGAACGTTGTAACATTATTTTGAAAGTAGACAAGAACAAAAAATTTGTGGCAAGATTTCCTGCCACTCGGCATTGGTGTGAACAGATTTACTGCCTGTCTGGATTTTTGACTAAATATGTTGATACAGTAATTTCATAAAAATCTTTGCATAAGTACAAGTTAATACTCTTTCACAAACATGCACACTTGCAATAATAGGCTCTTATAAATTCGTATGTCCATGTGTACATGACCGTATTAATTTGAATATTTGAACACATTTGAAAGTACAAGCACTTCAGGTAATATATATATATATATATAATCACTGAATTTCTCTTGTCCTTTATTGTGTGATGGGGAATTATTCATTTGAAAGGAATGACAATTGCTGGAAGGAGGACATTCCTTTCAATTCTAATACTTAATTACTATAGTAAACTTCTATCTAGAAGGCTGTACTGGTGTGAGTCTCCTGATGTGTAATAATTGTGTAATCAACAGCATGAGAAGACATTTGATGAAATTTTTATTATATATATATATATATAATATACATTTGGTTGACAACAAGGTTCCTTCTCTTCTTCAACATATGAATAAAGTTATTAAACCACAATTTAAAAAAATTCTTAATATTTGTAAAGCTATGGTGGTCCCCTTTTATAGGAAGCTTAGAGATAAACAGTTCATCAAAGGTAAACCCATAAAGTATGGGACAAGGTCCAGATGTGGATATTTTTTGCAGGTAAGATAAAACCTCCAAGTTAGCATGCATACCGTATAGCTTTTAATAGCTTATTCGCATTCCTGCCCATTTCAGAAAATTTGAGAAGATGGGCACCAAGAATGCCACTCAAGGCTAGAAAAGAAATTCTGAAGTAAAATCGGGGTTATACATAAACTTTCACTTGAGGTGTCTGTTGTGAAGTAAAAAGACAAAGTTGTTAGTGTGGCATCCAACAAAATAAGACGCTGTCCAAAACCAAGCGCCAAACTTTGGAGTAAAATTGAGAAAACAACATACTGATGTTGATACTGTTATGGTTTATAACCACAGCATGGGTGATGTTGATTAACAAGTTTTCTTCTTGCAGAATCAGATTTCGTTAAAAAAAAAAAAAAAATGGCAAAGGCCCTTCTTTCTAGGTGCATTAGTGCAAAAGTTGCAAGTGCTTGGATGCTGTTTTGGAAATTAGGGAATAACATTAGCATTTTGGACATCACTGAGCATGGAGGCATTGCCATAATGAAAGAGTATGGCACTTGCCGCATAGCACCCTGTCCTGAAAGGCTTGACTCAGGATCAGCAAGCAACACATACAATGTCAGCAAGATTAGATCGTGAAAGGTGACCAACCAAATTCTAGATGTCGTGAGTGATCCAGAAGAACAGCATTTTGTTCATGAGACTTACCTGCCAGATATATATATAGCTGTATTCTCCGAAGGTCCGACAGAATTTCAAATTTCGCGGCACACGCAGTGCACCGGTCAGGTGGTTAGTACCCATTCCGCGCCGCTGGGAGGCGGGTATCAGAACCATTCCCATTTTCTATTCAGATTTTCTCTGTCGCGGACTGTCAACACCTGTTGTCAGTTCCTCCGCCATTTGGATTTCGAAATTTGTTGTCACTTAAGTATTTTGGTTGTTTTTGGTATTCGACTGGATCTGTGACTTGGCATACGCTCTTTGTGGACCGTTTTGATTTTGCTTTTGACTTTTCTTATAATTAAGATGTCTTACCTCTAGCTATCGAGTCTGTAGCTTGGGTGAATGTAAGGTGAGGCTATCAAGACTTTGATAGTTCCTCACTCTTTATGTATGATATGTAAGGGTGTTCAATGCTCTATATAATCGGTAATGAATGTGTGGGATTGTCTGAGGTGAGTGGAAGAAATATGAAGCCTATATGCTTAAATTGGAGCGTGATAGGCTGAGGAATCTTCCTCTAGAGTGCATCCTTAGATGGACAGTCAGGTTTTCTCCTACTAGTAACCCTGTAAATTTTAGTACTATCCCTGTAGTTTGTTGCTGCAGAAGGTAATTCCCGGGCTCTCGTGTGGAGTCAATGCGTGCTCTTGAAACTGAAGTGAATGCAATTCAAATGCATAGTGTTAGTGCTAGTGCCCTAGTGTTGTGGAGGGGCGTCAGATCGGCCCTATAATGCCTCTAGGCCTGGACCTCTGTCGAACTCCCAGGACCAGGAGGGGGCATGTCGAAAGCCGCATGAGGGTTACGGGGCTTCCCACCGATCTGGCGTCCTTCGGCGGGTCCTGATGACGCTACCCAGGCTGCCAGGGATCGTGCTCAGGCACGCATCCTGAAGGATTGCTTCTCATCCTCCGACACGTCCTCCCGCCTCGGGGTTGGAGCTCGGTTGGACTCGCCCTCTTAGAGAAGCTTAGAGGAGAGGGCGCTTCACGCGTCCTCTTCCTCTAGACGTTTGTACTCTTCCCGAAAGTTGCGTGGATATTCCTCTGCAGAAGAGAATAAAGTGTTTTTCGAATGATCACTACTCGACCCCCTGTCGCTAAGGCAAGGGCTAGAGCTTCTTCCCCTGTGGAAGGAAGTATACGTCTCTCGCCCCCTTTCCTTCTCTCAGGTTCAGCCCTTCTCCCGAGTGGCTTCTCCAACGCGTAAGATTTTGTTGGGTTTGCAACAACAGCTGGATGCTCTCATGAACCTTTCAAGATTCGTTTCTGCCTGTTAAGAGGTACAGACTTTCACCTTCGTCTCCCGCTTGGAAGCGATACAGAGCGTCTGTCGTCTAGAGAGTGTTTAGTGGCTTCCTATTCGTCTTCCCGAGTTGAGGTGTTGGCCTTTTCTCTTGTCTCGCGCCAGGAGCGCGTCATGCTCTTCGTGCGCTTCTCACGCTTCACGCGCCTCACCTTGGCTTCGCCGTGCGCGCTATCCATGGCAGCTTCTAGTACTTGCCACGGAGCCTCTCGCGCGTCACTCCATGACGCTCCGCGCTCGCTTCGCCGTATAGCTTCAAGTCTTGTGTTGACACCGCTCCAGTTGTTTATCATGTCGCACAACTACCCGCTTCAACATCTGATGTCCTTCTTAATTTAGCCAGTACTTGCTTCGGCAGTACATATACTAAATTGGAACGATACAGAGAAGATTAGCATGGCTCTTGCGCAAGGATGACACGCTAATCGTGAAGCGTTCCACATTTTTTATGTTTACTAAACGACTTCTTCGTTCGCGGGAGTTCCCGCTTACGTATCGGCGAATCGGAACTACTTTCACCACTCACTCAAGACCCGCCAGCTGCGGAAGAACATCCTCTTCGTCACAGCCTTTGTATGAAGAGAAACTTCTTTTCGTCTTCTTCTTCCTCTGATTATCAGACTCTGGCTTTTTCTTAAGGATCTGTTTCTGAGACTTTTCAACCTTGGCTCCTCTCTCTCCACCTTCGCAGTTGTCTTTGTCTTGAGGGGCGTTTGTGAAAAAATCGGAAATCAAATTTTCTGGGATATTTTTTTATGGCATCATACATATCCTGACTATCTTCTCAGAAAGTTTTATTTAAAAGTTCGCCACAGTTAGGAGTTATAAACAAAACAGTAACCTATCATAGTCAAATTACATTTTTCATATAATGTAATGATATTGTCAGTATATCGGTGGTAATTTCCTTTTAGCTATGGAATAATATCTAATGCGATCTATGGCAACCCTGTGGACATAGTGCGCATCAGCGAAAGACAGGAATGCCGCTAGGGCAGCCAGTGGCAGTCAGTCAGTAGCAGCTCAGAGCTTGACTAAGTATGACGTCGCTGGCCAACCTCAGCCGTGTTTTGACACTCTCTTCATTTGGCTTCATTTAGCGAAGTTATATTACTTTGCAGGTCTATTTTTTGGCTTTTCATTATGTCATAAAAACATCAAACTGTGTAACGGCAAGCAAATAAATACACAGAGAAGCAAAAAATATCGTTTTTCTCAAAACTAAAGTTATCGACATTCAAACTGCATCTCCTTCATAACACTTGCACCGATCTCAATGATACAAAAAGTAAACGAAAGCTAAATGTTTGCCTAACAAAGGGGCTTCCATGGGAAGCAACACGAGACCCGCACCACGAGAGAGAGTTTTTTCCGAAGGAATGTCACTTCCAAGAGAGGTAGCAAGTGACTCCTTTCATCTCCAGACTCCCTTTGCAACCAGGCTTCATTTTGCACAAGCCTGGAAAGAGTGAGGGGCGGACGTTTGGTCCCTCCTACTGTTAGAGAGAGGTTACTTGATTCCCTTCCTGTCTCCTCCTCTTTTGTTTTTTGTTTCCCAACTGCCTTCCTGTCAAACAGGAAATTGTTTGACCTGCTCGAACAGATGTTGAGCGGAGAGCAGTGGAACAGGTCTTGGACTCGGTGTTCCCGGGATTTTACTACAGATTGTTTCTAGTCCCAAAACTGTCAGTAGGCTGGAGACCCGTCTTGGACGTCAACAGGTCGAACAATTTGGTCCGGAAGGAAAAGTTCAAGATGGAGACCTCGCAGTCAATACTAGGAGCCCTTCATCCCGGGGATTGGATGGTATCTTTGGATCTCCAAGATACTTATCTTCACGCCCAATTCATCCACGTTCGGTGAAGTATCTCAGGTTGTCTTGGGGACTAGGCGTACCAGTTCAGGGCTCTCTGCTTTGGACTCTGCAATGGCCATACCACGTTGAAAACACCGCTTCTCGTCCGATCAGCGAGTTAAGCAACGTTGGGTCTGGTCAGTCCTTGGATGGTTGACCGCCTGGGAACACCAGATGCTGTTGGCGTCACATTTTGCTCCGGTGTTTACCGTCTCATGAAAAACGTTGCGATGCAGTTGCATCTGTCGACGTCAGGATCTCACTCTACTTGGACGACTGGTTGATTCGGCGTCGTCGAGCGAAAAGGTATCTGGAGGACCTTCAGTTGACTCTGCAACTTTCGTGAAGTCCCTGGGACTTCTGGTCTGTGAGAAGTCGCAGCTGATCCCCTCACTGTCCATTGTGTCTGGGAATTCAGATCTATTCAGCGGCTTTTATAGCGTCTCCGTGCAAGAACGGCAACTTCTATGTCGGAAAAGTCTCGGCCTTCTTGGAAAAGGAAACATGCTAGGTGAAGGAAGGAATGAGTCTGCTGGGGACCATTTCCTCGCTGGAGAAGTTTGTTTTCTGGGGAGTCTGCATCTCAGGCCTCTTCAGTTCTTTTTGTTGGAGAACTGGCAAAGCAAGGAAGACTTGGAAGAGGAATTGAGAATTCTTCCTTATATAAAGAGGATCTGGGGTGGTGGCTCGATCCAACGAAATTGCAGAAGGGATCTCCCTCAAGCTTCTGAACCCCAACCTAGTGTTGTTTTTCCGATGGGTCGTCAACAGGTTGGGGGGCAACACTAGAGGGAGAGGAAGTGTTAGGAACCCGGAGAGAGGAACAGGTGTCCTGGCACATCGACTTCAAAGATTTGGCGGCTATCTTTTAGCTCGCCAATTCTTCGAGGTCCAAGTTTGCAATCGTGTAGTTCTAGCAAACTCGGACAATACTACTTGTTCCCTGTTCAGCCTTGCAAGAGAGATTATTCTTTGAGCCTATGCTCGCAACATTTCGATTCTCACAAGTTTTTGTTGCAGGGGTCGAAAATGTTCGAGCCAGACCTGCTCTGTTGGCGCCATCAACTCCTGCCGAAGGAATGGACCCTTCATCAGGAGGTTTGCCAAGATGTTTGGAAATTTTGGGGTCGCCATCTTGTGGATATTTTTCACGACCTCAAGAACAGCGAGGCTCCCCTCTATAAAGCTCATCTGTACTCGACCCTGGGGCAGTTGCGATAGTTGCTCTTCCTGGGATTGGACGGGGAATAGATGTTTACGCCTTTTCCCGTTCTAAATTCTGGGAGAAGTCACACGCAAGTTAGCGGCCTCACAAGGGACGAGGATGACTCATCCCCACGTTTTGGCCTTGAACCACTGGTTCTCGGAGTTTCTCTTCTGGTTGGTAGGCGTTCCGAGGACCCTTCCTATGAGAGCAGACCTGCTCATACAAACCCACTTCACGTGATATCTTTGAATCTCCCGCTCTGAACCTGACTGCTTTCAGACTATCGAAACTTGGTCAGAGCGAAGGGGTTTCTGGCCAGGTGGCACGGGCCATCGCTAGAGCCAGAAGTTCTTCATCTAAAGGATATATCTAGCGAAGTGAGCAACCTTCAAAGGTTGGTGTAGAAAGAAGGGTTTTTCCTCTTCCTCTATCACTGTGAGCCAGGTTGCGGATTTTCTCCTTTACTTAAGAGAAAAACTCTATATAGCAGTTCCGACTATCAAGTGTTATCGGAGCATGCTTTCGATTGTATTCAGACACAGAGGATTAGCTTTGTCTGACAATAAGGACCTCCACGATCTTACGAGCTCTTTCAAGACGTCCAAGGTTCCTCAGCTAATTCCCCCTGCTTGGAACTTGGACGTAATGCTCAAGTTTTTGATGTTTAGTCCTTTTGAGCCTCTCCACTCTGCATCTCTTAAGGATGTTACTGAAAGCGGCATTCCTCATGGCGAAGAGAGTGAGTGAGCGAAGTTCGAGGCCGTCATGTGGGCTTCAAGGAACACAATGCTGTCTATTCTTTAAGCCCTAAGTTCTTGGCTAAGAATGATAGGTCTTCTAACCCTTGGCCTAGACACTTTGAAATTAAAGGTTTAGCAGACCTTATTGGACAGGAACCTGAGGGAGTTCTATGTCCAGTTAGAGCTCTCAAGTACTACCTTAAAAGAACACAGGACACTCGTGGTCTCTTGGATGTTTTATGGTGTTCTGTGAGGCAACCAGTTAAACCTATGTCGAAGAATGCACTGGCATTCTTCATTAGGGAACGTCATCAGGGCCACACTCTAGTTGTGACGACTCCAACTTCAAGTTGTTGAGAGTTAACGCTCACGAGGTGAGGGCACTTGCTACCTCCATGGCGTTCAAGAAAAATATGGTACTCAGTGACATTTTAGTGCCACATTTTGGCGAAGTCAATTCGGTGTTTGCCTCACACTCTTGGCAAGATGTTTAGGTAGCATCAGAAAATTGCTTTTTCGCTGGGACCATACATTGCTGCTTCAGCAACCTTGGGGACAGGGGTAACTCTGATCCTATCCCTTTTTAATTGTGTTTTTGTGGTTGTTGGGTCGACTACTGGAGGCAGTCTTCCCAATCCTTTGCAAACTAACGCTTTAGGTGTTGGTTAGGTGGTTAGTAATGCTCTTTTGTCTCTTTGTATGGTCTATGATCTAGTCACATTGTGGTCACGCCCCGTTGACAGATCATCTAGAAGTCGCCAGCTATATAGGTCACTACCTCGCTGGGGTCTCTAGTAAAGCAGAAGCAGACTAGAGTGGCAGTAACCACTCAGTCAGCTACGCTATCAGATAAGGAACCAAAATAATTTTACCAATACTTGGTTTTTTCCTAATTCTTGGCTGTCTCTACCCCCTCCAAAGGTGGTATTCAGCTATATATATATATCTGGCAGGTAAGTCTCATGAACAAAATGATATTTTAATGATAAAATAAAGTTTGTTCATACTTACCTGGCAGATATATATATTCATATTGCCCTCCCTCCTCCCTCAGGAGACAGTGGCGTTAGAAAATCTGAATAGAAAATGGGAATGGTTCCTGATACCGCCTCCCAGCGGCGGGAATGGGTACTAACCACCTGACCGGCCACTGCGTGTGCCGCATGAAATTTGAAATTCTGTCGGACCTTCGGAGAATACAGCTATATATATATCTGCCAGGTAAGTATGAACAAACTTTATTTTATCATTAAAATATCATTTCTCTGCAAAATGTATTCTGTTCCATTGCACCCAGTACATATGGAGAAGTACCCAAAGGTTTCTGACAAATATGAGGGAAACTTATTTCATCAGAATTGATTAAGTTGATAGAAAATACAGTGTTTTCCACTAATTCAGTATGTTCAGTTTGAAAATTCATTAAATGATTCATATTAGTTTTTATCGTATGGTTTGACATTTTCTCATTTTCACTGCATGAGGCAAGAAAACTACCCATGGAAAGGTATATTTTTTGTTTACCACTCTTCACAAATATGAATAAAGAACGTGGTTTTAACATAATTGGGGAATAATTTTTGTCCATCCTGCTAATTGTAGTAACCATTGGTTTAAAGATTATAGTTTCGTAAACGGTCTCGAATGAAACCTGACGAGGTGGGAAAGTTATTTACAATGTCTGAGCCCCAACACAAAGTAACAGCTAATATTAATGAATGTTACTCTGTCTTCATGATGTTTGTTCATAAAGAAATTCCTCTTAGGCTTCAGGATATAATTCACTACTTTTATTTGACTATTATATATGAATTCATAAAAAATTGCGCAAATGTGTTAACTCCACTGCCCAACGACAGGAAGTCCTACCACTCACGAATTTATATCTACCCATAAAATTTTAGTTTTAATGAGCAGAACCTTGTTATTTAGACCAAAGTCAAGTATTTCTGAAGAAATAATCCATAGACACTTTAGTAGATAATTGTGGGTATTAACCCTTTAACGCTGAAGCCCTATTTTCAAAAACGTCTCCCCTATGCCGGCGGCCTCCGAGAGGTAGCGCCGAAGCGGAAAAAAGTTTTTTCAAAAAATCACAGCGCTTTAGTTTTCAAGATTAAGAGTTCATTTTTGGCTCCTTTTTTCTCATTGCCTGAAGTTTAGTATGCAACCATCAGAAATAAAAAAATATCATTATCATATATAAATATTGGAATATATGACAGCGAAAAAAAAAAACTCGTATATAATTGTATACAAATCGCTGTAAGGAAAGCGGTTGAAGCTAATGAGTTAATTTTTTTAGTTGTATTGTACACTAAATTGCGATGTTTTTGGTATGTAACAGATTGTAAAACGATTAAAGCAACACAGAGAAAATATTATCACAAAATGATTCATGAATTAAGTAGCATACGGACGTAAAAAAGTTGTTTTTTTTTTTTTCAAAAATTCACCAAAAATTAAAATATTGTGCTAGAGACTTTCCAATTGTGCCAAAATGAAGGAAATTGATTAAATATTACTAGGCTGTAAGTTTTTTAGCTTACAATTGCATTTTTGAACCATTTCGATCGAGTTAAAGTTGACCGAAGGTTGATTTTTTCTATTTATCGTTATTTCGATGTAAATATAAAAAACTGTGAAGAAACTAAAGGAATGATATATTTTTGTTGTATTCTACATGAAATTGCGCACATTTTGATGTATAACACTTTATGTAACGAATAATATGAAATGGTAAAATGAAAAAAATTACGGCAAGCTGACGCAAGAAATGACAGGATTTTCAGAGTCCGCATTACGCCGAGCAAAGGAAAATTTTTTTCAAAAATTCACCAAAAATCTACATATTGTGCTAGAGACTTTCCGTTTGTTGCAAAATGAAGGTAAATGATTGATTGTTACTCGAATGTAATAATTATGAAAACTTACGGATCGTTTTGATCATTTCGTCGAAGTCAAAGTTGACCGAATGTTAAAATTTTGTCAGTTATCGTGATTTCGTGAAAATATTAAAAAACTGTGAAGAGCTAAAGGAATGACATATTTTTGTTGTATTCTACATGAAATTTCACACATTTTGATGTATAACACTTTATGTAACGAATAATATGAAAGCGGCGAAAAAAATTACGACAAGCTGGATTAAGAAATGACAGGATTTTCAGCGGAGTAATGGCGCGGAAAAGGAAAATTTTTTTCAAAAAATTAACCAAAAATCTAAATAATGTGCTAGAGACTTTCCGTTTGTTGCAAAAATGAAGGTAAATGATTGATTGTTACTCGAATGTCATAATTATGGCTTACGGATGTGTTTTTTGATCTTCTCGGTTGAATCAAAGTTGACCGAATGTTAAAATTTTGTCAGTTATCGTGATTTAGTGAAAATATTAAAAAACTGTGAAGAGCTAAAGGAATGATATATTTTTTGTTGTATTCTACATGAAATTGCACACATTTTGATGTATAACACTTTATGTAACGAATAATATGAAACGGCGAAAAAATTACGGCAAGCTGGCGCAAGAAATGCTAGGATTTTCAGCGAATGCCTGAGTTAAGGATTTTTTTTTTTTTTTTTTTTTTTTTTTTTCTCCAAAAATTCACCAAAAATCTAAATAATGTGCTAGAGACTTTCCGTTTGTTGCAAAATGAAGGTAAATGATTGATTGTTACTCGAATGTAATAATTATGGCTTATGGATGCGTTTTTTATCATTTCGGTCGAATCAAAGTTGACCGAATGTTAAAATTTTGTCAGTTATCGTGATTTCGATGTAAATAGTAAAAAACTGTGAAGATCTAAAGGAATGATATATTTTTTGTTGTATTCTACATGAAATTGTGCACATTTTGATGTATAACACTTTATGTAACGAATAATATGAAAGCGGTGAAAAAAAATTACGGCAAGCTGGCGCAAGAAATGACAGGATTTTCAGCGGAGTTTCTTGAAGCTGAGCGGAGGAAAATTTTTTCAAAAATTCACCAAAATTCTAAATATTGTGCTAGAGACTTTCCGTTTGTTGCAAAATGAAGGTAAATGATTGATTGTTACTCGAATGTAATAATTATGGCTACGGATGCGTTTTTGATCATTTGGTCGAGTCAAAGTTGACGAATGTTAAAATTTTGTCAGTTATCGTGATTTCGATGCAAATATTAAAACACTGTGAAGAGCTAAAGGAATATTATATTTTTTGTTGTATTCTACATGAAATTGCGCACATTTTATTGTATAACACTTTATGTAACGAATAATATGAAACGGTGAAAAAATTACGGCAAGCTGACGCAAGAAATGACAGGATTTTCAGCAGAGTTCGTGCGTGCGGAGCGGAGGAAAATTTTTTTTTCAAAAATTCACCAAAATTCTAAATATTGTGCTAGAGACTTTCTGTTTGTTGCAAAATGAAGATAAATGATTGATTGTTACTCGAATGTAATAATTTGCTTACTACGGATGCATTTTCGATCATTTCGGTTGAGTCAAAGTTGACCGAATGTTAAAATTCACTTTGGATGCTGGGTCCTTCTCCAGCATCTCAGTCTAAAACTCGCCTCACACGCTCACTTCCGACAGGCAGTATCGCCTTTCACGTCCTGGCGCCTTTGTGACATCTCTGCAAGCGTTCTGTTGCAGCATGAATACGCTAACACTCGCAAAAGTTCAACAAAACACGTCTGCGTCAAAATATCGCTCCCGCAAGGTGCTGCTCTGATGCTCTCTGATGCGAGATGGGGAAATTCCGCATGCGGCGTCTGGGTGGCGCTCAGAAACAAAACAACAGCTGGATCCGTGAACTCCCAGCATCCGCCCGGTAGGCGGGATTTGAAATCTTCCGCAAACTAGGCCTACAATTATTTTTCTGCGAATATTTTAAAAAAGCATTTTCAGTCGGCGTTTGCAACGCGTCCACTCGGCATTCGACAGACAATTTTGGAGGACGTTTAAAACGTCCAACAGGCGTTTAAGGGTTAATGGGTTAAAATCAGAATGTAAGTGCTCTTTGTACATGCTGTATACAGTGCAAAGTCAACAACACATCTCAGGTTGATAAGGGAAAGTTCAAAAGTATACTTCAGTTTGAAAATTTGCTGTATTTCTCTTTTTTTCAGTGAGCTGATAAATGCAACTGCATCTCCTACAAAGGTTTCTACTGAAGAGGAAGATGATGACCAAGAACAGGACAGAAAAAGCAAGATATCCTTAATTGTGCGCCTCCTTGTCAAGTTGTTGTTCCTTGGACTTATTGTTGCTCTTATTTTGTACATCTATCAGGTAATGTATTATTGGAATTTTTTTGCCTTCATGCAAAGTAACATACAAGGCTAACAATTATTTATCCACCATTTCTACTGTTCATCATTATTACTTGGATGAGCCCTCTCTGCTGAAAACTACAGTGTTAGTTCCATCTTACATTTCCACATTTGCCTCAGCGTCATCAGGAGTTGCATACACACATAGGTCTCAAATTTTGCTAAATGTTGTAGGTTGTGTTTTATTATATAAGTATCATATTTTCATTTTGTTTTATCCAGATTATCAGAGTGAGTGTATGAAGGGTTAAGTGCAGCTGATGTGAGTGTGAGAATTTCTTTGAGTGTTCTTGTTACACTGTACTCGGTAACAAACATTTTAATTAACCCTTAAACGCTGAGTGTCTATTTACAAAAGTGTCTCCTGTATTCCAGCGGGGTTTGAGAGTTAGCGCCGAAGCGGAAAGAAAGTTTTTTTCAAAAAGTCACAGCACGCTTAGTTTTTAAGATTAGGAGTTCATTTTTGGCTCCTTTTTTTGTCATTGCTTGAAGTTTAATATGCAACCATCAGAAATGAAAAAAAATCATCATATAAAAATACTGGAATATATGACAGCGGAAAAAAAAATTTTTCATATATAATTGTATACAAATTGCGCTGTGAGCAAAACGGTTAAAGCTAATGAGATATGTTTTTTTCCTTGTATTGTACACTAAATTGCGATGATTTTGGTATATAACAAATTGTAAAACGATCAAAGCAACACAGAAAATACTATCACAAAAGATGCATGAATTCGTAACGCTTGGACGTAAAAAAAAAAGTTTTTTTAAAAAATTCACCATAAATCAAAATATTGTGCTAGAGACTTCCCGTTTGTTGCAAAAGGAAGGTAAATGATTGAATATTACTAGAATGTAAGAGTTTTAGCTTACAATTGCAGTTTTCGACCATTTCGGTCGAGTGAAAGTTGACCGAAGGTCAAATTTTTTCTATATATCGTGATTTATATGAAAATATTTCAAAACTGATAAAAAGCTACAACCATGAGTTATTTTTTGTTGTATTCTACATGAAATTGCGCACATTTTCATGTATAAAACTTTATGTAACGGCTAATATAAAATGGTTCAAAAATTATGAAAAGTGACAAAAGAAATTCTGAAATTTTCAGCACTTAGCGTGCGCGGACGTAAGGAAAAAGTTTTTTTTAAAAATTCACCATAAATCGAAATATTGTGCTAGAGACTTCTTGTTTGTTGCAAAATGAAGGTAAATGATTGAATATTTCTAGAATGTAAGAGTTATAGCTAACGATTGCATTTTTCGACCATTTCGGTTGAGTCAAAGTTGACCGAAGGTTGAAATTTTTGCACTTATCGTGATTTATATGAAAATATTTCAAAACTGATAAAAGCTACAACCATGAGTTTTTTTTATTGTATTCTACATGAAATTGTACACGTTTTCATATATAAAACTATGCAATGGCTAATATAAAACGGTGCAAAAATTACGACAAAGTGACTAAAGAATTTCAGAGATTTTCAACAGAGGTAACGAGCAGACGTAAGGGAAAAGTTTTATTAAAAAATTAACCATAAATCGAAATATTGTGCTAGAGACTTCCCGTTTGTTACAAAATGAAGGTAAATGATTGAATATTACTAGAATGTAAGAGTTTTAGCTTACAATTGCATTTTTCAACCATTTCGGTCGAGTCAAAGTTGACCGAAGGTTGAAATTTTGGCACTTATCGTGATTTATATGAAAATATTTCAAAACTGATGAAAGCTACAACCTTGCGTTATTTTTTGTTGTATTCTACATGAAATTGTGCACATTTTCATATATAAAACTTTATGTAACGGCTAATAGGAAACTGTAAAAATTACAACAAAGTGACTAAAGAATTTCTGAGATTTTCAGCAGTTAGCGCGCACGGACGTAAGGAAAAATTTTTTTTTTTAAATTCACCATAAATTGAAATATTGTGCTAGAGACTTCCCGTTCATTGCAAAATGAAGGTAAATGATTGAATATCAATAGAATGTAAGATTTTTTGCTTGCCAAAAAAAAAAAAAAAAAATATATATATATATATATATATATATATATATATATATATATATATATATATATATATATATATATATATATATATATATATACACACATTCATAGATACACACATATATATTTTTTTTTATTTTGGTACGAATACATAAATAAAAAAGGAATGCAGGTGAAAAACTTTTTTTTTTTTTTTTTTTTTTTTTGCATAAAACGAAATATACAAAACACTAATAAATACAGATATTTAAAAACTTGTAATAAATATAAAATTAAATATAAAATCAATGCAGAATACTCACTAGTAATCCTGACTCTTTGTTCTATTCTTGTTTTCTCCCTCCTCCATTGAAGAGTCTTGCATTTTTTTCCTCTAGACATGATGAGGTACTGGTGGAGGAAGGAGACGTGCACCCTTACTGCAGATGGGCCACCCTTCAGCGGTCCACTGTGCCCTCCAGTGTCTCTCGGGTAGACGCACTCCAATACATGACCGCAGTGTGGTATTTGCAGTCACACTCCCCGATCCTGCAAAGTGCTACCTTGCAGGTGCGACAGACGAACTGGGTGTCTCTTCTTCTGCCATTCATATGGCACACCCGGCACCGTTTCTGCTTACGCCCTTCTAGGGGCTCCAGTGTGTGATCCCCTGCCTGCAGCCGACACACAGGGTCCACTACCCGACGGGACATTGGAATGTGAGGGAGGGCAGCAGCAGGGGCGGCATTGGCAGGAGCAGAACGACCGAGGTTGGCCCTCCTAGCGACATCTGCCCTATCCTCTCGGGGCAGAGGGGCGGTGTTGGAAGGCCACTCCTCAGGATTGAAGTTTATGAGGGCATTCCCGGCCACCTCGAGAAACTGGATGTGGGACAACCTCTGGGTGTCTGAATTGTACCCACAGTAGAGGGTGTAGGCATTCTGGAGGGCCAACTGAAGGAGGTATTTGAGGAGCTTCTGTGTCCACCACCTGGTTCTCCTGGCGAAGGGATAATACTGGATGAGTTGATCAAAGAGATCAACTCCTCCCATGTGCCTATTGTAGTGCCCGATGACAGAAGGCCGTTGGACACGAAACTCCTCTTATGTAACTCGGCCCTGCCGACGTGTCGTCTTCCGCTGAACGATCTCTTCTTGGATGGGCTCATGACTGGTTGTAATCATGGGCACGAGTTGGACCCCCTTCCAACAGATGACGAAGACATCTCCCTTCCGCTGCCACTCTGTCTCTCCTCTTGCCAGATATTGCGGGTGGCTAGCAAACCTCTTGAGGACATTTGGGGCCCCACGCACCAACCAAAGGGTACCACTGATGTGCACACCTGCTTCATACAGTTCCTGGGCCAGGGACACCGAGTTATAATAATTATCCATAAACAGGTGGTATCCCTGGTTACGGAAACGATCCACAAGACCGAAGACAGTGTCACGCAGCGTGGAGAAGACCCCGGAATACACAGAGAAGTCAACGACGTATCCAGTGTTGGATTCCGTAATAAAAAATAACTTCACACCATATATATTTCTTTGGCTTCTTGGGGTTGTACACTTTTATGCTTAGACGTCCTTTGTATGGCATCACCCCCTCATCCAAAGAAAGGTTCTTGGAAGGAACCACGAGAAACTGGCACCGTTCACGAATGTACTCCAACACTGGGCGGACTAAGATGAGGCGATCTGGGTTATTCCGGGGTATGGCCCTTCGGTTGAAGGCGTTGAAATACCTGTCCAACGCCAGGAAACTATCACGGGACATAATGCCAGGCACACTGGGCGTACTTAAAAAAAATTCCGCCTCCAATATTGCCTGATGTCAGCAGCAGGCATCATTCCCAAAAAAATGTGGAGCCCCAAAAAATGTGCCATGTCCGTGAGGTTGCAGCCCAGCCATCGATACGACAACGTCATCTGCAGTTCCTCACGGCAGTACCGAGCGTAATCCGCCATCTTTGCAACGCGGTATTCCAGCAATTCCCGTGTAAGGAAGAGCTAAATGAACCCCAGTGCAGTGACAGGCACAGGGACGGTCAGTCCAGGTACTGCCGTGAATGGGTGCATGTTGGGTAGGGTGGGGTCCTCCAACCACCCCTCATCACTTTTGGACGAACGGCCTTCACTTAGGCTGCCGCGACGTTGCGACCTTCTGCGGGCACGACCGCACCCCACTGGCCCATCTCCCTCACTTTCACTATCACTTTCTGTCTCGTCCCCACCAGCCACAATCAGTGCCTCCTCCTCCTCAGACTCTCCCCCATGAGCACTGAAACCACTGAACTCGAGTTCACTTTCATGCTCTGGCTCTCGTACGGACATTGGGGGAAAATACTCGTCATCACTGACATCAGGCATGATGTTCTCGTCACTAGATGACCAAGTGCCATCAAAATGAGGACTTTCCACCTGCTCTTGATCGAGCTCCAACAAGTATTCATCAATGTCCTTTTGTTGGAGGCCTCCCAAATGTTTATGAATGCCTCTCAGGACACCCCGATGTTTCCTAGGGGTCGTAAAAGGCACAGGGTATGGCCCTTGGGGCCCACGGTCACTTTCGGCCACACGTGGCCGTACAAGGCGTTGAAAAGATGGATCACCTTGGGTGCTTGGTCCCTCTCCAGCATCCAAGTCTAAAACGCGTCTCACACGCTCACTATCGACAGGCAATACGCACCTTTCAGAGTCCTGACGACGTTGGGACATCTCTGCGTACGTCCTATTGCGTCACAAACACGCTAACACTTGCACAAGTTCGGCAAAACACGAATGCGTCAAGAAATCGCTCTCTGACGATGCTTCGCTGATGCTTTGTAGTGCGAGAAGAAAGAAATTCGCGCATGCACAGCTGGGTCATGCTTGTAAACAAAACAACAGCGTGATCCGTGAACTCCCAGCATCCCTCAAGGCGCGTGATTTAAAATTTTTCGCAAACGAGGCCTATAAGTATTTTTCCGTGAATATTTAAAAAAACTTTTTGTAGTTGACGTATTTTACGTCCACTCGGCACCCGACAGACAACTTTTGTTGACGTAAAATACGTCCAGTCGGCGTTAAAGGGTTAAAAATCTGTAGTACATTTTAAAAAAATATTTTGGGTTCATATGAGCCGTCTTTAAATAGATATTTAAATGCTTAGTCTTGTACTTGCGTGCATTCAAAGCCATAGCTTCCAGAGAGCCAGATGTAGTAGTTTGGGGAGTAGGTTTCTGCCCCAAAGTTTACTACTGTCCAACCTCAAAATGAACCACTCCACATTTTTATCATGCTGATATTGATTTTTCTTTCCGTCCATTTCTTAACTTGGTATACTCCACATACCAAGAAGATAGTTCCTCTCTTTCCTGTATTGTGTTTTTTAGAAGTCAATAGTAAAAATTATATAATTTGAACCAAAATGCATTTCCCTAAATTTAATTGTAAAGAAGAAATTTTATTTTTTTCTAACTTGCATTTTGCAATTAAATATTGAGTGGTTTTCCAGTTTTAGTTCACCTTTTCTTTTAAATGCATTGGGAATGCATCCCTGTATCCAGTTTAGATAAAATATTGGTAAGTTGGCTTACCCGTAGGGCATTAGATGCTCCTCATTCTAGACAACTGACTGATTCAAGTGGGCAGCTGAAGGGAAGGCCTAAGAGCAAAAGACAATCTGTATAATATTAACAATTCTGTTGGGAATTTTGATAAATATTCCAAAAATCACACGGGACTCCATCTTAAAAAATTCCTTTTCTGGGAATGCATTTGGGTATAAAGGATTTCTTGGCTTCTCTGATGAAGAAGTCATGAGACAATTTTTCACCAAGTCTAGAAGAAATTCTGTCCACTTCCTTGCCAATAAAGAAGTCCCTGTCTCTGCTGATACATAGGGCTTCCTATCCATTCTTAAGAATTGATGGAACAGGAATACTCATCCAGATTCTATACAAATTCTGGTCTCCAGGGATTTAGAAGAGTCCTTGAGATAGTCAGTGACCTCATTTGTTACAAGGTGTATCCCTTCAGCTGAAGAGCCAGACCTCACATTGTACACTATTCAGAAGCATTGACCGAAGGTTGGGGAATGGTTGCAGCTGACAAGCAATGTCAGGTTTGGTATATGTAGGAACAGGAACTCTACGTAAATTAACTGGAGATGTTGGCAGTGTGGAAGACCCTTGTAGCTTTGGAAGAGAAAGTTCAGGGCAAGAAGATTCTCTCTCTCTCTCTCTCTGGCTTACTTAGGCAATTAAGGGGCCACAAAGTCAGCCTTTGTTCCAAATCATGGGTTTCATTCTCACTTGGGTGGAAGAAAGGAGTGTTTTCTCTCTCTCTCTCTCTCTCTCTCTCTCTCTCTCTCTCTCTCTCTCTCTCTCTCTCTCTCTTTCCTCAGTCTGCGCTAGGAAGGATGATCATTGTTGCTGATCTGCTGAGCAGGAAGGATCAAGTTCTGTCATCATAATGGAATATATATCCACAGATCTGCAAGGATCTTGGGAAGTTGTGGGCACTCCCTTTCTAGAGCTCTTTGCCACAAGATTCAACATTCTTCTCCCAGTATACTGCTTGCTGGTTGCAGGATCTGCAACCTTGAGTGCAAGGCTGTTGGACTGGTCTTACCTAGACTTCTGTGCTTTTCCCCCTTTGGCTATGATTCAAAGGGTTCTGGCAAAATCCCAGCTAACTGAATTCCTGCATGACTTTGGTGACACCATGGTTGCCAAGCAAGGAGTGATTCTTTGATCTGTTTCTTTTGACAGACTGCCCAAGACTCTCCCACTAAGGAAAGATTTTTTCAAACAACCTGTAAGCTTGAATCTTTATCAAACCTCCCCATACTTCAACTGACTGTCTTGCCAGGAAGGGTTTTTTTCCAAGGAGCACAGAAGGACCACCATTTATTCCAGAAGGCATATGACTAACTTTCATTTTAAGTCAAAATTCCTAAATCGCTGATTAAACCTCTGGGCTACAACTCGGTGGTTGGTGACCTTTTTCTGAAAGTTGAAAGTTGCTAACTGGGTTCCTGTGTAGAAAACTTCAGTTTTGTGTGTTAGGAAAAATACAAATTACTTAAAAAATTTGCAATTTTTAATAAGCGATCTCTTTCTTTCTGTATATTTCTTATTACCCTCTGTTACTTCTTTCTGACAAACACCATATTCTTTGGAAGCTTGAATTTCAAGTCGGTGGCCCCTGTGGCCTTGTTCGATATGAATAGGGTTCATCTTTTGAAAAAAAATAATATAGGAAGGAGGTAGATCCTCTGTCAAGCATATTTTGTTGAAAAGGAAGGCTGTGTTGCGCAGATTGATTTTATATTGAGTTTTCTGAATTTTTCTTACAATTCACTTTTCCTGCATGTCAGTAAAGGTTAATGAATGGTCAGTGTTCATATTTCGGTGGATTTAAACAGCGTTGTACAACAGAATTTTATTTTCTGAAAAAGCAGTGGACTGAAACCTGGTGTTGTAACTCCGCAGACTTAAGCAGCTGTAGCGGGATGTTTTTTTATTTTTTGACATCTTTGCCAGCAGATGGAGTCTGGTATATTTGATACTACTGTTGTAGTGTTTCTGTTGACATGTTTTGACCAGCCTTCCTCTTGGCTGAGCCCCTCACCAAACGTGGCGACTACTGAAGCAACATGTCAACCAGCGCCTGAAGAAAGCTGCCAAGGAACTGAGAGAATATGAGGACATCACTGTCTGCAGGGCTGACAAGACCGCCGTGTATGTGCTCATCAACACCGAAGAATACCACCGGAAACTGAACAAGATCCTGGCAGGCAGCACCATGTTTTCACGAATAACCAGGAACCCAGTTGATGACATCAAGCATGAGACCAGCGGGATTATGGAAACGGTCAATGCTGCCTCTAACGTCCTCCACTTACCATTAATGGTGGGCGACTATGATCTTGGCTACATATATGGGAACATGAAGACACAAGCAAGGCAACTTATTAGCCCCATTATTAGCCAAATCCCAGTCCCGACATGCCAAGAGACGCAGTACCATCCTCACTCCATATGTTCCTGGTAATCACAGCGAGTTCTTGGAAACCCTTGGAGTGACAACCTCTGGAGGAATCACTGCCTAGATGGATGTAGAGTCCCTTGTAGCGAAGGTGTAAGATGCTGCATCTACAAACTTACTAATTTATTCAAACAACAAACAGACAGGTCAATAGCTTTTGTGAGCAGAAAAGTAGTGCCTGACACGAGGCGAACAAAACAGGTGTCAGAGTACAATCAACTGTGTTTGTTTGAGGATGGAAAGATGCACATAAATCAATATACAAGACAGCTTGGTGGTCAGCTTAATGCATACTAGGTAAACATTTACAATACCTAGATTGTAGGCAAAAATTAATAACATGCAAACTTTTGATATAGCCATAAAAGAGATATTCTAAAAAATGATTTGATTATATTCTATTTCTTGATTTCGTATTCTTGTACCATTTATTTATTTATTTATTTTTTTTTAATATTTACCTTCCGTATTGTGGTTAAAGTATCAATAGCTAACAAAATTTCCTGGTTGTTGCACTGAAAATTTTATTTTATTAGACTGTGCAGAGGACAGGAATTGCTGTGATGTTGTTACACTTTTTTAAGTTGGGATGGCAGTTTTAATTGTTTTTCTACATTTTCCATTTCAGAATGACCCTAGTGAAAGTCCATTTAAAGCTGTTGAGCAGTTAGCCCGTCAGGCTCTTGAAGCTGCTGTTGGGGAAGAGGCAAATGTAAAAGAGGAAGGAACTGTAGAAAGTGTAGAAGCCCCTGATACTCCTCCTCAGCTACAGGAAGTACCCGAAGTACATTAAAAATGCACTTGAATGGATCTGTATTTTCATTAAAAATGTAAATGTATTTTCAGTGCTTTTATTTGTTTAAATTATAGATTTTTACAGGATCACTTTAAAAGATATATGAATTTTTGCTATGTATTCTCTTAAGTATACATTACTATTTTCTGTGAAATTGGAACTTCAGTTAAAATTACTGTACATTAATATTGATGTTCTATCCCCTGCATGACTTACCAAGGAATATTTTTTCTGTTCCATATGAGGGGGATTTCAAATGTTTTCCAGTAATTTAGTCTCTCTCTCTCTCTCTCTCTCTCTCTCTCTCTCTCTCTCTCTCTCTCTCTCTCTCTCTCTCTCTCTCTCTCTCTCTCTCTCTCTCTCTCTCTCTCTGTTAACAGTCTACTTAGTCATTGCAGGACTTTCTGTATGATATTAACTCAGATATAATGCAAACCCTTTTACTCTGTATCAATACCACTTCCACTTTGATCTGGATGGTAAAGCCATCAATTATATTTTTTAATAGCTCTCTGTCTCTAGTGATTAAACAAAGTTGTAATATTAGTTACAAATCGTTTTTTACTGGTCATATACTGCTCTGGGATGGTGGTGTTACTATTCATCTAACACTATGATGGCTAGAAAAGATTCTGGTGAGCTTACTTAAGGATCCTTAAAATTCTGGAAACTATTGGTCTCATTTTCTGCTCAAATGTATTCATATGATGGTGCCACTGGCAAAGCCACATTTATGTGAAAATCACATTGTGTGCACTTGTGTATTATATCTTTTTATTCTGTCAAAGTGGGCTGTTGTTGACAATGAAATGCATACCTAAGAATGTGGTTAATGCTCAGTCAGAGGATTATCAATATTTGACAGTATTCTTTTGTGTGTTTATTTTAAAAATTATTACTGGTACTCTTCATATGTTCACAGGTAGTTAAGGAATGCTGGATTTCGCTTTAATTTGTGAGAGACTATGTTTGATATGTTAGTAATACTGAAGTAGGGAAGCTTGGTTTCTATTCATCAGTTTATTGAAAGATTTTATGGAAGGGTGAAAAAAATATAGTGTCATAGACATAATTTTACATTATTACATATTTCTACTGTTTTTGTAACAATGCTTTTAATTTCATTTGTTTGTACTGTATTTATTGCTCTGAGTGGTGCTTAAAGCTGATTTTCTTCTGCTTTGAATACCAAGGAAGAGAAGATAATTTAGGTTTAAAAAGCAACTTTGGAAATTTTTCAAGAAATGTGGTGAATGTCTGTAGCATGAACTGTTCTCCGTGGTAGAAGCAGCATTAGGAAAGTCCAGTGTTAAGGTAGCTATAGTATTGGAGTTTGTATAATTTCCAGTGCATCCTAAATCACCTGTGAACAAGTAGTCTCAAATGATGCTTTTTTTATGTCATATCTTGTTGAAGAACAATATCTGGTAGTATACTTATGAGTTTTTGTGTATGTTCACCATTGAGGAGATTTATTTACCACATGTTGTATTGTTAAAATTTTGTCTTGCCAAAATGCCCTATTATGGTTGTTTTTTGTATGGTTTTTTCCATTCCATGTTTGTTCATGTAATTTGATGTAATGGTTTAAGTGGATTTCTGAATGCCTGGTTTTCTTCATCTTTAGACAAATTTTTTGGTACACTTAATAACTGAAAGTACAAGTATCGATAACGATAAAAAGTATTTGTACGAATAAAATTATTGTTATTTAGAATCATTTTAAGGTCAGTGTTAACTGTAGTTAGAAGAACCAAACATGAAATTTGCCTTTTTTGTACTTCCTGCAAGAGTTTTATGGTCCATTATGAATAATAATAAGAAGAGAGCTTTTATTTAAAATCCAAAAGGAGTTATGTTAGGTCCTATGTCTACACTGTACATACGTATATGATGAAGCTCCTGTTGATAGTTCAAAGCCCTGTTCATAATTTTTACAAGTTTTAGTGAGTTTGAGTTGTCATAGGTTAGATCCTTTTTGCAACCTTGTTTTCTTATTAGTTTATAGTGAGTTTGCTGTGAGATTTGTCTTTGAGTGGTCTTTCTCTAATTTAGTTTGTAAGTATGTTCAAAACAAGGTAATCTGAATATAATATTTTACTCTGGCAGTCAAAGCAAATTTTATACATTGTAGTTTAAGGAATTACAAGGCTATAATAAAGATGAATTTTACAGTAACACTGTTTTGCTACCTTATACTTATTGGTAGTATGATTGTCAGTTATGATTTATAAACATACCACCTCAGAAATTTATACTTGTCGTGATGTAGAAGTGTTATTGTTGGACATTGAAAAATCCATTTGTCTTGTGTGATATAGTATCACTTAAATTAGTATATACCGGGTGTTTTGAAATTTAGAGCCCCCCCTCTCCACAGAACAAATGGAAAGTTATGAAGTTTTCTGCTATAGCCTATCTCCAAGTACATTATTTTAAGTTTCTATTAAGCTATTTTTCATTTTACATTTCTTGTATTTTCAGACTGAGTGACGGAGTTAGATACAGCCATGCCTAACGACTCTGAGGAAATCAGATGGATTGACTGAAACCGAGCTATAACCTTCAGAGAGGCCAGGGATGCTGGTGCATCCTTCATTTCATGTTCCTGGATAGCTAAATACATTAAAAGAGATGAATCCTTTGTTAAAAGAAACTGGAACAAAAATCCATAATGACTGCCATCGCGAAAAGAGTGAGAATCCTGGAAGGCCTGAAGTCCTTTCTCAGGAGTCAAAAGCCATCATAGCTGAGGCAGTGGGTAGACCAAGAAAGGCTTTACATAAATTGACGCTTGAAGAGAGAAGACCGTGCATGAATTTGTGGTTCATTTCTTAAAGATTGTGATGAAGCTGACTTTCTCCATGTTGCCACAACATGAATTCTTCATTTACACAGCCAGGAAGCCAAATCATAAAAATGACATCATTTGGGCTGCAAAGTTGGATGATATCAGCGATGACTTGCGCTATCACCAAGTTGTGAAATTTCCTGAATGTTTGGGAATTTTTCTGTTTCACGGCCAAGCCGGTTAATGTGTATCATCAAAGAAAAAGGACAGTCATGGAATGGCGAATACTTCAGAGAAACTGTGCTTACTAATGGAGTATTTTCTTTCCTCAAAGATCCTGACAATGTGTTATCTGTTGAAGAAGTCACATTTTTGCATGATAAGGCACCATGTTTCAAGGCTCTTCAGACACAGGAGCTGCTTTGAAACAGTGGTATCGATTTCTTGTCAAGTGAATTTCCAGGTAGCTCCCCTGACCTTAATATGTCTGAAAACATTGGTGGTATCTCAAAGGATCGTGTTGAAGCATGCACACTGAACTATAATGGTATATCAAGCCTCGACGACCTGCAAAGAGAGATTATCGAAGTGCTCAGGGAAATGGAGTTTCAGTATCAGCTTTTGTGCGATTTGCTGAAATCATACCCCTCAAGAGTGCAGGCTGTGGTACAGGCAGATGGAGGCCACACAAAATATTAAATACTCAGAGAGAAACTTGAATAAATATCTGCTCTGAATCTTTTGTTTTTGTCCATATCAATTTTAGTTTATGCTGTAGAGGGGGGGGGCCGCCTCTAATTTCGAAACACCCAGTAGATTGATTAATTGCTATGTATTACGTAAGTATTGAGTATTGTAAACGAATCCTTGTAAGATATTTTGTCCGAAATCTTCAACAATTGCATTTTGTCCAGTGGTTAAAGAGAAGTTTTTAAGCAGTTATGATAGATCAAATAAGATTACCATGTGAGTCCAGAATGTTAAACTGCCTCAGTCCTAGGACTGGCGAAATCTATTTTTACCATTGCCATCCTGGAAATAAATTATCTGGCCTTGTCATGGTTTACTAAGACTCCAGCTTGAGATGGAATTACAATAACAATTTCTTATGACAAATTTTTGATAATAGAATATATAAGTCAGAGAAGAAGGCAGTATGTAATGTGATGATAAAGCTGACAGCTCAATCCTGAGTTTACTGAACAACTTTTCTGTGTAGTTTGGATTAAAGGTCCTCCTCAGATTACAATAATTCATTAAATTCATAAGAATGGGCTTAAGAGCTTCAAGTATGACGTGCAGAGATCTAGGCAAATGACTTCCATGTGAAAAAGCAATTTGGTCAAGGACATCTTTGCAAGTATTTCACCACCATAAAAAATGCCGAGCCAAAGGTTTTCAGTTGATAGAAGTAAACATTTCCTCTTGGAGATGTGTAAGGTAAGGTACAACATGTGCACACTTTGACTTAAAAATAAAAGTACCCATTAAAATCATAAGCAACCAAAAAAACAGATGTCAAAGGTCTATATGGAAGGCCAGTTCGTATGGTGCAGAATTTGCTTCAGTAAAAAGTTGGATCTCATTACCTAGTAATTTATCAGCCCTCAACAGGAGACCTGTCAGCAATTTGACTAGCATTTAGTCTGCGTAGGAGGGTAGCGCTGTCAGTGCACTGGAGGCATTACTTAAAGTTCTTTGCAGTGTCCCTTCAGCCCCTAGCTAAAACTCCTTTCATTCCTTTTGCTGTACCTCTGTTCATATTCTGTTTCTTCCACCTTACTTTCCAACCTCTCCTAACAATTGATTCATAGTGCAACTATGAAGTTTTCCTCCTGTTAACCTATCAAACTTTCTATTAACAATTGATTCATTGTGCAACTATGAGGTTTTCCTCCTGTTAACCTATCAAACTTTCTTACTGTCGATTTCTGTTTCAGCATTGAGTGACCTCATAGGTCCCAACGCTTGGCCTTCAGCCTAAATTGTATATTTATTCTATTCCCAGTCAGCATTTAGTAAAAATGTCACTGCAGAAGTCTGTACTTTTCAATTATTAGAAGTGTTGTAGATGCCTTTCAGAATTATCCTAAAAAGTTATTTAACAAAATTTAATTCTAGATGGTATTTTAGGTCCATGCAAATGTGGGAGTTATGGGAAATTATGCTGACATAAATCTGAAGGTACACCCATGAGTAGAATAAGTGTTCCAGTTCCTCTGATTATTTAACATTTTAAAACCTATTCGACTTGATATTTAACGCTAAATCTCATCATTTTAGTAAATGCCAGGCTTTGTGTAATGGTTAATCTGGTAATAAGCAGCTAGAGATTCAACCCAATGTGGGAATGTGTTCATTCCAAAATGAATGTGATATTGAAGTACAATGAACCCCTCGTGTTCGCAGACGATGCGTCCCACACCCCCCCGCGAATAGGTCAAATCCGCGAATGCTTAAAACCCCTCTAAAAACACTTAGAACTGCCCATTTTGATAGCTTGAACCAAGAAAAACCCTGTAAAAATGCTTATACCTGAATATTTTAATAGTTTTATCACAAAAATTGCATTTATTCATGAAAATTATATGAAAATACAGTAATTAGTGAATATTTTTCAGTGAAAAATACTGCAAATGGGCGAATTTTCCACGAATGATGGCTAAATATGTTCCACAGAGAAACCTGCGAATGCGTGAGTCCGCGAACCATGAGAACGCGAATACGGGGCTTTGCTGTAGTAATATTACATCTTTGAGTTTGACTCTGGTACTGGATTAATAACTCGTGGCCCAGTCCCAGAATACATATTCAGAACAACTCTAGCAATTAAGCATGTGCTATGTGACAGTCCAACATTCAAACAACAACAGTTTATTTTTGGAATTTAATCCTTTAAGGAAATTTGACGAGAATCTTCAATGTTTTCTGTTTGCACAACCATTAATCTTTTAGATACTGTAATTTAGTAAGTGAAATCTATTAGAGCTCAATGTTAGCTTAGTTGTTAAACAATTTTATATATTAAATTGCATGGTAATTTCCAAACTAAAATCACCAGTGTATTTCAAGTTTTGGGAGCATGTGAAAAAACTTTCATCAGGTTCTTCGTCATTTTTTTATAAATTTAGGGATCCTCCTCATTATTTTATTTAGTCAGTTATTAAATCTAAAGAACAGACTAAGAAGAGTTAAGTATTTTAACTCTGGCTACCAAACCAAGTCACACTTCAATAGTCAAAGCTGGGTTGTATTGCTGTACAGTATTTATATTCAAACAGCTAAAGGGGGACGAAGTTGGACATTTCAGAAGGAAAGAGTGAAAGCATTATAGTTGCGGCCACGGAAACAGTAAAACAAAACCGCATGTGGGGATCACTTTTAATGTGGCACCTACAGGCTGAATAAGATGGACAGATCATTAGTTGACAAATGATGGTGCAGGTTGGCTGTCTTGCTCTTCCCAAATATAGACTTGTAGACAATCTACTAGTGTCACAGAGGGGAGCAAACATTTTTCATGTATTGTCTGTTTATAGTCTATTTTCATTGAATTCGTTAAATACTAAGTACAGACAGATTCTATTTTGTTGCTGCAGAGTGAATATGAGGCATGCATACTAGGATATTCAATGCTTCTGGGAATCTGCTATATCTATCTAGAAAATTGTTCCAGGAATCATTCTGGTTAACAAAAATTTGATAATGGATGTTTGTCATCATAATACAGAAAGTGACCATGTAAAATTTGCTGACACCCAATATTTTTTTTGGATGCACCAAAGTTTAATTAAATGTGGGTGAAGTGGAAATAAGTATTTTATTTGTTGAATACAATCTACAAAGTCAAACTACGAGAAAAACTATCATTTGAAGTGCGCATAGAAGATGCCTACTTAAAATTAACACTAGTTAGTTTTTCAGTGCACTAAAAATCACTCAGATGATTAGATATTGTACTTTAGGCTTGTTTTTTTTATGAAAATTCTTTTATCAAATTTAGTGTAACTCGTGAATGAAACTGCACAATAGTATGTGATATGTTGTATTGACAAATTCTAGAGGTGATTCATGACCATAGACATCATCTAGGCATGGGGTTGGGGTGGTGGCAAAAGTGAAGTGTGTTGTACCAGAAATTTCTGGCTCCAACATGTGGTTGTGACTAGGTAAGGAATGCATTCTACCCATTAGTTCTCTAATGATTTGGCAGCAGGATATCGGGTGATGTTTCATACCTACAGGTATGTTTTTAAGATTTCAGTGGTAATTTATTGGATTTTGGGAGGTTGAGTTAACTGGAGAACTGTGGCTGAAAAGTTCCATTTGTGTGCCTGCCTTACCAGATCACGTTTGGTATGCTGTATTCATAGAAAGCAATGAAGTGTAACTAAATATAGGAGCACGGACTAAATATAAGATTGACACTGTTTAAAAATTTGTGTATAGTAATGCATGAAATCCTCTTGAAATATTCGACAGAATTAGAAAGAATTTACTGTGGGTTGATGGTGTGTGTGCATTATATGTAGTACTTTTGCAGTGGTAGTGGGATGGGAAGAGACATAGAGGCTTGATCATAAAAAACTTAACTTCTAAGGAAAAGATGCTTGTTGGATATTGATTGCTTCTTGGGTAGCATTTTCTGTCCGAGTAGAGTGGTAATAGAAAGTTGTGAGAAGGGAAAAGTATGTCAATCTTTGAATTTTGGAATTCTAACTTAGTGAAATTGATAGTGGTCACAAGTTACGTGAGGTTAAATAAATAAAAATGTTTGTTTGACTAAAAGATAATTCATGTTAAGCAGAAAATAGTTACTTGAAAGTTTATCTGTTTCCTAGTGTGTGCTAGGGTTAAACAACAATGAAAGAGACAAGTGCTCTTTGTGAAATTCCTTCAATATAAATTTGATAGCCCAGTGAGTCTAGAAATGGGACACGATAGTCTCGTTAGGCTACTTTAGAGCATATAGCCATGGTATTAAAAAACATGCTTGTATTAAAATGCACTAAAAAGTAAAAAATAATTTTTTGAGACAACAGGATTTTCTTACAATTAATCATGTCTACAAACATGGAAGGAAATGCTACAAGAAATAAAAAAAAAAATCTGTTTCTTTTCTTGTAGCATTTCCTTCCATGTTTGGCAACCACGCTTTTATTTTTGTAGACATGATTAATTGTAAGAAAAACCTGTTGTGTCTCAAAAAAATTATTTGTTACTTTTTAGTGTATTTTAATAAGTATTTAAAATGTTTTTTATATATTTTGATTCTATACTTCTTAGTTTTGGAAGAAATTGTAACCAATTTATGATTGTAGTTAACGAAACTGTTATCCGTTTATGGGGAGGGGGTTAGGAAGGTGAGGGGGAAGGAATGGGGAAGGGGAGAGGGAGGGAAGATGGAAGGTGAGGGGGAGGGGAGGAGGAAAACGGGAAGGGGATGGAGGTGGAAGTAGATGGGGAGGACGCAACTAAATTAATACTTGATTGTGTGCTCCGGAAGGGGGATGGAAGATGGAAGGGTGAGGGGATGGAAGAAGGAAGGGGAGGAGGAAGAGGACACAGCTAAACTAACATTTGATTTTGGTCGCGTGCTCCGGAAGGGGGAGGGGGAGGGGAGGACACAGCTAAATTAACACTTGATCGTGTGCTCCGGAAGGCGTAGGGGGAAGGGGAGGATCCAGCTAAATTAACACTTGATCAGATGCACCGGAAGGGGGAGGGGAGGGGGAGGACACAGCTAAATTAACACGATGTGCGTTGGAAGGGGGAGGGGGATGGGTGGAGGAAGGGGAGGGGAGGACACAGTTAAATTAACACTTGATTGTGTGCTGGGGAGGGGGATGGAAAAGGGAAGGGGGAAGGGGATGGAAGAGGGGAGGGGTTATATATAAGATAAATTCTACCGAGTCAAAGAAGTTGTGAAAAATCCGAAGAGTTTCATGCAAATCCTGAGATACTGGGAGAGGGCATTGTAGGGTCACTGCTGACCTACTGATCATGTAAGGCTGTATTGTCACCAGGAGTGAGTAACCATGCAAAATTTCAATTCCATCGGACGAAGGGAACAGGTCGAAAATTGAATTACGAGATTTGAGGATAGATAGACAGATGCAGAAGTCAAGTTGAATAAAAGCATGTAATAAAAAGCTTACAGTTCCACTTGCATATATTCGTTTTTTTAAAACAATGATAGTCATTCGAGGCCATTTGCACTTATAAACAAAGTTCCTACTGAAATGCACAATCCAGGTGTGAATGAGTAACATTTTCTGTATTCACTCTAGACTGGAGTATTCCGCAAAGATGACAACTGTTTGATAATCAGACAACTGTTTATATTATATATATATATATATATATATATATATATATATATATATATATATATATATATATATATATAGAAAGGCTCCTTGACCAAAGAAATATTTTTATCGGGAAACATAAAACTGAATTAAGATGCGGAACGATGTTACAGAATCACGATTTCTTGCTTTTAAGAAATATCACGAGTTGCGACCAACAGAGACGATCATATTTAATAACACATTCTAACACACTGCAGAAACTCTTAACAGTTTAACATATGATACCTAAGGATTTATACTTTGCATCACAACACTTAGAGTAATATTTTGATTGATATAACTAATATCTCTGGGTGGATTTTCCCAATCCTCAACCTTTCCAATGTGCAAAACGGACTTTTACTGACCAATTCTTGACAAATGTGAAACCTTTGTAATTCAAGTTGTTGCCGTTTTCTGCAATGGTCTTAAGTCTTTCTTGAGAAATATGATCGCACAAAGCAATAAAATTTGATTATGAAGGATAGTACTCAGTTCATCTTCTCCGAGAAGCCAACATTTGTTAGGTCTAGTTATCATCTTAATGTCACCACAAATGCCAGGCCATACCAAGACATAACGAACACCGAAGCGGCAATTAAAAAAAAAAAAACATACATCTCAATAAGAGTGGTTCTGCAAAGGAAAACAAAATCAACAGCCCTGAGACATTGCAAGAAATCGATGGCAGTCAGTCAACGCCGCTATCAATGATGTATCGACATTTGTAAGGCTTGTCACCACTAGCAAACTTCAGCAAATCATTCTTCAAGTGACGTCTTTCCTGAAAGCATGAAAGGAGCTCTTTCATGCATTTAGTCCACTGGTGAACTTCAATTTCCTTTTTTTAAATATTTCTATGCTTTTGACTTCATTAATAATCTTATAGTGTCACTACATTACCTGACATTTTTATCCACTTATTTTTAGGGGGTAGATATTTTTTGAAGTATTTCCGTTATGTGCTTTCCTCTTCATTAGTAATCGTTTACGTTCCTTCTGAATACCGTGTTATACTTTAAATACTATCTTTTCAGAGCTCCATTCTTCAATCATATTTGCATGTTTGTCACAACGTTCCCATTAAACCAACTTAGTTGTTTTGTTAAAAAAAAATACCCTCGCCTAATGAGTTTTCAAAATACATACGTAGTAGTCTACATACAAAATACCCACTTATTTTGTGTGTGCTTCAGCGTCCTCAATGACTAGAGTCCTGGTGTTTGGGTGGTCTTCCCAAAACCTATAATGAAGGAAGTATTACTTAGTCCTGTCTATCTACTGCACATCCATATATATTTATACTATATATATTATATATATATATATATATATATATATATATATATATATATATATATATATATATATATATATATATATATATATATATATATATATATATATATATATATATATATATAATGTACAAGCCTAAAAACAATAAATGCATAAAATCTATTTAAATTATACTTTCATCAAAGATTTGTCTCAGAGATTGGTGAGAGCAAAAGAAGAAAGTTTGGTAGCCCTCAAATTATTTATTGGGAAAGATGCTGTGGTCTTGAGGATAGGGTGGGAGTTTGTATAGGTAAAAACGGGAAGGGGTTGGTATGGATGAGATCATGAGAGAAGAGTGGTCGGGAGTAGAGTCCATGGCGGTTTTGTTTGACAATATTTGTGATGGTTGCGGTGTCCCAATCTGCTGTGACATAGGTTGTTCTCTTAGGGTTGTAAGTTTGTTTTGGAATTAGTGCCCTGTACTGAAGTCTAAGAAGGTAAGTGTTTGGTTATGCATTTTTCATGTTATTTTGTTTTTGAATTACAAGCTATCTAGGCCGTTTTGTTTAAGATGACAACTATAATCTCGACTGATATGATTAAGCCCTTAAGGACGAAGATGTAATTGCTTGGTTAAAAAAAAGTAAAATTAGTCGCTAGGCTTCAGAAAGTAAATGCTGTGGCTGCATTAAATTTTGTTCCATTGCTTTTGGAAGGTGATGCACTGACACAGTAGGCTATGTGGAAATGACAGAAAATGACCAAAGTGATACTGACAAGATTGATGAATTATTGAAAGAAGCCATTTCAGGAGTTTTTGTAGCATTTGGGATATTAACTAGGTAGATCGGTAATTCTATATATTAGCTCCACGCCTGTTTTTAACTCAACTGGTTTTGTCTACACTTTTAGGGGTTCTGATACTGGCGGTGCATCTGTTTGTTGTCGGCCAAATGGTATGCCCCTTCGCCGTGTTTAGTACTGGCCGGTGGGGGGGGGGTGTTACCCATACGTCAAGAAGTTATTGCACTTGCCGGACAGGGTATGAACCGTTTGAAACAGACGTACCTGTGCTCTGTCTTGTGAAGATCGCGTATGGAAACCCCTTGTTGGATGGACTTCAGGGGTTAATTACAGGTTAACTACACTCGAGCGCCAAAAATTAAAGGTAAATTCATAATTAGCGACCAAAAAACTGTAGAAACAGTCAAGTTAGAAGGCAGTCGCCGCCGCAGAGCTACTATATAGTTCTACCGGTAGATATAAGCTGGCTGTCTGCAGTGAGCTAGACTATGGCAGTTTCCGTCTTTCTATAGAACTTTACCTGCTGAACAAGAATTTAAAGTAATATTTTGTCGCTCGGCTGTAATTAAGCTGTAAATTATCTTAGAACTGTAGCTGACGGTAAAGGGGACCCATGGGGAATCGGGGTTTTGGGTGGGGCAAAACACTTTTGAGAAATAGCTAACAGTAAGGGGGACCCGTTGGGGATTCGGGGTTTTGGGTAGGGTAAATAACTTGGGAAAAGGTTTGTACACCTTATTGTTGTATTTCCTGTTATATATGTCATTTGGAACACGAAAAACAAGCGTAAAAAAAAGGGCGAATAAATGGAAAGCGGGAACCGTTCCACAGGCACTTTTCAGGCATTGCTAGTACTGCTGATTCCAGGCCCTATCACGCATGCGCGGTCTTACAGGCGAGCCAATCACCCGATGCCTCCAACTGAGAGGGTAGTATGCTAAGCCGGTGTTCCGTGGTGAGCTAGACTGCGGCAATTGATGTTTTCCTATGTTATTTTACTTGCTTTACAAGAATTTAAAGTAATATTCTTTTTACATTTTCTGTAACCCCTGTGGCTAGCATGTGCAGGGAAACATTACCACCTGCCAGAACATATGAGCTTGCCAAGAATATTTCAAAATGCAGATAAGGCGCGAAGCACCGTTCCGCCACCCGTTTATGTTTCTTCGCCCCGATTGAAAGCTTCAAATAGTGTCCAGTCGAGCTAGACTATGGCAGTTGACGTTTTTCTATGTTAATTTACTTGCTTTACAAGAGTTTAAGGTAATATTTTGCCATTCGGCTGTAGCTAAAGTGTAATTTACCTTTGAGCTTTATAGGTCGGTGCAGGGGACCAGTTGGTACTGTCGTGTAGCCTTCAAAGGTCAATTACAGTTTAGTTACAGCCGGCCAACAAAATATTACTTTAAATTCTTGTAAAGCAAGTAAAATAACATAGGAAAACATCAACTGCCATAGCCTAGCTCACTGTGGACAGCTGGCTTAGAACTACCATTAACTAATTCAAGGTGGATGGGGGAGCACGTGTATGTTTTTGCAAATGAATTAAGAAGGTTGGCAGGGTAAGCTGGGTTTGAAGGGGATGGGTTGGAACACATAGTTAGAATGGTATGCCTAGTCAAGTCAGTGCATCCTTGCAGCAGCTACCAGGAATACAGGGAATGGCAATGAGTGAAATTATTAACAGAGCGAGAATATTGACTTATAATACATTCAGTGATGTTGCTGCTGTTAGTACATCTAGGCCCAAGTCTGTTAAAAGTAAAGGAATAGATGGGGGGTGGGGGGGGCAAATGAGATCAGCAGGTGAAGTTTTGGTGAATTCGGTGGTCAGTGTTATGGGTGTGCAGACCCAAATAGCTTATGCTGCATTATTGTAAGGACCCAAAACCAGTTGTGTGCTTCCGGTGTAATAAGGTGGGTCATATTTCACCTCAATGTGGTTCGGGAAACGGTAGAAGACACTATTAGTAAAACTGATGCAATAATGAAAGATATAAAAAAATGGATGTCGGCAAAGAAATTGCAACGTAATGAAGACAAAACTAAGTGTATTCTATTTG
Organism: Macrobrachium rosenbergii; assembly: GCF_040412425.1. NCBI lineage: Eukaryota > Metazoa > Arthropoda > Malacostraca > Decapoda > Palaemonidae > Macrobrachium > Macrobrachium rosenbergii. The sequence continues at coordinate 28,529,601 of NC_089746.1, forward strand.
GATCTGACAGTGCACTACAAAAATATGAATACTTCAAAAGAATAACTATTGGTTCATCAACAATAAATATTGTATCACCAGTGAGGAACTTAGGAGTATTTATTGATAATATATTGTTGATGAAGAACTGTATATTGCATATTACAAAAACCTGTAACTATCATATTAGAAACATTGCATTTATTAGAAAATACCTATATGAAGATAACCAGAAAACAGCAATTTGGAACCAAATACTTTCGAGGCTTGACTACTGCAATGTTATATACTACGGTCTTCCTAACTACCTACTAAGAAAATTGCAAGGAGTACAAAATAGAGCCACCAGGTTAATAAAAGGACTACGTTTCCATGACAGAATAACCCCAGCACTAATTGAGCTGCATTGGCTCCCAGTAAAAGCCAGAATGGAATATAAAATACTACTTATAGTCTTTAAAGCACTAAAATATGATGAACCAACATATCTTAGAAACCGCGTAAGCTTCTTTAGACCCGAAATGAATACTGTAATCAGACATGCAAGTGAAGCATATAGGGTATTTGAACCTAGAACAAATTGTAAGTTAGGCGAGAGAACATTTGTACACTGTGCACCAAGACTATACAACAAAATACTGCCTGAAGTGAAGAGCATACAAGAAGAATGCAAATTTAAAAAGAAACTAAAGACTCTCCAATTCTGCAGGAGCTACGATACTAACGAGAAAACACTGAAAGACAATTACAAAATGGAAGAAGCACCTTATTTTGAAAACTTACAAGGGCCCGCCAAAGAGGGAATTATCCCAGTGGAGGGCTGTACATAAAACCAAACAAAGTGAATAAATTGAAAAAAGGGGAATTGGTGCACCAACAGTTTCCCTCTGAGCTTCCCTTACAGACTAACTGCCGACGTATCATAAGCAATTTTTTGTAAGTTTGTGATAACAGACTGATAATTCAGTTTGTTTTCGATATTTTATTATTAGTGACACAATTTACTGTAATAATTAGGCTTTTTTTTCAGTTTTTTATTAGCAACAATTTTTGTGCCTACCCTGAATGCTTGCCATAGGCTAGGTCTAGCCTAGCCTACGGCGCTCGGTCTCCCATCCGTAATACGCCCACATTGGATGCAGGCCAGTTTTTGGATACATTTAAAAGTATGAAAAGTGCGTCTAATATGCTGGCAAATAAGGTAGATAGATAGACTGAAGTGGGTATTTTGCTCACCTGGGACAAGCAGATTGAGGATGGGGGTCTTGCCTTTAATGGCTGTTGAGCAGCCAACTAAAAATAAAGTTGGACCAGCACTGAATTTAGAGAGCTGAACAAGTTTGTAGAGTGCCATACTGAGGATGATGCTATCGATGTGTGTGGTGAGATCTTAAGGGAATGGCGCAGAATGTGAGGTAACATAGCTATTGTAGATTTGAAGGCATATCTGCAAATTAGAGTGGCCAAGAAACTGTGGTGTCATCAACTCGTAAACTACAAAGGGCAGACTTACTGTTTAACAAGGTTGGGATCTAGGTTGAATTCTGCACCTGAATTATGGGACAAATTTTGAAGCTGTTTTATGGGACTATGAATTCTTATTTGAATTGACGAAACTTGGATGCCAGCTGTTTTGAATGGATTGATTGCTAAACCAGAAATTGCTTTGATTCTTAAGATTGAGAGAAAGATGGTTGGGGTTCAGATTTAGCATTGGGAGTTCTGATGAAGATTGGTGGTATTGATGAAAGAAACATGACAGCAATCTAGTAAAGGGCATTCTTCACAGGGGACTAGAGCAGAGATTAAGACAGATTCTGACTGTTCTTGGTGGATGAAAGGATAAGATGATGTGTACAAAGGATAGGAGATGATAAAGCGACAGTTGGGCATTGTGAGGAAGCTTATTGAAGAATTTGGATTAGAATTGAGGGTGACTCTAGTATGTACGGTGAAGAACAAGGCTGATGCCTTGACCCAGGTTAAAAAGAGCTGGCTTTTGAATGAACTAAAGAACCAGGTGGACAGTGAGGAGATGTGTTGCTTGAACACTTGATTTGCGAGAGGAGCACAACGGGCATCATATGGGTGCAGATAGGACTACATTTTTAGCACAGAAACTAGACTCCAAAATTGCTAAACAAATGGCTAAACGTGTAAGAGACCCATCCATCGCACCGATGGCAATCTCTTTCGAGCACACGTGTGTTCGTGTGTTCGTCATCCATCGGAGGGGACAAAACAGAGGTAATGGTCTGGTTCAGTTGCAAGGTTGAGCTGCCTGTAGCTGCCTTGGGTCCTCCTCAGGCTGAGGACCGCCCCCAGAGCCAACGGCGACCCGTCCACAGCAGAGAAAGTCTACTGGGAGCCCCTCGTAGTCCCTGGCAAACTCATCACGGGAGATCGCCACAACCTGTCACTCCTGGGTCACCAGTGTAAGGACGGGATAGAGAGACATACTGGCTGGGTGTTGACTGGTTTATTGGTAGTTCCTTACTGAATGAATGTACAGAATCATCGAAGATGTTATTGGCTTGTGTGAGCCGAAAAGTAGTGTCAACACACAGACAGAGCAAAACAGAGGTAATGGTCTGGTTCAATTGCAAGGTTGAGCCGCCTGTAGTCGCCGCAGGGTCTCCAGGAGCTGTCCGGTTTCTTCACCATCCGGAGGGGAGAGGCCCACTGGCTAGAGGCCTTCCTGCATATGCCCATACGCTCCATCTGGGCGAAAGCGTCCTTGGCCTTCTGAAGGTGCCGAGGGGGGAGCCTCCGGAACTTTGAGTGCGTTGGGGGGCCCTTTGTTTTAATGTGGGGGTAGATTCCGTGCTTTGCAGGGGCCCCGGGCACCTGGCACAGTTTGGATTTGAAGACGTCGGGGAACTCGTTCAGCAGCTGGGCGTACTGGTGCGGGGCGACGGAACAGATGGCGCGCGCGCTGGGGCCCGTCGCCAGGGGGAGGGACTGGCAGGAGTCGGTATCCAACAGGTGCTTGCGACCGACGTCGACTGCCAGACCGAAGTGGGCGAGGAAGTCTGCACCCAGGGTGGGGTCCTCACATCCGCGACTATGAAGTTCCAACTGTACCTCCGGCCAAGGATGGAGATCGACAGGAGCCTGGTGCCGTAGGAGAGGATGGGGGACTCGTTGGTGGCTGTCAGGGAGGCAGCCGGGTCTGGCGGGCGTTTGCGGTCCTCTCTGGATGGCAGGAACACTGATCGTACAGCCCCAGTGTCGACCAGCATCATCCTGCCGGAGATGGTGTCTCGGATGTAAAAACCTACTGGTTTTGGGTTCCGTTGGCTGCGGGGTTGTAGGCGGTGGTCGCCTGTAGTTGCCGCAGGGTCTCCAGGAGCTGTCCGGTTTCTGCACCATGTGGAGGGAGAGGAGACCGCCATCATCACGCCCTTCGGGTCCTATGTCTTCGCCTTCTCCACCTTCGGCCTGAGGAAAGTGGGGGCAACCTTCCAGAGACTAATGGACAGTATCCTGAGGTGACCTGAACTTCTGTGTTTGTTAGGTAGGTGATATTCTAATTTTTCCTCTCCCCTCCATGTGGTGCAGAAACTGGACAGCTCCTGGAGACCCTGTGGCGACTACAGGCAGCTCAACCTCGCAACTAAACTAGACCATTACCTCTGTTTTGTCCCCTGCGATGGATGACGAACACACGAACACACACGTGTGCTCGAAAGAGACCGCCATCGGTGCGATGTATGGGTCTCTTGCACATTGTGAAAAGCTGTTTGCAATGTCTGTCAAATGATCCTGCTCCAGTGGTGCATGAGGCAGGCAGTGTGAGCATAGACATAGATTGGAAGAGACTTGCCGTAGATGTCACACATTATAGGATGGTACGGCATTTGTAAATAATTGACCATGGTCCTTGCAGATTTACGGTGTGGAGAGGTCTGAAGAGAGTGCAGAGGAAGTAGCAGATATATTGAATATAATTTTCTGGAACAGGGTCTTGTAGATGAGATTCTTATGGATAATATAGTACAGTATTCAGGTTGGAACTGCAAAAGATGATGTTGGATGGATAGAATATTCAGAGATATTTTTGCACCGCCTATAGAGCAAGTGGGAACGGTATTGTGGAGAAGCACCACAGAACTATCAAAATTATTTCCGAGAGGGGAGACAAGTCCATTAGAAGCTGTGTTCTGGTATAATATGACACCCAGGAAAGGGTTAGATGAGAGTAGTGTTCCTCAAAGGGCTATCTACAAATGTGAGTGGAGACACCCGGTGAAAGTGTCAGTTACTGTTACTGAGGACGTTGCTCCTGTTCTGGTGGGAAAAGAAGTAAGGGTCAAGCCTTCCCATGCGCGCTGCACTACTCAGTGGAAGAAGGGGATTGTAACTGGAATTAAATCTTAAAAATAACGTGCTTGTGGATGGTATGCCACGTCATGTGTTAGGTTTGCATAGGATTGAGCTGCCAAGTTCCTCAAGGGAGTCTAGTGAGGAGAATCTGAATGAAGAAAGGTATGATGATAACAGGAGATATCCCGGGAGAAAAAGGCATGCTTCTGCCTGGATGAGGGACTGTGAGTTGGAGTGTGGTAGATTTCTGTTAATAGTACTGTACAAAGATTGTTGTTGTTGTCTGCTTGGTTTTGTGTTTTGTTTGATGTTGCAGTTGTTTCAGCGTAAAAAGTAAAAAAAAAAATATTTTTATTTTCTTAATTTTGATCTTAAGATCATGGGTGCATATAGTCTTGGGGTTTGTAAAAGTAAAGATGGGAAGGGGTTGGTATAGGTGAAGGAAGCGTGGCGGGAGAGAGTCCTTGGCAATTTTGGTAGAGATAGGTTGTGGTTGTTGGACGTCCCAGTCTGTTGTTTCATAGGTTGTTCTCTTAAGGTTGTATGTTTGTTTTGGAATTAGTGCCCTGTACTAAAGTCTAATATGGTGAGTTTTTGGTGATGCATTTTTCGTTTTATATTGAACTACAGATGCAGTATATTTTAAGTACAAATTTAATTTCAAATTTATGAAAACAATTTATATGGCATAAGTTATCGAATCATTATGCCATGGAAAAAAGTAGCCTTTAAGAACGGTAATAAGAAAAGGAATGTTGGCCAAGCAAACGCTAGGCCTAGGCCAGTTGATTCAGTAGGTATTTGTTATTTTTGTCCTTCTTTTAAGAACAATTTTATTCCGAACAAGTCAAATTACTTTCGTAGGGTTGGCCTATACAGCAGTCCTCTTTAAGTATGTTGAAAGAGAATATGTAGAATTATTTATATATTTATTTGTTCAAGAATATATTGAATTATTTATATATTTATTTGTTCAACATAAATCAACATTTCAACTTTTTTATTACAAGGGATATTTACAATGGTTTTTTTTTATTTATATAGATTACTGATTATTCGATATAAAGCAACATTTCATTTTTTGTTGAGGAGAATATACAGATATTTATTTGTGCATATAGGTTACTGATCGTTTAGTGAGGTAATTATTATAATGAAGCTGTATTTGACTTTCTAATATTTCAGCTATGTACAGATTAAAGTAGGTTATTCTTTTATGCAAAATCCTTTACTTCATATACATCAACATTTCACCTTTTTCTATTTTTGTTTTTAAAGAGAATATGTAGTTATGTATTAGTTTTTTGTACGTATATATATTACTGACTACAGAACATAATAAAATTTAATTAGGCGTCCCGGTATTTGAGATATACTCGTATAGATTAGAATGCAAAATCTTTTCTTCAACTGCAATAGACCTCAGAGCAATAATGTTTGAAATATATTTTACAGTAATTATTAATTTAGCTGCAATAAAATTGCATATTCATATAAAAATTATAGGAGAGGAAAAAAATCCATTGGCTGTCTTAGTGTTTTGTCACTACAGTATATTACTGTGAGCTGGACTGGATGTTTCAGTATGGCCGCCCGAGGTCACATGCTTGGCAGAGAGATGACCACCCCATGTAATTGACTCTATGTTCTAATCCAGCTCTAACAGAAGGCTACCTGAACTTAACAGACATGTGCATGGAGGAGCGGACAGTCATCTCCTTTTTTGAGGCAGATTAGTTAATACCTATGGTGCTTGATTGAGAATCCAACCACAGGCATTTTCCTGTTTCATTACTTGGTTTCATGGGTCGTAGTTGTGGGGGTATCCTCACATCACACACGTGGACACACACACACACATATATATGTGTGTGTGTATGTGTGATGTGAGGATACACCCTGAATACGAGCCATGAAACCAAGTAATGAAACCTTAAAATGTCTGTGGTAGGATTTGAACCCAAGCACCATGGTAAGGGTGAATGTATATATATATATATATATATATATATATATATATATATATATATATATATATATATATATATATATATATATATATATATATATATATAAATTATATGTGTGTATATTATATACATATATGTATACATATATACACATTTATATACATATCTATATATACATATATACATTTATATATATACACATTATATATACACTATAATATATATATATATATATATATATATATATATATATATATATATATATATATATATATATATATATATATATATATATTTGTGTTGTGGGGAGGGAATTCTTCTTTGAAAATCTATATCTGTTTCACAGTAGGAACTGCTTGCTTGATGTGTGTTATTCTTTGCACTCACTTTATCTTGCTTAGATATCAGCTATCTTGTAAAATTCACAGTGTTTGAAAAATCTTGGTGTAAAATGAAAATTATGTTTCCCTAAATACATTTATTTCTTGTCTTAAAATTCTTATAAACTTTCCACCTTTAATGGGTAGTAGTAAGCGAGACTATTTTAAAAGGCACATTGTTCAATTCTATAAGTCAGTAAACTTGGACTTAGAATTCTTAGCACATTGTTAAATTCTATAAGTCAGTAAACTTGGA